>NC_045560.1:139226997-139530122 GCF_009819795.1 Aythya fuligula | reverse complement strand
GCATTGACATTTTAGACTATTTTGCTTAACAGGGTTGGAAAATGAACCATATTTGAAAGGACCAATAATGCTACCTCTTTGTAATCCCCTCAGTGATAAGCATTTAGTCATATCAGCAAAGAGCACTATATACATAATAACCGTAGAAATTTTAATCTCAGTACGAATCTACAGAAATAGATTGAAACTATTTGCAAAGTTACATTTGGTAACTTGGTAGAAACTAGATGCTCTCCTCTTGGGGAGTGCCCTGTTCATTCTGCAGAAGATGCATCTACTCTCTAGGATGAAAGACTGCATGAAAGTCCAAATCTAGATCTTCAGATTTTATGCCTACAAGTACACTGCTTCATGTCTTCCCACTGTCCATGTACCAGCCTCAACATACTGACATAAACACCATGTCATAGGCTCATCACATCCTAGTCACTTCAAACTGAAGAACAACAAAAATATACATATATATACATATAAAAATATATAAATATATATATCAGAGGGGAGCCTATGGCCTGAAAATAACTGGACCAAGAGTTGTATATCATGGCTAGGAGGCAGTTGGCCTAGACCAGTGTGGACAATATTTTGCACCATTCGGTGTGTAGGTCAGGGATTGTTCCTAAAACACTGTAGATGCAGTCAGAATTTCCTTTCACCAAGGAAAATCCATCTTGTTTTATAGTTAAAAAGTTCATGCTCATTATCATCAATGAAAATCATCTTCAAGGAGGCTATTGGCTTTGTCTACACTAACAGGTATCACTCTAGGAATGGATGCCTGTAACAGAAGGCTTTTTCAGATGCACCATCCTTATTTCCATATTCCATGCCATTTGTGTTTGACAATGAGCTAGTTCCAGCCTTTCCCCAGCCAGAACACCCTTTAGTGGCTGGAGTACGCCAGGGTAGACATGGAGCACCTCTTCTGGTTACTTTCCTTCAAGGGAAGTTCCAGAGGTTTTGCCCTTAAATATGTTATCACAGAGGTGCCAGCAGTGTGGCTGATGGTCTCGGCTATGCCCTTCAGTGGGGTCACAGGAGACAGCTGGCACCAGCTGTGTCCAGTACAGAATAGTCCCAGCCTGTCCTCAGACAGACCACCTCTGCTGCCAAAACCTGGACAAGAACATCCATAAGAAGAAGTCATTAACAGGTCCTAAAAAGCCTGAAAATAATCAATGCAGCTTTTACTTTTGCTACTTAGCCAAACTCATTTTGAAAAGAAATGGTGTTCCCTTTCCCATGGCATATAATTTCTTCCTATCCATATTTCAAATTTTTCCAGACTTCTGAAATGAATGAGAAATAAAGACATCCCTGGCTGTAATGTCAGCTAATATAATACTTGTAATCAAGGTATCATAAGCATTGCTAATCAAAGCAGACAATAATCTGTGGGAGTTTTTTGAGTGTTTTTGTTAACATGAGTCACAAAGTTAACATGAGTCACATGAAGGCTTCTCTCTCCATGAATTAATTAATATTATATTGACTGTACCTCAGTTTCTCTGAAAGACTCCAGACTTAGCATCAGGTAATTGTTCTTCATTCTTGAGGTCTTAATCCTTTAACATTTCTTATTCAATTCCCATGTAAAACTGGTGGGGTGGCCAAACCTTCAGCCTGTATATTAATTATATGAAACAATAGGTCTCTTCTTCAAAAACAGTTTGGATAATATTATTTCTCTAGTTAAGTATCTGAATAAGAATGGAAAAAATACAACGAGCAAATTGTCCAGATAAAAGTTCAGGTAAGATGAAAATAGCATTTGGAGGAGCAGAAAAACCACAAACAGGAAAAAATAGCTTTTCAGTGAACAAGGGCAATCACAGTCACAGGAAGAGTAATTTTTTACTGTCAAACAACACCCAAAAATCTGCAACAGCCCCAAACCTTTCTATTTGTGTGACCAAGCTGGGAAAAATATATTCTTGTCATTACCTGAATTTATTATACATAGATTATTGTTAATATTTATTATTTATCCAACAATGGGCAAGTGATCCATGCCCTCCTTACCAACAGGATAAAAGATATGAAGAGATAAAACATTACCATAGAGGCATATAGACAATGAAGTCTTCAACTTCAAACAAAAGACTTCATTAGGAGAAATCTCTCCTAAAAAAAAAAAAAAAAAAAAAAAAAAAAAAGTCCATGCAATTGTGCAACATACAAAAAATATTGAAAAACCTTGTTAAGCAGAAAAGCAATATAGGTGGATTAAAGAACAGAGGCTGGACAACAACCACAACAACTACAATAAATTAGCAGCAGAAATGGTCAAGAGATCCCTTAAGAAAAATAAAGAAAGAAAATGGCAGGACCAGGTGTTGTCTGTAGTTTCTGGCTTCAGTACTTTGTATTTTTGCAACCAAGACTATCGCAAAACTCCAGGCAGTTCTCCCAGTAGTAATCATTAAGATGCATGTCAAAATAGTGTTAATTATGGAAAACAAAAGCGCAGGCCACCAAGTGGTTCCAACACCTACACAATCACAAGTCTTTTAACCGTGTGCAAACTGCTAACATTAATCATATCAGAGCAAATCTACTGCAGTGTAGTCAGCAATGCATGCTTTACATGGGAATGAAAAGGATGTAAAAGAAATACTAGTAGTTTTAGGGGTCATCTTTTGCTTAATACATTGGTTATGATGACTGTCAAAACCAGAAATTTGCAGAAAAACATGCGAAGACTATGAGGTTTTTGATTTGTCCCTCATACATGAATGAAAAAAGCATTAAGAATGTATAGCACTTCAAAAACATAATTCTTAAAATTTTAAATAAAACCATACTGAGGACAGATCTCAACCTCCAGGACTGCAACTTACACTCTGTTGATAAATCCTGGGGAAATTTCCTGGGGAACTTGTTATCATCACAATTTTCATAATTTGCATTTTTCCATTATTCAGCCTTCAAAGGAAAATTTCAATGGAAATTCAATGCATCTTACAAAACATTACTAATAACCACCCATGTATAAATAATGTCAGTTGATTACTAGGTCAAGTAGAGTTATTTTGACCTCATGAAGTTCATCAAGCCTTTTCCAATCATGTAGTTCAAATTGCAAGAAATATTCACGTTTAACACCAGAGGAAGCTACTGAACAGTTAACTCTCAGATAAAATGAACTACTTAAATGCCAAATTAGCAGAAACATTCTCTTCTCAAAGCAAGTAATTCCATGCCCTATCCTGACTATATGACTCACTATAATAGAATGGAGGCAGTTGGAAGAACAGTCAAAAAAGTGACTTACTCTATAAAAAGTATTACATCCAAAGCCACATGCCAAAATATTAAATACAATCTGAATGAAAGCTGGAAGAAGTCTGAAAAACTTGTATTATGAGAGTTATTTCTCAAACAAGTTTTAGAGTTATTGGGTAAGGGAGTAATTGTGGAAAACGTAGGAAAGAAATCCAAACATAAGAAGTCAATTTTAAAGGCTGGAAGCCCTGACATAGGAAATAGGTGAAAAGACATTAAAATGTCAATAAAGATTCTTCTGGGTAAGATAGCTTGGCTAAAATCAGACCTGGCTTCAGTTACACACCGTCTTTTTATGTACAAAGGAAGGACGGATAACACACATGAAAGACTATTAAACATAATGCCATAATGCTTTTGGCACAATGTGTAAACCACAGATAGCATCAGCATTGCCCATCACTATGATCTGTGTGGCCAGTATTCCCCTTCTAGACATCAGAAACAATGAGATCGGTAGCCTTTTTCACTGACAGATGAAAGAAAAAGGGAAGAACCTTTGGGATCTTGTATCTGGATACATCAGATAGTAAAAGGCAAAAGAACAGATTTCAGAGATCCTCATCACCATTATCAACACTGCCTGCCTGTAGACTTAATGCAAAACAGCGAAGGAAGTATAATTCAAATAGTTAAGCACAACCACTATGAATATAAACCTACAGGAGGGCACTGAAGACGTGAAGGAGAATGATCAGAGGAGTACTGATTTTTACAAGATTTTCTGGTTCCTAGACAACTTATCAGTGACCTCTACAGTGACCTGAACATTTCCATCGGTAACTAGAGTTCCTGGGAACCTGGCTGTTTGTTCTCCTGACATCTTTCATATTTTGACTGCACCCTGACCCTAAAGATCTGTTTTTTAGTTGGAAGTGAAACATTGCCAATTTATAAACAAGGACTCCAATCCATTAGAATGTGATATGAAAAAATAATAATAACAAAAAATGTTGGCAACTTAATTATTCCAAGAAACTAGAGGATAAACAAGAGAATATCTTGAGGATAAAATATCCACCTAAAACCAGTGAAAATTTGAAATTTTCAAATTATGATAGCAGTCTGGCAAATTGTTCAAAGATGATACCTTCTTCCTTCCACAACTGACTGCATAAAAATTCATGTTAAAAATGCCCTCTGCTCTCCGTTAGCAAAATCTGCTGCCACATGGAGCTACCTAAGTACCTGATTCACTGTCTAAGTGATAAGAATGTTGTGTAAAGCTGAAACTTCACATAGCCTAAGAATAGTTATTGCTACATGATATGGATAATATATAGAAGAGGGGGGCTATTAGCTTCTCAAAAATATATATATTTCTAACTTTGAAGTTCCTTAGCATAGTTCAGACCAAAAAAAAAAAAAAAAAAAAGTATGGAAAAGATTGTAAATGGTCAATAAAAAATAAAAGTCCTATTATCAAGCCTTTACTTATGTTGCCCTTACTAACATTCCTTCAGAATTAATTGTTGTGTTGTGTTGCTGTCTTAGTTGTGAAATTCATTTTCCCACTGGACAGATGTTGAGGCATGCACTGCATTTCTAGTAAACAACCAATAGAGAGCATTCAGGCAAAATTAAACATTATTACTTAACAGGGTGGGCTGCTTTATAGACATGAAATAGGATTTACTTCAGTTAGTTTGAATTTGCATAAACAGACAGGATCTGGCTCACAGATCTAAGATACAGCAATGATAGTGCGGAGCACATCACAATGTGGTCTCTGTTCTCGTTCCTGTTTTTTCCAGTTTTGTAGCATAGAGTTCAAGTCCTGCAGTTTATGCCTTCTACAGCTGTTTCAGTGCCAGTGCACTTCACAACTATGCCGTTGCCCAAGTGTATTTTGTTAACACAAACAGTGATTTCAACAACACGCTGTATTTGACAAATTGTGGCTACATTTTTCTTCTCCAGCATCATTACCAGGTGGTCCTGTCTCTTATACAACCTGAGAAGAAATTATTTTGACTAGAAGATAATGATACAGTTGGCCATGATTCTCAGTGTCTTCTTACATTATGTTTAGCTAAAGCAGATAGACTTGAAGCCTGATGCATCTCCTGATGCATACATACACCATCTTAGTGCAGAATATATTCAAGTCTACTTTGAGACACATTACCCAGTAATGTAGGACAATTCTGCAGAAGTAGCAGATTTCTTGAATGTCCAGCTATAGGGAATCAAAAAGGATTCAATGCTCACTGAGTTATTATTTTATGATTAATAAAAGTCACAGAAAGGAAAGAGGTTAATTTATAATCACTGATATGTATGACCTATAATTAACAAAGTTTGACATCTTTTTCAGTTTAAGAAAGATTTTAAAGTGTTTTTTTTTTTGTTTGTTTGTTTGTTTTTATTCACTTGCAAAACTCAGTGAGTTATAATGAGTCTCCAAGGTCTGTAGTGCAAATCATAACATTTCTGCTATATTCTTGTATACTAATTCTCTTTTCATCTAAAAAAAATCTCACAAGATGAATAACACTTCACAGTTAGCAATGTAGACATCTAAGTGTGAGGTTGATGTTATCTAACTTCAGTTATCTGGAAAACTGATGCCTACCTTAAGAGCTCTGACAAAGAATGAACATTTTAAAACTGAACAGCAGAAGAGAAGTCCACTTTGCTTCCAAATTGTTGCCTCCACATCTTGTCACTGTCCCCAACAATGACAAGTATAGCCAATCAAAGGCAGAAACACCTGATCTATGCATGAATTTACTTTTGAACCACAATTTCCTTAACAGGATTGAAAACTGCTGTAATTCAGGAGCTGATTAATGTGTAGATGAGATGTTTCTTCTTTAAGGACAGAAATATTTTTCAGACACTTGGGCAGATTGCTGGGGAAAAGTAACAGGCTCAGCTGTTTTTCTACCATTACTTTCATGAAGATTATGCTTTTCATCTAGGCTCCCTCTGTAGACAACGGAGTGAGATTCTTCATCATAGAGTGTGATGAATCACTTTCTGGAGTTTCCTATCTCTACTTACAACTGAAAACAAAACAAACAAACAAACAAACAAACAAAACCCTGTATAACTACCTTAGATGATATTTCTAACTTTTAGATAGTTAAAGTAAGATGAAACCCACCTTACGTAGTTTATAGCTGTCACCAGGTTGATTTTCTTTGGTTTGATATGTGGCTGTTTCTTACCCCAGTGCTAACTAAACTTGCAACATCCACCATTTTCAAAGATTGTTAAACTTGATTTTGGACATAGAAACTTTAGAAGGCAGACTGCAATGCAAGTTTAGTAGTTTGTATACACAGAATTCATTAAAACTTCTATGGATCAGATTTTATTTTTTTTTACATCATTTAGAACAAATTTTAGTTTAACAAAGCAAAGGGTTAAATTCTTGATCCCAAAGCATGCAACACATTTGTCAAAGTAAAGTATAAAAGCAAGATAATGGGGATATGCAATGGCACTTGCCTTGTTCCAGTTTCATCTTCTGAGATGTGCACATTGAGCACTGAGCATACCTTTTTCTCTGGGGAGAAACTTCATGTTGGGTATCTCCCATTTGGTGAGCTTCTGCTTGCTGCTAAATAAGGTTCAGAGCTTTCCTTAGATAGTTTAAATTTTCTCTTAAGGGAGGCCTTAATTTGAGAAGGATGTTTCTTTTTTATTTAAGAGAGTACTTATGGAATACACTTGAGTCTTTAAGACTGAATCTTCCTTACAGAGCAAGAGTTTTGACTGATATTCTATACTTAGTTATCTCTCAATTCAGGTACTAGCTGAAATTGCAGTTTCAAATTTATGTCATCATTGGGCTTTTTTGCTTTGTTCTGTTTTTAACAACATAAAAGCTTATTGGCTCTTTGTAACTGATTACTGACAACTTGATTTTCTAGTATTTTTGTTGATTATGCACAATGTACTAAAGTATTCTGATAGTCCATCATAGAGACTGTGTGCTGCTTCGTTGCATCTGCCACAGACTGTGCTTTTAGAATACCTTGCTCAAATAATTTCTTGTTAGCCTTTGGCAAGTTTGAAGCTTCTGCCACCTCAACAGGACTTTGATTCTTCTGAGAGTGGAAGGCATTCTCACTCTTGGATAATGATTATTTAAAATATTGTCTCACTGGTAGGCCAACAGATATACCTATCCTTTGAGTTGCTGTGATTTCACCAGAGCCTCCAATTTTCTTTTGCATTAGATACATTTAAACAGTTCGGATTCAAAGGATTGGTACAAAGATCCTGGGTTTCTCCCTATTTGACAGCAATGTTGGCATTTATGGCACTTTATGCCTGGTAGAGATTCCTTCCATTGGTATTTTATTAGTTTCATGAAGAATAAAATGCTTCTGGCTCACATTGAAAAGTTACAATCAAACACTGTCCTTGTTCCATTTTCAATGCTCTATCCCTTTTCCTTTTCCTTTTCCTTTTTCTTTTCCTTTTCCTTTTCCTTTTCCTTTTCCTTTTCCTTTTCCTTTTCCTTCCATTTTCATTTTCCTTTTTTTTTTTTTCTTTTTCTTTTTTCGTTTTTTCCTTCCCTATAGTTTGACCTCAGGATATACAAGCATATACACATGCAGGTGAATAATAACCTATGACCCCTTTTTGGTGGTGTCAGATTTCTGCCTGTTTGGTGGTTCCATCAGCATCACAGCTCCAGTCAGACTTGCTCTTCACTGCAATCCTAATGGGCAATTTCAGGCTCATGATGAAGAGTAAGACAAACAGGCAAATGGCTGTAAGCACGCAAGCTTGAAGGGGTTTCATTGCCAGCTCATTATAGCTCCACTAATGAGATTTCCATCCAATTTGTGGGATAGCAGAGCTCAACTCAAAAAAGGGACAGAGCTACCAATACAGTAGGATTAGTATGCCTTATTAAAAAAAAAATAACCTTTGTTAAATCAGGACGCAGTGGTTAGGGCAGTGTCCTTATACGCTGGCACAATACAAAAATGATTGCTGGATTATTTACATTATACTCATCAGCTTGGCATAATTGCTGAAGTGATGTAAAACTCAAGCAATTCACTTAGGCAATAATAAATACATACTTTATATGCAGTCTTCAGTAAAGTATAGTTCATAAGACTTTCACTATTAAGTAAACCCTGATGCTGTTTGTGAAAATGGTTTTAGAATGAATATGGGGATGAATATAGTAAGTAGCAAAAAGACATAGAAATTCATAACATTGGAATAGAAGCCTGAGAGGACACACAGAGACATTCCCCAATTCTGTGGTTATACGTGAGGGATTGATATCTTGAAAAGGTGATCTGGTTCTAGAAATTTCACAAATTGCTTTTTAATTCATACAGAAGTCTGCCACCTGCACTCCATGAGTGCTAACCACCAAGTCTCAAACAAAGTAGTATTTATTATTTGCTTATGTATAATTATTTATTTTGATTAATCCAGCCCCTACGTAAGCCCACTTGAAATATAGATATACATCTTCAAATTCTGAACACCCTAACAAAAGGTGATCACTTCATTATTCAAATATGCAGCTATTATACATTTCAACAAACCTTTTGTAAACAGAAACCTAACATATAGCTTATCTGAATATATTTATACACATATATGTATATTTACCAGAAGTAGATCTTCGTTCCTAAACTGTATTGCCTTTGCCTTCACCATGAAGCATATAGATGCAGTTCTCTGCACTGTGAGGCCCTTACTCTCCTGAACTTCTGGAAGTAACAAGTAACACTCAAACTGAGAAGAACTAACATTTGTCCTCTCTGAACATTGCTCTGTCTCCATGGAGGCAGATATTTTTGTCTAAATCCACGTGATTTTTTTTATTTTTTTTTTAACTGCAAAGCAGTGTAACAGGATTTTTTTTTTTCACAGTAACAAAACCTCAGTTCTGTAACCAAATGGAGTCAGCCTGGTTTAATCAGGCTATCAATCATCCTGCAGAAAGTACAGAGGAGGCAAATATTTTATTTTTTTTTTTCTATCTCCTGCAAAGGCACAGTATACACCATCAGTATTTCTCAGTATTGCAGTGGATTGAATTTGGCGTGGGACTTTCACCAGAAGGTAGAACTATCAGGCTCTGTTACTTAGCCCATTGCAAGTAATTTGTAAGCCATGATAGGGAAGAAGGCAAAGCTAGATTTAGGGACCTTTTCAAAAATACTGGAGGACAGAAATATCATTAGAACATTCTACCAGATTGCTAATCAATCAACCATAAGCCATTATTTATTGTGACAGGCTGAAGTCTCAAAGCCTCTGCCAGTCTTACAAGGCAGGCCCTCAAAGTGGCAAACACATACCTCAGTCTGTTATTTTTCACTCATTGCATACCAGCAAGACCAGCTGCTAACTGGAGTGTTTCAGAAAGCACCAGATTCAGCAAGGAGTCATCCATACTATAGTCTCTCTGGGTGACAGGAGGGCTGTGCAGTCCTGGCAACAGGACCCAAATATCTTGAGCTGTATACCCATATACTAATCATGGTCTTCATTGTAATAAATTATAGCTTGATTTTAAAGGTTTTTTTAGAGATTAGCATGCCACACAGGAGAGCTAATAAATTTCCAGAAAGAGCAGAGATGGAAGACTTTATAATAATGTCTGTGTTCCCAAGTATTGACACAAATTGAAGCAATTCTAGGTTGGTGTCTAAAATAAAATGACTTAACTGCAGGGAAGTCTTGCAGGGAGCACTCGTCTCATTAGCCTTTTCCTCAGGGCAAACCACTATCTGTCTTGTTGTTTGATCCACAGATATTCTGGAAAATCTATTCAGTACTATACCTTATGTATTTTGAGGCCTGATTAGGTCTGTTTCTACCCTGGCCCAGAGGTTGCCAGTTTGCCAAAGTCAGACATTACAATGTTCTAGCACAATAATATTCACAGGAAACTGGAGAAATGTGCTGTTTCTTCAGAAGTCCAAAAGTAGCTCTAACATTTTTGTACAGATAAATGCAACAGTTTTATAGTTTGACAATCTGCTTTGGCAGCATGTTTGCTGTGATTTCTGCAGTGTGTGAACACAGCAAGGAGAGTGACAGGATTGAGGGGATTTCTCAGCCAAGCAGTATAAATCAGAAATAAGTTCAACTCAGGGGAAAAATCTTCCTCGTCTTTAATTATCATCTCTGTGTTTATTTATAAAACCTAGTGGCTATAGGTCACAGTGTTAATACATACCTTTTTGTTCTTTCTCATGTGTTTGTTAATTGTTTTTAACTTCAACATAAATAAGGTGGGAGCCTTGGCATGTTCCTTCTGGAGTTCGAGAGTCTGAAGAGAAAAAAAAAGAAAAAAAAAAAAAAGATTTACTATGTCCGTGTGTGTGTGTTTGTTGCTTTGGAATTGCAGTCTAATGACGCACATGGTGAAAATATTCAGACATGGAAATCCTCCTGATTCTACAATATTTCATAATATTTACCCAAAATTCTTATGCTGATAGATATATCACTGGTTTAGGAGCCTCAAAGCTATTTTTGATAAAGGTATACATCAAACATCATTACTATGCTCTTATTCAATAGTACATTGCTGAAGAAGGACATACAGAATTTTATGGATGGAAATTAATAAGATCTTTCAAGGAATTTGTGTTTTCCCACAAAATTATGTGGATATTCATGCACTTTCCAGAAAGTTAGGCAAATAACTCATTTGAAAAGTTACACATTTCTCACAGAACCCTAAGGTAGCAGATACAGCCATAGCAGGCTAATTTGCAGTAATTTTCATGTATAACTATTATTGATAGAGCCCAAAATGAGAGTCTGTGCCAAGGTACCCCATAGTGAACAGGTTTGTAACTTTTTTTCACCTTACTTAAAATGATCATAACTTTCCCTGGTCTTGAACCAGAGATGATGTGAAAACTTTGTGCACTAATTCTATTTATTTGTGTAGGGTATGATTGTTACATTGCTTGATTCATACAAAATGTAAAGGACGAACATGACAGTGGGAACTTTTCCTGCCAAGGAAATCCTACTTTGTTTTACATTTAATTATTCTTGAAGGAAGGGAATTTACCCAAGGAATGAACCAAAGGCATAGGAATTAGGTTTTAAAGCACTTTCCTGCAAACAAAGTGACTACAAAATAAAAGACAAAAAGTTCTAGTTCACAGCCATGTGGTAAAATAAATGTAGAAACTGCTGTCAACTTGTCAACAGAGAATGACAAAACACCTTCAAAATAAGAATAATTCCTTTCTCTTTTTTACACCTGCTTTATGAACACTTTTTTACATTCAAATCTTGTAAATAAATAGCTTACTTGATCTTACAGTAGCACAGCTTGTTTCGTGACTGATTTTGGTTCAACTAGCTGACAGCAAGGCCCCCATCTCTTTGATTGTAAGAGTCCTTTAATCCAGGATTGGAAATCATTTTTGCAGTGCCCAGAGCCCCAGGATGGAGGACCGGAAGATGAACTGGTACTGGGTACATTTTCAGAGCCGGTCTCCCATAGAGCATGCAACAGTCTGCTGGCTTGATTAAACACTGGAACTTGAGAGTTAAGGAGTCAGTTCCTTACTCAACACAGGGTTCCTGTGTGACCACACTAATAATACTCATTTTTTCCTGGAATGAGAACTGTTTTAAGGATATGTCACGCTGCGGACAGCAGTGCATTACAGAGATAACTGAGCTAGCTTTAAACAGGAAGGATAACTAGTGCCTAACATGCCATGAGCTGAAATGCTTAAATATCAGTAGTGCTTCTGTTAGCCAGGCTAGCTTCAGTTATCTTTGCATTATACTGCAGTTTATACCGAAGACCTATCCTTTGTATGGAACATCTACCACAGCTAAATCCCAACCTAAGATGGGGCTTCCAGTTATGGTCATTGAACAAGCACTGAGATATACATTGAAGGATTCTTGTGTATGTGGAAAGTTCTTCTAATTAAAGCAACATTGCCTGTTCAACCAGATAGTGACACCTCTGCCCACGGCAGAACCAAACTCCTCCTTGCTGGTTTCAGTGATCCCACTTATTTCAGACTAAGCTACTGCTCAGCATAGTTATGGTGATCAAAGTTTGGCCAAGTAAGGGAAGCAGACAGAAACTTTTGAAAATGCAAATGATTTTTCTTTTAATTTCCCACTGTTTTCTTCATTTTTCTGTTGGAACATCTCCTTTATCTGACTCCAACCAGACATTTCCAGTGTGCTACAAATTTGGGAGGTGTGCACAGAACTGCACTGTAAAAGTTGCCTTGGGCAGAGATAGGGAAAGATGAAAGGACTTTTGAGAACTCTAAGGACAAACAAAGAACAAGGACACATTATAAATGGTAAAGAGCTAGGGTTGTGGAACAGTCACACAAATATACTCCTACTTGATCAGCGCTTAAAGAGTTAACAGCTGTGGCACTTCTATTATCTTTAGGTTTCACAATGGACAATCCAACTGAATGAACCAGTTTGGTTACATCTCTTTTACAGATAAAATTTCAGGCTCCCTGAAGTTTCAGAAAACAGTATTTTTATCAGCTCATACCTGATGCATGTTTTAAAAGATCACAGAGATGAGCATATGGTAGCTGTTTTTATTTTTTAAACTTTTTTGATTCAACATCAAGGAGATGATTCTGCAGCCAATGATAATTATGCAGAGAAAATCCTGGGGTTTTAGTTTTAGACATAAAACTGTGCAATAATCCCTATAAACATGGTGACTGCAAAATCTAAGTTACTCAGACCCACTCATCCCAACCAGTACTAATTCTATGATCTTAGGTTGTAGATTTTCATGGTCTTTCTTTTCCAAAATCTGACAACATCTCTGCCTGCAGTTATCTCAAGTGGCTTGCTCCTTTCAAGCGAATGACATGGGCAAGGCTTTACTTCTCTGTAGGAAGTTGCCTAGAAACCATCCACACTCTGATTGAATCATAGCTTCATTTGGTCACTTTCATTACTGAGTTTTAGGGAATGAACAAGCCCAGAAGCAGAACTGTCTCTTTCTTTTTACTTGTGAGACTGCTTTCAGTGCTGGAAACTGTAAGCGAATCCAGAGATGAGGCTGGTCATGACGGTACTAAAGGATTGCTTCTAATGATATTACATACATTGTTGATCTACTCATATCCTCTCTTTTTTTGACCTCCTCATGCAGTTATACATGACAAAGATGAATCTCGATGGGTTGCAGAAGTCAAGAGGGTTTTAGCAGGCCTTTACCTAGCTCAGCCAGCAACCTATGCTTCATCTTAACTCTTGTCATTTAACGACAAATCTGCCCAATCATAAGAATATACATCCTGGGTTACTTGAAAAGGAAATATTTCCCTTCCCCTGGGCTTCAGCTACAAAGTCTCACTTCCCATGTTTTACTGCTATGGATGGGTGTTTGTGATTAATCTGTAAATAATCCAATGTTCTCTGGGAGAGCTCTGTGTAGGCTACCTTCTCAGCTTTCCCTTCTCAGCAAGTCCTCCTACGGTACGTAGTATTCACTCTCTTCTGATTGAGAATAAACTTTCCGGACTTAAGAAATGGTCATTAGGCCTTTTTAAATGTATTGCATCAGCTGAGGATTTCACAATGTCCTTCCATTATCCAAGCACTGATTTGCTGATGATAGTCTCAGCTTGCCTGAAGAGCTGCGAAGACTTCTCTGCATGCTGAACAGCGTCTCAGAGTTTACACAGTATCAGTGATCCCTGAGCACATACTATTAGTGACATCTTTGTGGTTTTGGTAGTTCATCTGCCTCATGTGCCATATACTTAGAAAGTGCATGCTGTGTCTCAGATGTAAAGATTCCATGCCATTGTAGCTCTTCTTGTAGATTCCATGGCAAATAGGTTTCTGATTCTTATGTAACAGTTTATGATACCAACCAGTATCATAACCAGATCAGGCTGAAGTAGTTACTATGTGTTATTTTTTCAGCCTCTGAAGTCTTAGCAACTAATGTTTTCTAAAACTTACTTCTGAGTCACACTGAAACAGAATGGTTCTTCCAAAATCCCCAGTCATGTTTAGGAGAATTCACCTAACCAATGTATTGAAACTCCATATCTGAGTCTGTCAGACCATTTTTATAATCATTGGAAAGTAACAGACAAATAGTTCATCTGATCTAAAGTAGACATCTACAATAGCCTTCTTAAGAACCTGCTTTTCTCCACTAAATATAAATACATTCAGTGTGGTGAAGTCAGATATGGAATTACTTTTACTGTGTATCCCCAAATATAAGGAGTTAAAACAAAACAAAGGCTATGGGTTGAATTTATAAACATTCATTGTGTGGAACATAAAAATGCAGATCAAATTAATGGGATAGTTTTATTCTGGTAATGGATTAAGATTGGAGTGCATAAGGGTTGTAAACCAGGACTGTTTCTTAATATATGTGAATGATCGGCAGAAAGAATGAACAACACTGTGACAAAATGCTTAGATGGCAATAAGGAGTTTAGAACACCATTCAAGTCTGCATGATGGGCATCTAAAGAAAAGTCATCTCAGCATCAGTAGTGGTCAGAGAAGTGGTAAGAGTGATAAAGAATGGAATAGACAATTACCCTAACAAGTTATATCAGGTCATTATATAAATAAGTAGCAGTACATCCTCAACTGGAACACTGCGTTCAGCTGTGGCTATCCTAACTTACAAAGACAGTAGGTAGATAAGACTTTTACTGACAGCTGATTATTATTAGAGTCAAGAGAGAACTGTTATAAAATGATTCTGAAAAAATGTGTCTGGATGTACTAGAACAAGCAAAAATGAGTCAACTCATAATAATACTGAGTAACAGATTTTTGCTATTTTGCTCATATCACCTGCATGATTTTAAGAAACAGGTAAAAAAAAAAAATCAGAAATAACAAACTGTGGATAACAGACAAATAGGGTTGTGAAGAAACCATCTAACTGTCCTACTGCCCTGACAGAGGATCAAATAGGCCTAAACAGTACATAAATGATTTGTTCATCTGATTAAAAAAAAAAAAAAAAAAAAAAAAAAAAAAAAAAAAAAACTGGAATTGCATGTTTTAATCTCAGTCACAAATTCCTGTCTAATATATAACCCAATATTTACAGGAATTAGTTCCAATTATTTCTGAATCTATCTAAAGTGGACATGAAGAACAAGTGATTTCATTTTTTTTTTTGTAGCAAACTTTTACGTATGGAAGGGCTGCTACTGTGTCTCTCTCTCAGCCTTCCTTCTCCTAGACTAAACAAGCCAAATTCTTTCAACCTTTCTTCATATACCATGCTTTCTAAACTTCTAATCACTCTTGTCACTCACTCCTGGACTCCCTCCAAGTTCATTTTTTCTTAAAGTATGGTGCCCAAAACTGGATAAAGTATTCCACAAGTAGTGCATAGACCAGAACAATTAAAACCAAATCTCCCATCCAACAATCCTTTTTCCACATCTTGGATTGAGATTTTCTCTTTTTGAAACAACATGTTTCTGCCCCACATTCAGTCTGTGGTGCTAAAGACATTTTCTGCAGTACAGCAGTCTTTCTAGTTACTGTCCATTTTGCATTTATGTATTTGATTTCTCTTTTCTCTGTGTATCACTTTCTACTTGTTTCCCTTGAGTTTAATCTCATTAATTGCAGATTTTAATGCTTTATTTTATTTTATTCTTCAAAGTGTCTGTAATCCTCCAGCTCAATTTTGACATTCACCAGTTTTGTAACTGTGCTTTCCAATTCTTAATCCAGGTCATAAAAAATATTGTATATGGTTCAATTTGATTCCCAGTTTTGTAGAGTGCTATTGATATATTCTTTTTGAGTATTGTTTTTCAACCAGTTGTTCATCTACCATGTAATTATTTAATCTAGTTCATATTCCCCTGGTTTTCATGGGAGAGTGTCACATATGACAGCATAAAAAACTTTACAAATGTCAAGATAAATCATCATTATATCTTCCAGCTTATTCCAACTACTCTGTCAAAGAAAGAAAATAGATAGGGTTGGGATCACTTTGTCTGGACAAAGCTATGTTTATACTCTGTGGCTACAGATTATTGGCTAATGATTAGGTTCAATATAGCAAATTTAAGTCCTCTCCTCTCCTCTCCTCTCCTCTCCTCTCCTCTCCTCTCCTCTCCTCTCCTCTCCTCTCCTCTCCTCTCCTCTCCTCTCCTCTCCTCTCCTCTCTCTCCTCTCCTCTCCTCTCCTCTCCTCTCCCTCCTCTCCTCTCCTCTCCTCCTCTCCTCTCCTCTCCCCTCCCAATCTCTTCCCACTCCTTTCCTCCTCTTTCTCCTTTTCCCATTTATTTCCTCTTTCTTTCAATTTTGAGTAATTTCTAGAAAGATTCCTTACATCCTTTGTACCGTGTGCTCCTTGTAACTCACTTTCTGGATAACATTTCTGGACTTGTTTGTTCAATATCACGATACTCATCTGTACACTTCTTTAGTATTGCAACCTTTTCTTTTTTATTATTTTTCATTTTTCTTTTCCTTTTCCTTTTTTTTTTTTTTTTCCTAATTTCATTAAGACTTCCAGATCTAGCAGTGTTTGTTCTGCACTGCTTATGCATCATGATATTTTTCTGTTCGGCCTTTAATCTTGTCTCTTTTAGGCATTTCCAGCTCTTCTGAACTTCATTTCTCTCAGAATTCTTTCCCAAGGGAGTTACCTACACAGGAGTTACCTATTGATTTTTTTTTCCCCAAAGTTTGTTGTGATTAATTTCTTCATCTTTTTCTTCCTTTCATTAGAATCAGCAACTTTGCCATTTCATGAGCCTTCTGTGCTCAGATTTGTCAAAGTCCCTCCCAAGTAAATCAAAACTGTAATGGCTGCATCCAATTTCTTCTGCTTTCTTCCAAAATAAAAGCTTTTTTTTTTTTTTTTTTTTTTTTTTCCTCAAAACATTCCAGAAAAGCTAGAAAGATATGAAGAAGATGAGCTGAGTGATCTATTTAACTTTTTCATGATACAAAAGAGAAAAAAAAAAATGATATTGAGGTTTGGTGAGTTTCAAGTTAATTAAGATATTAAAAAATATATATTTTTTACCCCATAACAAACACTTAGTGGAACTCATTGCTGCTAGACGGTGTAAAAGCAAGTAGTCAAGTACACATGAGGATTGGATTTTAAAAATATTAGTGATATAAAATTTTATGTTTCAGGGAAGGAGTTCATATGAGGATTGGATTTAAAAATATTAGTAATATAAAATTTTATGCTTCTGGAAAAATCCAGTTGCTGTAATGTCTTATAATAGATCCTCTGAAAACATATTCTATATCTTTTTGTGTTGTTTTTTTTTTTTTTTCCTTTTTTTCCCCACTTTTCTCTGAAATATCTGGGGTTAGCTACAGTCAAGATAAGAAAAGTGGACTCCTAATCTGATCCAGTTCTTCTATTTCCATGGATAATCTTGGCATTTAGCTTGTCTAGAATTCTTTCTACTCTAAACACAAGTAAGTTAAATGCAAAACCATAAATATAAAACCATTGGTGGGCCAAAAAAGGTTTTGAGGAACAACTTGCTAGTGGCATAAAAACTGACAGTAATGTCATCTTCAGACGCATCAAGAAACAAGAAGTCCGACAGACAGTTTGTAGAACTGATAGATGGTGAAGGTGCAAAACGGGAGCTCGATGAAAATAAAGCTTTAGCAGAGAAAAAAAATCAGATTTTTCATTAATGTTCATTCACAAGGTGCATAGAGACATTACCACACCGGAGTCTTTCTGAAAAGAGAAAAAGTTTGAGGAACTGTCTCAAACAAAAGTGTAAACTGAAGATATTTTAGAGCCTGTTGATGAAATGAACAGTAACAAATCTCTAGGACCAGACAGTATTCTCCCAAGAGTTCTAAACGATCTTGGTATATCGCTGAATTGTGGTCTGGTACTCACTGCCCAACCTCATTTCAGTCCCAGAGGCATGAGTGGAAGCAAACATTATGTCAATGTCTAGAAAGGGCTCCAGGGGAGATTGTTGGCACTACAGATCAGTTAGTCTCATTTCTCTACCATGAAAGCCAGCAGAAACTAAGAGATATATTAATCAGCACACATAAAAAGGAGGGGAAGCTAAAAACAGGAATTCATTCACAGTGGACAAAGATAACAAGAAGGTAACCACACATCTCAGTGTTGATGTGCTTTAATGCCAATGAAGCCCAAATAAGATACATTGGGGAAAAAATCCTAAATATAAACTAAATACCAGTATCACTTTATCAGTTATCTGCTAACATTCAAAAGGAGATTCTAGATATGCTGTGGCTACTTTTTCTGGAAACCTCGGGTCATTTCTTTCTGTGACCAGTAAGTGCTAACAGCATGTTAAGAAATAGTTGTTAAACAAGGAGCCTCTGTCTCTGGAAATCCCCAATCCATTCTGAGAGTGGCAGGATATGCCAGGACAAGTACTGTTCTCTCCTTGCTTTTTATATTTTTTTTTTTTTGGAGTCAGTGACTATCAACTACTGGACTGTGAGCTAGATGGATGTTTTGTTGTATCCAGTACAAACATGCTAATGCTCACGAGTTATCACTGGACTTACAGGTTAGTCTTGAATTCATGCTGAGGAAGCAGCCACCAAATTCCCCAAATCATACAGTGATGTATTCCCCTCTGGAAGCTTTTCTGTTTCTGGTTAAACATTTTTGGAGTTACCTGAGAATTTATGGCCAGATCCTTAAAACTGTGCACAAACACATCTTTTTAGTCAGCTAATACAGCAGATAAATCCATGTTTAGTCACCTAAAACTACAGATAAAAACATGCTTAGGTGCCTAAATACCTTTAAAATATGGCCTTACACATCTTTGAAGATGATGCCAAGACTTCTGTGGACATCATTAACATAGGGCTGAACTTCAAACATATTTAGCAGGATTCAGATAATGTACAGAGCCCATCTTGGCACAAGCTTCTCTTAAAGGTCAAGAACTAAAAAAGGAAATTCTCTTACAAAATGGAGTGTACAAAGAATCTTTTGGGAAATAGAAAGACAGTGCTGGGCCCCCCTTTATCTTGATGAATAACATAACGGTAATGAAAAACAAGGAGACATAGATAAGAAAACAGAGATAAGAAAATAGATAAGAAAAGAAAGACAAGTATTTTAACATTAAATGCCATTAGAAAGCAATGTGCCAACTGGGGCAGGGAAAAGAAAATAAAAAGTTTCAAAAGGACCATTCTGGAATTTTTGAACATGACAGAAGCACCTGAAGAGCTCCTCATATACGTAACACCACTTTAACCTACACAGGAGAACCCCTAAGGAGAAAAAAATAAAATAAAATCAGAATTCTATCCCTTTCTAGTAATATATATATATATAAAGCAAGAAATCAAATGTTATTAGTAATACCTTGCAGATTTAATCTGGAAGACACTGAGAGGAAAAAATAAAAAATGTTCAAATTCTGTCCTATTACATTCAAGGTACATACCTCTTTGCAAAATGGTATCAATACTAATATCATACTTTGATTCATTTGTTCATTTGTTTGCAGTGAATACTAATCTATGAGAGGAGAAGATCCATTGCCTTCCTAGGACACAGTTGCAGTATGCATTGTGAAAAGGAATTACATCTTTTACTGCAGACTATGGTATTCTGGCATTAATTTCACTAATTAATCTCTTATTTTGGTTTTCAGCCAGGATCATTGGTGACCAAACGACTTAGAAATTCTTCTGTTCACAACATCTTGTTGGGAAATCGTTCTGACAGATGCATATGGTATTTTAATACATTCCACATCTATGCTCCTAAAATCTGCAGAATTTTTATATTTTAAAATGTCAGTAATAGATTTCTACAGCTATTAACTATATTTCCAGTGGACCAAATTTGGTCTGTCTGTGACTATGCTTTTTCCTTTTCAATTTGCACTTTTTGTTATCATTTATGACTGTGCAAAACATGTGTTCTACCACAATGAAATAGAAACATTCCTCATGTAATTTGAGGAAGTGTAAATGAATTCACACAAGCTTCAATCAATAAAACATTAAGGCTTATGGTTTGTTCAATAGGATGACCATTTTTCTTAAGTTGATATTTAGAAAGTACACTTCTCAAAAGAGTACTCTGTTGATGGACAATGTTCTGATAAAATAGAGTAAAACAATCCTATTGAATCCTAAGGAATAAAGGTGGTAACAACTTTAAGGTGGGAGCAACAAAAAAAATAAATTTTACTAATAAGTCAAAATAACCTGAAGGATTTGTATCAGTGAGGTGTCAAGCAATCAGAATACGCATTGGTAGCTAATGTAGTCAATCATTTTCACAGCTACACCATTGTGTATATTTGACGGAGTAAATGCAATCTTGCTACTACGATGTTTTTACAACCAAGCTGGTTTTAATTTAGCATTTTATTGGTGTTAAGGCAGCTACTTAATTGCACTTAAACAATGATTATCAGTTCCATGTTATTACACTGAGAAAAATATATTGTGATAACTGTAATTGACTTTTGATGTTATTTTTCTTATCAGTTGCACCATTTTAGTAGTTCTCCCCGTCTATAAATATGACAGCAGGTATTCTTTGGAAGTGTTAATTAAAGAGAAAAAGAAAACTTAGAATAATATATATTCTCTGTAGCATGTGTAGCAGCAAAATATATCAACTGTCTATTTCACATTTCTTTACATGATGATGACCTTAGTCATATATTCATATAAAACTTAGGTCATGTTCATTTTTCAATTTCTAAAAGACGCATTTCCTTTGTCTTTGACAAAATTGATTTTATTATCCTTAGTTTTCAAAAATGTGTGTTAAATAGTTAGCAGCTATCATAAAGTTATGTAAATTAGCAACAAACTAATTTTCTTATATTCTAGACTGGAAAATAGTGCAGTATCACAGAACCCACCAATGGCAAATGCTTTCCCTGAATTCATCACTTTGGTATTTTTTCTAATTCTGTTATATAATGTAATTAAGAGGAGTGCTGGAATTAAAATATAGTGTTTACTTATAAAGTCTGACTGGTCTCAGGAGAGTATCTCTAAAGATTTGGTGCTTTAATACTCAGGCTAAATTAATTCCTGGCTTAACTCTTGGTAGATACTGAGTTTGGTCCTTTTATTTTGCAGAAACATATTGAACTGATTTCTCTCTCTTTTGTTCAGATTGACATCTTCCAAGACAGAAAGATGTAGGAATATTATTGACTACCACTTTAAATTCCCTTCCACTCAAAAATCCTTTGAGTAAAAGTAAGGCAACTAAATTTAAAGTTTAAAATAAGACAATCCTTGCAGTAAAAATCAGTCACTTATCAGTATACTACCATGCAGCTCATTCGGAATTCAGAATTTGGAACACAAATTTAGAATATTGAACATGGCATTATTCATTACCTGGCACACACTCATTCAAGGCAGTTAGCCAACAAGCTATCTCTCTACTTACAGGTGAAACAACGTTTTTGAGAATCTTAAAAATTTGAAAACATTCATAAATCAAAATACAAGGGTTTCTAAGAGGGAAGCTAACATCATGCCAATTTTAAGTATACTGGATAGGAAAACAAGTCAGTAGTTTAAAAGGCTTTTCTGACAGGCACTTCCACTTATTCAGACAATATCAATTAGTGTCTGTAGAGCAGACACCAAAGATGATATTTCAATCGGTGCATTTTCCAGATGCAAAAAGACAGTATTTTTTCTCTCTTTGTTCTAGACTACATCAAAAAGAATATTTTTATTGAGGGTTAGGACATCAATTGGAGTATAGAATAGGTGCTTAAATATAAGTTTGAAAGCCTGTCGGGTCCAAAAACTTTTCTACAGTGGTCATTACCATCCCTCACAGTGATTTTCTCTAGTGCAAGTTTTTTGTTTGTTTATTTTCCATGAATGTAGGCTAAGAAACATGTGGCAGGACTGTGATGGTGGGTCCTGGGACTAGTGTGAAGTGCCAAAAGAGAGAGGGGTGGCCCCAGCCGAGGAGTGGCCCCAGACAAGTAGTCTCCTGAGGAATGGGTATCCTGCTGACCCACGTACGTGCACCGTAGATATTGCACTCTGTCCAACCACCTTTGCCCTTGTCTTTGTACTTGCAGCCTATGAGTGGTGTTCCCAAGGGCAGTGGCTGAGAGAGAAAGCTTGCCATGTCTCCAGGAAGAGCTGCCACAGACCAAGGCCCTTTCCTCCTATTGCCTCCTCACAGCACCACAGGCTTTCAATAAAAAGTCCGATGGAAGGGCTACTGAGATGATCAAAGGACTGGAGTACCTCTCCTGTGAGGAGAGGCTGAGAGCTGGGACTGCTCAGCCTGGAGAAGAGGAGGCTCAGGGGGGATCTTTTCAATGTGTCTAAATACCTTGAAGGGATGGGGCAAAGAAGATGTAGCCAGCCTCTTTTCAGTGGTGCCCAGTGCAAGGACAGGAAGCCCTGGGCACAGCCTGACCCCCAGGAGGCTCCCCCAGGGCATAAGGAGCACTTGCAGGTGACAGAGCCCTGGAACAGGCTGCCCTGAGGCTGTGGGGTCTCCTTGGAGACCTTCAGAAGCCGCCTGGACATGGTGCTGGGCACCCTGCTCTGGGTGTCCCTGTTTGGGCACGGATGGCACCAGGTGACCTCCAGAGGTCACTTCCAAATTTAAACATTCTGTGAAAAGGAGAACAACTTGGGATTCTGAAGTTAACATTTAGTTTGTCATTATTCAGCCTGCTGACAAAGGGTAATAAAGCCCAAAAGGGACACACACCAGTAAATATAAATCGTGATTTCCAGGGTAGCCTCATGCCCATGCATGCAGATTCAAAACTGAGCTCTCATGTAGCCCTGCAACCCTTCATTAAACTCCCTTAAATGTCTGATGTGAAATAAACAGAAGCAGGGGTAAATTAAAGTCTCTGAGGCATTCTTTTGTTACAGTGCTCATGTTCACCTGCATCTCCTAACCCATAATGTAGTCCTGGGTGACACTGAAGAGACATCGCTGTGACAAGTTAAGTGGACAATTGCTGTGGTCAAAAGAATAAATACAAAAGTTTTATCTTGCTAGTTAAAAAATAAGCAAATAAGTATTAACACTGTTCACCTCCTTATTTCTGGCATTACAGCTAAATGTGTTTTAAATTTTGCTGAAAACTACCCCTTCAATTGTAGATATGTCCATGATTTTCAAGACTGTTAATAATTTCAACATGAATATTTAGACCGGTAGGGTGTTGTCTGGTACTCATCTTTCATCCTTTGATTTTCACTTTTTTGTTGTAGTGGGCTTTAAAAAATATCAGCCATTCATCAGGAAATCAAAGCAAACTATAGGGTTTAGATAATCAGTCACACCCTATGGACAATGGGTATTAAATATGGTTGGCCCACATCAGTGCTTCAGAAACATATTGGTTGTAATGACTTTCTGAGAAACTGGAAAGTAAATACTTGCAACTAAAATATACCTACATTAATATCAGGTTCAGTTTATGACACAGCAACAATAAGAAGATACAGAAGAATGTCCTAAATTCATGGGAAAAATCATTCATAACAAAGAATTTAATCACATCTGCAAATATTATTCTGTCTGCTTGGAATCCCCTGGAGTTTCAGCTGGATTAGTTCTCCTTCACTTCCTGTCCTAAACATTTGTTTTATGTTTCTGTCTCCTGTTAAGCAGAAATTGCCTTTCACCTCCATGGATGCCAGCATTTCAATGATGCATGAAGAGTTTCATGTATGTATCCTAGACAAAGTTAGACAAAGACATAAGGATAGACAGATGGGCAAGTATGTTCACTAATAGAAAAGAGAAGTTAATATGTAATGCTTATAACCTGGATTGGATCCACATCAGTAAAAATGGGTGTAGCTGCAGTAATTTGATTAGAGCTAGACGAATAAACATCCTTTTGTATATGGGACACAATATTTATGTAGGTCCTTCGATTCAAATGGATCCTTTCTGTGCTTTCTATTTTCATAAAAATTTCTTTATCTATATTGTAGAATAGTGGGTGAATAGTACTTAAGGGATATATTATCTAAGAAATTTTACCATATTTCATCATATTAAATAGTATTAAATAGTTTTATAAGGTGTTAGAGTAATTCTACATAAAGTTGAGTACTATAAATGTTCGAATATAATTCAGTAAATGATGGTGATATTGATCGAAAATGTGTTCAATCATTTTATTCCTTTAAAAATGTGATCACCTTCATTTAGTTTCTATATAAAGAAATACAAATCTATTTCAAATACTGACAACCTTGCAAACTTTGATCAACCTTTCTCTTTTCCAAGAGAATAAACATCTGAAATATGTCTCTTACTCTCATTTTACAGACAGGACATAGAAAGATGTGAAATACAAACTTAGATTTTTTTCATGGACACAAACAGAAGTCCCTCCTAGTAACTTATAGCTACTTAGAGTTCATATCTGTCAGTAAGTAAGATCTACATTTTAGATACCTCAGGAGAACCAGTCAAAGATGAGTATTTCATATCCTGCTGGCTCACTTAGAGCTACTCTGGAGTGCCTTTATCCACCTGCACAGCCTGGCTCTCTTCTTCCTTTCCTGTAGCTCTTCCCACTCTTTCTTTTAACTACTGTGGCTTCTACTGGTGCAACCTACCTTTTGTAAAATATCCCTGTGATTAGTCCCTCAAACAAGAAAATATAGACTTCCTTCAATGCCCAGCTCATTCTCAGGAGATTTAAATATGCTTCCTACTGGCCAGGAGAGTAAACTGGTTGGCTTTCAAAAAGGCAGGGATGAATTTTAGAAACTGCTCACTGTCTTTATGTATTTAAAATTAAGCAGATAAAATGCAGAAATAAATCTTGAATTGAATCTCAGAAAGTAGTTGTCCCTCTTCTTTGTTCTCAGTCCCTCCATTTCCTGCTCCCTCCCTCTCTATCTCACCAATGTTGTTTTATTTTGTTTTTCTTCACAGTGCTGCACCTTCAACAGGAGGTTGAATCTAGATCTATAGTTTGCCCACTAATTTCTGATTCAGACTTCTTCCTCACAATGATACAGATACAGTGTGTCTCCCAATAACAGTGCACCTCTGATACAGACACACCTTTTTTACGGGGAGCAGTAATAATTTAATGAAGGAGCAGCAGAAATAGTTTGTTAACCTCTTTGGGGTCCTGCACAATGAAATGTGCCTTATAAGTCACAATTTTAGTACTATGATTACTACAAAAGCCTTCATAATTTCTTATTCTGGACAGATTCTTACAGCCAAAAAGACAAGGACATATTCAGTATTTTAAAAATTGATCTATCCTGATCTTACCTAATTTTATTTTGTTGGGGCTTTTCTGCATACATTTAAATAATGATCAGATCTTCCTTCATCTTTATCTTTTCACAGTGCTCATGCAGCCAGAATGATATCAACATATTAAAATTCAAACCTTATTCTTTTTAAAACCAATTTTCCCTTTTCTGTAAGTGTATCATTTAATTCCATGTGAATTAATTTTACTCATGATAGTATTTTTTCACTTCAAGTATCTGTTAAATGCTCCTTTTTACACCCAACCTGCTGGCAAAAATATTAGAAGGCAAACAAATGAGATGATTTGTAGTGAAGAGATGGGATGCCAAAAGAGCATAGTATATAATTGGAAGAGCACAGGAGAATGTTTAAAATAAGTTCAAGAACAGCGATAAGGCTAAAGATGATGTTATCTGTTGGACAGAAGAAGCCATTAACATACACCAGAGTGTTTTCAATCACTTAATCAGAAAACCCTTTTCCTGAGCACTGTTTCTTGTCCATGTGCCATGAACAAACATAAATATTTTGGATTTCCTGCATCCTTCACTCTGATAATGGGCTCTTAACTGTAAGCCCTTCCCACCTCAAAGAAAGAGCTAAAAACAAATGATAAAACATGAACCATAGAGATGATTTCTAGACCAGATGAGTTATGGAATTAAACTACATGTTCAAAATAGCTTTTGCTCTATAGTCTTAGTCTTAGCTTAATATGAAAGTAATTTAAAATGAGAGATGAGGAGAAAAAGGCTGTGGATGAGGATGAAGTTGCTGTCAAAGAGCTAAAATGACTAAATTGTCACTGACTGCAGTGGTATACATTCAGCAACATAGAAAGAAGGGCTAAACTGTTCTCTTTTTACAGCAAATACCAAATTTTCATTTTCAATGAAGTCACGGTTGATTTCACAGAAGGATATTAGAGACAAGCAACAGGCAATCATGGGTGTTCTTTTGCTTGCTTTGTTTTGTTTTGTTTTGTTTTCTCTTCTTACACATTTTGTGTGCGAGGAAAATGTTCGTATTTTCAGCTGACTCTTGAGAGATATGTACCTATTCCAAAGGAGTTCTCTGAGATGTCTGGAGGATTCCATTGTCTGTTGGTGGAGTTTTTCTATCATTTTTTAAACAATTTCAGGAATAAATTTAGGTGACACTCTCTTTTGTAGAAACAATGGCTGGATGATTTCTATAACTGTAGATCAGTTATTCTTGCATACACATGTGCATTCTTCATTACAGCTGAATGGCAGCCAAGTGTCCTGCCCATGCTTGCAGCACTGCTATAATGCATCAAGATTTTCCATCAAGAAATGGTAGGACAGCATTCACTCTGTAATGGTCACAGTATATTATCAGAAACATCCGAAGCCATGGCAATAGCAGTATGGCTTCAGGAGCTGTTTTCAGATAATTCTGACACCTCTGATGCAATGTGTTCCTTGGTCCAAATGAGCTGTATCAGTCATTTGAATAATAATGAATTAGAAACTGCACTGCGTGTTTCAACAAATAAATCAAAGTGGAATACTTGGGCATCAGGTGAAACTAACTTTAAGTGATCATTACATAGAAAAAATGGTTCAATTTTAAAATGTTTTTGTACTGCTTTAAACAACCAGGAGACAAATTTGTTTGCTATGTTACAACACATAAAAGATATCACACTCCACACAGTAGATTGATCACTAGTCCAGATTTAACTTTCCAAGTTATATAAAAATAAACGGTGCCAAATACTCAGCTGGTGTAAACAGCGACACTGCATTGAACAATACCAGTTGCATCAGGTGAGAATCTTGCTGTTGCAAGGAACCTGAAAGTGGCAACATGCATGACTTTAAGGTATATACTTTGAGACAAAAGTTGTTTTTCTAAAAAAAAAAAAATCTGAATTTGACTATGAGTATAAAAAATGTATGTAAATATAAAACAAAAATAAAAAAGGGATATTTGGGCACTGAAGTCAGAGAAAATAATTACTCAATTCAATTACAATATTTGGAAATACTGAACTCATGAAAAATATGCCTTTTCCCAGATGGCATGTAATAGTTATCAGTTTTATACTTAGGTTTGGTAGGTTGCGAGTGACTTATTCACCATCACAGAATGTATTTATGCATTCCAAGGAAAAATAAACAAAACCTCCTTAAATACATGTAGAAAGCAAAAAGCAGAATCGAGTCAATTTAAGTGCTTTCGCTGTATGTTCCCTTTGTTTGTGTGTTTGAGCCAGTAACAAGAAAGTGTATGTCACATTTATGACATTTTCCACTTGTTTTTCATACAGGTGAGATGTAGTTTTTATAATAGAAAGATTAAATAAATATATATATATATATATATATATATATATATTTTTTTTTTTTTCCTGGGGAAACTGCTAAGGAAATCTGATGGCTAATTAGAGAGACTGTCTTCTCACCATAAACATTTCCTCTCATTACTGAGAAAACTGCCACTAATCAAACGTATTTCTGAAGTAGTACAAAAGGATTTGGCATTAAATTTCAAGATAATGGTTGTTAAGTAAGGCCTGTTTCATTCTTAGTTTTTATTTTTAGTCTTTTGTTGCTTTATTCTTTCTCTGTGCAGTGGAAAATGTTCAGCATTGTTTGTTATGGAATATGGGATATAAATATGAATCAAATCTGTTTACATGTGATTTTGATTTTGGGGGGAGGAATTACTTCTCAAACAATCAGACTTAATAAGTGCTACAGAAATGAACAGAATGCAAAGTTTGTGTGTTTTTTCTTTTTAAAAAATGTTGGTTGAATCACATCAAAATCTCAAGACAATTCCAAGATGAACTGACTCTGAGAGTAAATGACCTCTTCATCTCAGTGATAAAGTTCCAGCCAAAATATTCTCTCGGCCTGAGACGTGATTCATTAGAAATATGTGCATGGTGTGGAGCTCTACTTTCTATCTGGCAGAGTCCGGCCTGCAGACTGATAAGAAGCAAATGCAAATGTCCTGATAAGAACTGAATGCAAATATTTATGATATGATATTCCCTGGGAATTATGTGCAGATAAAACAAAGTGTATTATTTTCCCGCTTCTCTTTCAGGTTTGCCAAAATGCCCTTTTTCGCTTTCGGAATTTGCATTTCTTCAAAATTGATTCGGCTTGCGTATTATGTTAAGCTATTTGTTTGCTAAGGATGGTAATTAGTTACTGTAATTACAGCAATGACAGTTGCTAAATTGTTTTTAAAGCATTACAGTGAGCCTGTGCCAGAAGATTGCAGTATTTTTTTGGATTTAAGCAGAGGCTGGAAAAACTCCCACTCTAAGGCCAGCATGGGATTTTCAACTACAAAGCTGCTTTTCCTGATTGAAATTTTTTTTTTTTTAAGAAATCATTAATTTGCATTGATTGTAAGTACTAACTTTAAATTTTGGTTTATTCACAGATCACAGAAATATTAGTGATAGTGAGCCCTGTGGGAAAGGAGATACAAGGGGGACTCCCATCGTAAATAAAAGTGAAAGCT
The DNA here is from genome assembly GCF_009819795.1 of Aythya fuligula. Lineage (NCBI taxonomy): Eukaryota > Metazoa > Chordata > Aves > Anseriformes > Anatidae > Aythya > Aythya fuligula. The sequence continues at coordinate 139,501,100 of NC_045560.1, read as the reverse complement.
GATAGCAAAGGAAAAATGGTATAACTATTACTCTGAGCCAGTTAATTAAACTCTTTAGCCTGTTTTTAGATAAATTAAAAACAATTTTAAAATGCCTGATTGAAAGTCATTCTTGAACTTTTCTGAGGTGCTCAGAGCTAAGTAAGAAACTCTGAAACAACTGAATTCACCAAGTCCTTACTGTACAGCACTCTCTGATTCAATACGGAGAAGAAGTAAGGAGACAGCTCTTCCAAATAAACTTACAAAGTCACTTGCAAATAAAGGTTTTGTTATGGTGGCTTGAAGTCACTGCTTTTCCATTCTTATTTACAGACTAGCCCTGGACATTTTTGTCTGGAGTAAGTACAGGGTGTCCAGAATATTTGGTGATAAACCCAGAAAGCCTCAAGTTTCATCTTTTCCTCCTTCCCCCTAGCATTTCCTCCAAAGGAGGTGCTAAGACAGCTGGAAGAGTGCGCAGCTCAGCAGTGGAAGAGCCCCAGGCATCTTAGCATGAGCTCTTCCTCTTCCAAGACATGTGGTCTCGGGAGATTAGCTGGTGTGTGTGTGGGAACCCTAAGGCTTTCACCCATCTCTTCATTCTGTTCCTCCTTCCACTCCACCCCCGTATAATCGCATTCCCCACAGTTTATAGGAATAGACATAATCACTGCACTTTTCTTCTTTCAGAGAAAAGGCAGCCTCCTTTGAGGCTACAGTTTTGCTCTGTAACTGGGAAGCAGAATACCTGCAACCCACCTTCCATCACCTTCATCCCTCTCTTTGATGCCAATTCACCTAGAGCCCTATTGCCTGAAATTCTGGGATTTACCTGAAAATTCCTCCCAACTCCAAAAACAGCCTTTCCTGGCTGGTCCTAACTATCAATCTTCATTTTCTTTCCAGTCACATTTTACTTCTGGGTCACTCCTGCCCCACTGCTGTAGATGGCCATTGTACAACAAACCACACACTTCTGTGTTTGAGCATGTGTGGAGTGAGCTCTTCTACACAGTGTGTTGTCATTCTATTTAAACAGACAGCACTATACGAAAGCAAAATTTGCTTCATAGTGTGCAGACCTATGTTTTGATTTTGACATAGAATCAGTCTTTTGAAGATGTCTTGTCCTTTACAGTATTGTGTTCTAGTCTCCTGTAAATAAGACATTTCCAGCTGATTAACTAAATGTCCAGTTCTTCCCCCTGAACACCAGACTGAATCAACTATTTTCCTCATGCTTCCATAAAATCCCATTATTCTGATGCTTTGGAAGTCTTGCATTTGGAAAAAAATAAAAAATAATAAATTTTTTTGCTTCATTTCTTTCATGAAGTAACTAAGATCCAGAGAAATACAAGTCCCATGATATCACTGTATCATTCAACACAGGGGAATCTTGCTGTTTCTAATCACAAGGGAATAGCATGCTAACAGCTCATGAGAAACACATGGTGTGACATTCTGAGGTCACTTTTCTATCCCATATATAAACTTACAATAGTGGATTTTGACTGAGCAGTATTGGATCAAAGAACAACTTCAGGAAACATAAGTTAAGATTCAAATATCAGCTAAGTGACTGCTTAGCTACAGAAAGAAAAACATCTCTCCTGAAGTGAGAAAGTTTTCTTGTCCTGAGTTTCAAAGGCTTATTCTTTACAAAGTTTATTGGCTTATATTTGGATTATACTCTTCACTTTGAAACTCCTACCAAGGATTTACTTCCAAGGCCGACACTAGTTACAGACACGATCTACAAGGATATAATAGGCCCAATTGCCAGTAAGTAGATTTTTATCTAATTTATACTTGGTTTTGAGTGACACTGTTTTTAGAGAGGGATAAGAGAATATCTTTAGGCATTATTTGAGATCAAACTTCATATTTATTTTCATTTTAAAATTGTAAATAAATTGATAGTGTAAGCATGAAAGGTATGCCACAGACAGTCTTTAGAATCCCTATCAAAGGAGTTGTGAGCAATGAATACAAAAATCCCAATTACTCATTAGACGTTGCAGCAACTTGTAACTATTGATAAATCATTTATTAATACATTTGTTCTACATTTAGTAACATTTATTGCCAATTTATAAATAAATATATAAAATCTAATCAAGTGAATGAAAACTGTTCATATATTGTCATATTTGTAAAGGAAAGTGAATTTCTTTTTACTTCAGATTTCTGAGAGCAACACATCAGAATATGTTTATATTTAACTTGTATAAAAACTAGTAAATATATTTGATTACTATAAGAGTGAGAATGACTTTAAAATGTCAATTCAATAATGACTTTTCTGTTTGTGATGTGTACATATATTTGATGCTACTAATTCAGTTTTATATGCAGAGCCTTGGCTGTACTGCTTATGCGACTGGCAGACATTTAGTTAGATGCATAGTTAGATGCATGTGAAAAAGTGCAACATAAAGGACACAAGAATGATATATATTTGCAGAAACTCACAAAACATAATGATCTATTTCTTCACCTAGGCTATTGAAACAGCTGTCCAGTGCAGAGTTACCACAGCAGGTTATAAAGGTTGTGTAAAATTAGTCTTACAAAACCGTGGGGTAATAGACCAGTGTCTTCTTTATTTGTTGCTGTTTTACAGGAGGGTGGCTGGGTTGGGGGGGAGCCCTGGGGAGAGGAAGGGAGACATTGCACTGCCTCGGCAGCTGGGAGGGCTCTTAGAGAAGCTGCTTTTGAAATCCAGTCTGGGGACGACTGGAAACCAAGGGGTGTCACGGTGAGGACCTGGGAGACTGCATTTCCAGAGGGACTGCTGGAAAGAGCAAGGGAGAAACAGGTTTTTGAGGTGACGGAAAAAGAAAGGCCCCAAATGCTGCAGAGGGGCATACAAATCCAGCCAGTTTCTGAGTGTCCTGAACCAAGTGGGGAAGCAGAGACAGGCCTGAGAGGACTCTGATGGATGCAGGAAAGGGCTTTTTCTCCTTCCATGTTACTTCTATGCACTCTGACCTAATTACTTTGTTTTTGCTCTGTTTAAGAATTTGTTAATTACCTTTGTTGAGATTACAATAAAATCTTCTATTCTGAATAAAATGTCTTTGTTTTGTGAGCGGGGGTTGTTGCTTGCAGTATGAAGCATAGATGGATACCTCTGAAAGTCTTGAATAAATCAGAATTCTGTCACACTGTCATACCTTATTGGGTTTAGATTTTGTTTGTTTGTTTTTCATTAAATCGTCAGCTTACTGATCAAGAAATAACAGAAATACATTCATTAAAAAGGAGTTCCCAGACCACGTAGAGTCTAAGGAAATCTTGATATGTTCCCAACTGAAACCAAAAACTAAATCAGAAAAAAATGGGAAAAAACTTTTTTCAAACTTGATGTTGGTAATATTTTAATGGTTTTACTTCTGTGCTATTAGAGGTCTGTGAATACAGAGCATCATAATACCATATGAAGAAGTTTTACAGTCTCTGAATAATAAAGCAAATGATTAAATAGATTTCTCTGATGTGATGCATTGTCTAAGGTGCTGCCTTCCTACATGCATTCTGGCAAATGATAGGGATTAAAATCCCATGCAACATTTAATTAACACCGGTGCTCTGGCTACAATAAAAGTTGAGCAGACAGATACTGCGTTTAGAAATGGGTGTTTATTTTCTGTCTTGAAACACATGAAAAGGATTAACTTAATAAATGATTACAATCCTCTAACTTGACCAAGGCCAATAGACCCTGATTATTTTAACATCTGTTGGTTTTATTCTAAATCAAGTACAGAAAAATATGATATCAACACTTAAGTGTGATGTGCTATGTTATATATTCTAACAAGGTGAAGTATGGATGCCTTGACTCTGCCTAGGTATTTGGAGTCTGTTATGTTTTCTTTAATAATCTCTCTTGCATTTCTGTCACTCTATAGCACAGGTTCACTGGAATTGATGATCTATCAGGGAGGACTTAAAAAAAAAAAAAAAAAAAATAGTTATGAAGTGTGGGTTATTATCAGTGAACAACCCATCATCAGTCACATGGTGAGCCAGTGACTGGATGCAGCTGTGGTGGGGACCAGGTGGGGAGCACTGCAGACTGCAGAGACACAACAGGATCATTTCCCCAAATAGAGCAGGTCATGCTAATGAGGTCTGAAGAGGGGAGTGTCATTTTGCACTTTCTCCTGCATCCATGGTAAACCCGCCATGGAGCCTGCTGTAAGTCATAGCATCATTACACTATTGTCTAGGGTGTTGTGTAAGTGCTTGATTATTAAAACCTGTCATTCCACTCAGAAAAGCTGTTGTTTTCATTTCAATCTTCTTCACCAAGCTTGAACTACAAAAGTTAGTTTGATGGCAATTTTCCTCCTGAAGTCCCTCTTTTTCCTATTTAGAGAATATTCTGATTTATCAGACTAGTTTATTCTCTAACATACACCATGAAGTCAAAGGCAACTCTAGTGTATGATTATACTGCCACTCCTTCTTTATGTGACATGGAGGAAGTATGCTCTACTGAAAGACACTGAGAGGACCAACTACAGTCTATTAACCTAAGAAATTCTTTATATATATATATATATATATATATAACTTTTTTTTTTTTTTGCAGAAGTGCACCAAGTTTGACAAGTTCTCATCAATATACAAGAATAATCTCAGTAGACTGGAGTAAACTGTTAGGACATAGTCATCTGCAAGATTCAGTGATTCTAGAGCAGTACTGCCTTGGACTACTTCGGCCACATGGACTGGAGAGTTTCCAGGTTCCCTGCCAGGAGACTGCAGGTTGGAGCTGCTTACACCACCTGCTTGTGATGAAGCTCTCCAGGCAACCTAGATCTCTGTCTCAGCTAGGAATCTGGCCACAGTGGAAGCTTTGCAGAGCTTAATCTGAGTTGTGATTTTCTAGACTTCTAACCTTCCATCTTTAAGACAAGTGTCTTCCCTGAATCAATGGCCATAATGATGTAGACCTTTCAGACAAGTCACATTTCTTCAGTTAAGTGTCACTATTAAGAGAGCTTCAGTGCCATTTTACTGGGGACAGTGTGATAAGTTCCCAGGAACTGGAGCAGCTGTTCTACCCCCCCACCCCCCCCCACCCCTTTTTTTTTCTTCTTGAAACATGTAACAAAGCATAACAATTAAAAAAAAAAAAAAAAAAAAAGTCTGGTTCAGTTTTAGTGTGAATTTAAGACAATATAATTTAAGTATCTACACACAAACATCTGTGCTAGATGGCTGACTCAGTGCGTTTCAGTGTACTGCTGTGGGTACCCTTTCACCGTTCAGGTGCACTGAAATGTCCAACTGGTCCTCCTGCTGCCACTCCAGAAAGTTGTTTTTCTCCTTTAGAACCTGTATCATATTCCTAAGCTTTTGAACTTGTATCAGATAAATTGGGGCACCTCAAATAGTGCTTGTTAGCTGTCTAAAGTCAATCAAATCAAGCCCAGTAGAGTCAGACATGCTTAGATATTCCTTTATTGACCACACAGTAGATTTTTACTTTAGATGAGCTAAATCACTGTTTTAGCTCTATTCATTAGGTCTTCATTAACTACAATAACATCTTAGACACATAGTGCCCATGTGGGCATCTGCTTGTACAGCCTTTAGTAGTCTTAGCCTACAACTGACCCCACTAAGAATAAATTATTCAAATACTGTGTAGATATTTACCTTTAGTACCCCCTAGTGTAACTCTTATTTCAAATCACATAAAAGGGAATTGACAGTGCAGCCCACATTTCACAGCTGAATGGCACTATTCAATATTCAAAAACAAACAAAACTGTCCAGTTGGTTTATCTGCAAGATTTTCAGATGTTAGTATAATAACACTATTTGTCATAGAATAGACTTTTAATAATGAATTGTCTAAAGAAATTTCATGATAGATTTTTTGATGAAACACGTAGAATATACATCTATAATCTTAGAGTATATTTGTGTTAATATGCTGTGAAGACATATCTAAATTAGATGAAACCAACAAGCTGTAGTAACAATTCAGTGATGGAAGAGCAGGGAATGGAATTATCTAATATATTCTACTTTTCTGTAGTCCATTGGGTAGATGCGTCCTTATAGTTTTATGATGACTTATGATTAGAATTGTGCTACAAATACACACATGTACAAAATACAGCAGAATTTGCCAAGGAATATAACCCTTCTGATCAAATCACCAACAAATGAGGCTAGCTAAGGCTAACATTGGATGAACTCTGAAATACCCATAACATGCTGAAACAAACCAAGTGCTTGCTGGCACAAATCTGAAGATGGTTCTGTTGCGTTCCATTAAGAGGATGAATGTGTCCTAATCACAAGTCCTAAAATAGTCTCAAACTCCATCAAAAGAAATTCATTCAGTCCAGGTGCACCTCTTTTCCAATAAAGTTTGATGGTAGATGATAGATGGTAAATATAAATTAGCTGTACTGGATCAAAGACCAGCTGTAATGATGGGGAGAGAAGAATGGCTGCATTCATCATATCATAAAGCAGAGAAAGACATAAAATGGTTCTAGTTAAGCTGAACTGAGAATATGTGAAGGGGGAAAAAAAAGGAAAGGAGAACTAAGATATAGAAGGGAGACTATGAATCATCAAGCACAATCAGTATCCATATCTTAAAAAATGATTACAGAAATGGGAAAAAGCTATTATTTTCCAAAAGGACTTTGCAGATCTTTTAGGCTCATTTCATTATCCTCTTACTGAAAGCTCTCAAAATATTATGAAAAGAATTTTGCATCCTAGTTTGCTTTTGAAATATTGCATACTTTATTTTTTTATCAAAATATAACTTCCAAATACAAGCTATCAAGAACCTTGAAGGTTTTGCTAAGAAATAAATGTGCCTATAAATGAAAGCAAGGTAACTTTTACACAATAAGAAAAACAGAAGTACTATGGAAATATAAGCATTTTGGATTTCTCCATATGAAAGTGTTTTGATTTGTGAAATCTTATACTTTTGGGGGTATTCTAACATGGCTTCAGTATTTAACATGGCAAGATGATCCTTATTCCACAGAGTTCAATATATATATCATAGGGGAACAAAGCAAGTATTGTGTCTTGCTCTTCTCCCAGTCTTCGTTCATTTTCTGCCAGTAATTCACTTTCCATAAGAATCTGTCCCTTTAGATAAAAGCTCTACTCCTTCCTGAAGTGCCTAATGATTCAGATTTATTTTTGTTCAAAATTATCAGCCTTACAATCCATTCTCTCAGTTTCATTAAGCCTATAGCTATGGGCCCCAGAATTTGGAGGACAGTGGTGATTTAAGGGGAATCTGAACTGATTAAGTTAAAATGCTTGGCCCCCTGTTGGATACCAAAGGCTGAAAAAGACCTAAGGATTTTCTATAATGCTCAGAACTGACCAGAGAAAGTTGATTTGGATGGATAGGAATTGTTTGTGTTTGCATTATATAGTCAAAATAAATAAATAAATATATAAATAAATTAAATGTAACATATTTCAACTCTAGTAAATATTTATACCATACATCACTGATTAATACAGGAAGTCAGTCTGTCCTTTCTTCCTCTTCTGCATCCCTTGCTTTTGTTAAGGGTCCTATGTTAACTGATGCACAACTAGGGAAGATTTTTCTTTCTATTTCATAAGCCTTTGGTGCAGGAACCTTCTGCATTTATATACCACTAACAGAAGTGGGGTCCTGACTTATCCTAGAATTAGATGAAATAACTACAATAGGAGTAATAATTGTGATAGTGGTAATAACAACAGCCCATCAGACTCACCTGACAGCTACATGTTAGCATGCTTGATTATATTTCAATTGATACCACATTCTTTGAAGCATTTGAAAGCTCCACTGGTGTTATGCAGGATTTCTTTGGCCTTTCTTTAACAGCTATTCTGAATAAGGACATAATGGATCTAAAATGAATAGATAATTCATTTCCACACTTATGCAAAACAGTTTAACCTCAACAGACGGGAAAGCCATTGAAGGTTTTATCTGTGAATTTCTTTGTTCTTATGCCTTCTTGGTTCTAACTCTTCTGCTAACCTACCTGTACCAAAGAACTGTAAGACTTACCAGCACCTTGGACCTGTGAGCTACCTCTTGGATCATCCAAGACAGAACTTTTGTATTAAGCAAACCAGAAGTGTTTTACACACCTTAAAATGAAAAAAGTGATGAGAAAAGACAAAATAAAGCTGGTCATTAGAAAGCCCCTTTTGGACACAAGAGAAGTACTTAAAAGTTAACTCCAGTTCTGATTACCTAGTAAATAAATAAATACATTTGTACATCTGATGGACTACTTAAGTCTATTTGAAAACAATGCAGAACTAAGTTCATGTTTCAGCATGCTTCTGGGATGATTTGTGTTTTTTTTCTGTGTTTTCCAGGTTTATTAAAGGTTTTTATCATGCTATGAATGTTGTAGACTTTATCTGAATTTCCTTCAAAAATGATAGAAAATTTGCTGCATGTCAAATATTTTGTTAAATTTACTGTATTGTGGCTGGTGTAAACTATATATATAGATTATTTCTTTTAATAGCTGTAAATCATTTCCCAGTATGTAGGTCCGAAAGTATTAAATGTACTCTAACACTACACGTGTAAAGTTGTCCTTATATGATACAAATTACTTTCCTTATCAAGTGATTTTCATCCAAGTTAAAACTGTAACAACATTTTGATCATTTTGACAGGGCATATTCAGGCCTTAACTCAAATAAAAGTGTAACAGCATGCTTAGACTCGTGTGGCTTGTGCTCTACATATGCTAGAAGACTATTTCAGTTGTTCATGCCCTACCTCCTCAGAAACTGAGCCAAGCTCTACATACCTCATGATGTTTCCTCTCTTTTAACCATTGCCTTTCACAACATGATGGAACTGCCTCTTTAGACAATAAATGTTCAAAACTGCCTTGGCACATGGGTGTCCATATTGCTGTTGCCATGATGCTCTAAAAATGTAAATTAAACTAGACTTGCAATGACTCAAATAAGAATCTGCGCACCTGAAAGCATGTTTATTTTTCCATCTACTCTAAATGGACAAATAAAAGAGATTACCTTTTCTCACAGATTTTGTCTACATGTGCTAAAATGCATTTATGTGTGCTCATGACATTGAGTCTGATCCCTGTTACCAATCTCTCAGGAATGCTAACTATATTTTCCCATCCACTTTCATACTGACATAAGGTCTTATTCTTACATTGTCTCTTTCACAGCTTCTCCCATAGGGCTGTGGAAAAGAAAAAGGTAGAAATTTTGCTGTGTTTGGCAATGCTTTGCTTATATGGAAGCATCTTGGAGCTCCAGATACTTGGATGCATTTTAGAGCAATTTTAAGGCTGTCCTATATTATGCTGTCAAGGCTCCCACAGGAGCCCAGCAATGAACACTGGCAAAGAATTTTTCCTCTGTTCCTCATCTATATGGAACTTCAGTTCTGTTCCATCTATATGGGACTTCAGTTCAGCATGTAGTTATATGTTTAGACTTATTCTAAGCAATGAAAAAAAAAAAAAAAAAAAAAAGAAAGAAAAAAAGTTTATCTAAGAAAACACTAAATTAAGTGCATACAAGTGAGAGCTTTGGAGAGCTTTGATTTTCACCTGATAGCTGATTAAGAGCCTCAATGAAATTCTGATTCAAAAAAAATGATGAGCACTTTAGATACTAACCAAATAAAAACATCAAAGGTCATAATTTCAAATCAAACCTCTTTAATTGCTTTGGATAGAACAGGTAATTCAACAAAGTGAAATCTGCCTGTATTTCTTACTCATATATTTTGCCAACATTTGCACAGTTGGCTTGCCAAGCCACTCTCTTTCTATTGAACTGAAATGCACAGCTTGGAAAACACAAATAATTATATTTTTTTTACTGAGAAAAGCATCATTCTGTTGGCTAATAGCAATCAGAAGTCATTGAAGTGTTTACTAGATGGCTAAGCAATGAGACTTACTAATAGCTCTTCCTTCAGAAAGGGTTATCAGCCTCTGCTTCACTTTCATGTTTTGGGTCTTTTATCTGAAAAGCACTTTTTAGGCCTACAATTCATGACAAACATAATGAAGGACCATGCAGATTTCAGATTACTAATCAACTCACTTAATTTGTCAATGAATGCCAACCTATCATATCTACTTAATGTATAGCATGCTTAAAATAAGCAGAACTGCAGTGTATATTAACACAAAAGGGGTATTTCACTGCTAACAAAAGACTTTTGTACACAAGTTTTTAACAATGTGTTACTGATTCCCAAATGGTATGTTACTGATAGTAAAACTAGCCTTTATAATTGTCTCTAGAATGTGTAAAGCACAGCACTCGTGAATTTGCTGAGTATTACTTTGCTGTTTGTCTTTGAGAAAGCAAAGAATTCCAGACCAGGTTTCAAAAAGTTTAGGAGTTGCTCTCTGTAATTAGTGAAAACCCAGTGTTGTAAGTGGAAGCTAAATCTTTTACCAAAAGTTGCACAACTAATCAAGGAATCACAGACCTCCCAGAGCTGCATTTATCATAAATGAAGATGAAGCTATGCCATCTATATCAAACAGATTTGGGACGCACACAGATGTCCTGCTTTTGCTCTGGAACTCCCACATCTGCTGTTACTAAAAGTCAACTTTTAGCAATGTTTATAAAGGATAAGAACAATTCTTATGAGGATTACTGTATTTTTATTTTATTTTATTTTATTTTATTTTGTTTTATTTTATTTTATTTTATTTTATTTTATTTTATTTTATTTTATTTTATTTTATTTTATTTTATTTTATTTTATATTTTATTTTATTTTATTTTAATTCAGATGGTTTGTATTTGAGCTGCAGGCTGAACAATCACATCATGTGATTTCAAACTTATCTAACAAGTTAATGCAGAATTCTTTGTTCATTTAAGGAAATGTGTATCATGTGAACTGATTATGTGATTTCAGATAGGGATACTTTCCTAAGATAAGAATACCCCTATGAGTAAAGTTAGCAGTACTGATTTGTGTATAAGGCAAGTGCTTAAACTAGACTTTTTATCATCTTTTAATTGTTTTAAAACACAGGAGCAACAGAAGTCACAAGGGTATGAAGGATCACGTCAGTACAAGGCTTTGTCTGAAGTCCACAAATTTTGGCAATAAACTCATTTTTGCAATTGGCTGTGACTTGGAATAAATTATATAGCTCCTCAGTACCTACGCTTCACTTTCTGTAAATGGCAGTATAGCTCTCTTTCTACTGTGTACCAAGATACACAATGGTAATTCTCATAGAACAAAATGTTTTGCTAATGCTCATAGAATAATGTGAAAGTCTTAGACAAAAACTACTATAAAAGTACAACATATTTCAAGGACAAAAAACTTCCAATAAATTATTCAATACAAATCCTATATTCAGACCACCCACCAACACACATAATTAATGTATTAATACTTATCATAACTACTCCTTTATCATATTTTAACATCTTTTCTGAGTTGAAAATGGAGTTGCTATTGAGGAAGCTATAGTAAGCCAACCAACACACTAAAACTGCTGGTTCGAACACCTGCCCTTTTACACTTGGTGTTCTTCTTCTGGCATGTTTAAAAAGAAAAAAAAAATAGGAAAAAAAATAGAAAAAAAAATAGGAAGAAAAAAAAAAGGATCATAAAACTGGGGAAATTAACAGAAACGCAAACAGAGAATATTAAGCCGATATTAGAATTATCTTCAAAGCTTGCCTGTTGGTATTACTGGCCTTTAAGCATACATTTGCAAGTTACATAAAGAAAAGAAAAAAAAAACAAAACACACAAATGAATGTTCCAAACCTTAATTGTTGTAACTTATCCATGCTGTCCAGCAAGAATTTTCAGTGCTCTTCAGAAATGTTTGTTCACTTGCTGCAAACCATGTCACAAATCTTCAGTGCAGCAGCTAATATTTTACAATTGATCAAATAAACTGGGATATGTATTCTAAATATGTGACTTAATGAAAACAACTTAAAGATTTATGCTCCATTTAATGTACTTAGCTGAAGTCTCATGGGATTGCCAAAGGAGATAAAAACTGCAACATGGGTTAATGCTTAGTTATCTTTTGGTTAACTTATATAGCTTAGTAATCAAAGGACATGAAAGGAAAACTTTTGATAAAAATTAGCCTATTTTAAAATTCCAGAAAAGACAGCTGCCTTTAAATATAATACAATGTAAACTATACACTTACACATAAGAGCTCATAGCTATACTTTGTTTGTAATTTGTAGACGAGAACATTATTCTTAGTTGTTTGGCATCCTATTAAATGTAAAAAAAAAAAAAAAAAAAAAAAGTTTGGGGAGAAAAATAAAGAATGTGAAATGGTAAATAATCTGAAATGAAAAATAATGGTGATATGTCTACACATTTTCCTTTTCCTGTCTTTCATTCTCCCTGGCTTTTGCTAGAAAACAGTGGAAAAAAAGGATTCTGTAATGTAGAACACTGCTAAAGAAAGACAAATAAAAAAATTATGGTTTAAATAGTCATCCAGTTCCCTGACAAATTCTCAGTACTTTGCAAACTGAAATAGAAGTATAAAATGTGATTGCTTAATCAGTCCACCAAATAACAGTGTTACTGATTTTTATAATTATTTAATTACATATGTGATTGAATATTCCTATTGATACAAAATGGTCAAGTGGTAACACTACAGTTAAGTGTTACAATAAAAATTACTTCATAAATAAGCATGTTTGGCGCTGTGCTTGAAACTGGTTTGCCAGCCCACTCAGGATCCAAGGCAAACAAAATGGTGGTGACTGAAAGACCATCTTCCTAAGATGGATCAGTCTAGAAACCAAACAACAGAGACTGGAACAAAAAGAAAGACCTCACTTGATGCTACTATGCAAAATATTCTGTGAATAAAAACAGAGGATCAGACTTTAATTATATCAAAACCTAACCTGAGAATTATTCCTCTATCAAGTGTTGTATTACAGAAAGAGAAGACCTCACTGGGAGAAGACACACAAGGTCAGAAAAAGATAATATATATTTCATATTTTCCTCTATTGATGTTTCTTGCTTATTTGGAGGGAGGGAGGATGAGGTTGGACTGGTGCCTATGCGTGTATCTATTTGATAAATTTATTTACCGCTTGTTCATGTATACCCATGAATCCTACCCATCTTCATTTCAGCATCTTCCTTTCACAGAAATGGCTCTTCTTTTACTCCACAGTTTATTACTCTACCGAGCATGAGGCTGAGCTTGTTGGTTAAAGTAATATGTTAGCACAACGCATAAAAGTGACCACTGATGTCCAGCAGGTACTGTCAAATACAACGTTCATCACTGAGAGATTTGGGAGACTGAACAGAAAAAACATCTGGTAGAGCTGCAGGACTGTACATCTTGCAATATTTATTGTGAAACTCCATTTTGATGTTCATGGTTCTAAAAGGATGAAGTTGAGGAAAAATATTCTTTCTGACTGCCCAAGCAGACAAGGAGAGATGAGAGGGCATGCTGAGAGACTGTATCAGTAACACTAGGCTTCTCCCTTGATGGCTTAATGTCAGCAGGACTGGTCTTGTTGAAATTAATCCAGTCATAATAATGGCATAAAGACATGCATTTATACCTCTATTGACTTTTCACGTTCACAGGATAATTGTTGTAACATTTTCTTAAAGGCCAAAGACCTTTTGATGATAAATATATCTCATTACATGGAATTTTATATGTAATCATTACATGAATCTCAGTGTAATTCAATGGATGTATTTACCATATGTTAATCCTAGCATAACAAGCCTTTAACCTATTTGACTTAATTATAGGCATATCATCAGATTTACTGTAAAAAATCTTCCTTTTTTTTTTTTTCACATCTGCTTTAAAACCCCTTTCACTTTTTAACTCTTTCATGAATTACCTATAAAAGAGTCCATCTTCTCCACTCCCAACCTCCTCACCTTCCTTGAATGCAAATTCAAGGTGCGCAGAATTTGCTCTGCTGACGTGAAGACAGGCAAAAACTTCTAAGAACTTTTGAATCAGCATAGAGCTGGCATAGATCCCTTCAGTTTTTCATTTGAATTTTCTCCCAGTTTGGCAATATATAATCAATCAATTCTGACAAGATTTTTCAGTTATCAGTGGTGCTTATGTTTTCATTGTGTATGAACATGGCACATAAGAAGCCTTTTTAAAGTTTAAAGCCTTCCTAAAATTGAGATAATAGCTATATTATCAATAAAATTGGTAATAGTTACCAGGCTCTTGGGAACAAAAATCTAGAACTAGAAGCGAACAACAAATATAAGGGAAAACCAAAGGAACTATATTTACCTTAGAGGAATCTCAATTGCAAAAGCCCAAATTGTAGATGCATGTGAAAATATTCAGATGTTCACTTTGACTTCTGGAACAAGATGATGAGACAAATTTGCCTTAATTTACAGGGAATAAAATAGATTTGTTATTAACAAAAACATTTAATAATCAGAACTGTGAAATACTGAGTTTTGATGGAAACTACTTAACTAGAGGTTTTAAGAACAGGATAAAAAACAGCAGCTGGAGCTTGTCTAGTCCCCTGTGGTCTTCCTTCAGTTAAAGTGGTTATACTGCATGGTCTACTAAGGTATCTTTCATCCTTGAGGTTGAGTAATTCCATTACTGTGCTCTTCTTAATGTCCTCATCCTTTTTCATTTTACTGGTTTTAGAGGACTACCTTCACTTGAGTACATACTCCTGGGATCCAAAGCTTGTCCAAGCTAGTGCTTGTACCATATGGCATCTTTAAATCCAGACAGATTTTGGATATTCTTTCAAATAGATACTTCAACATGGCAGAAAATAAACCCCATAAATACAACAAATCTTTCATGAAAATACCACATTCATGTGATAACGTCAGCATTAATAATATATTATGAAGAAATACAACAAAATCTTGATTGGATCAAGTTAAGGACCCAATATTTACATAAGTTAGATATATTCAAGTTTACAGTACCAAATGGTCTTCAGCCACCAGGCTGTAATGATCTATATGAAATTATCTGTGGACCATCAGTGATTGTGTCCAAGATTTTTTCAAGTATGGGATCGGTTCCAGGAGATCAAGAAGGGCAAAAACAGTATCTGTTTTTCAAAAGCAGAAGAGGACTTTGAAATTACAGCCCAGATAGAAACCACCAGGAAGATACCCGAACAAATTATTAAAACAATCCAGCTAAAAGCACCAAAAAAGATAACAAGGTGAAAAGAAACAGACAGCATAGATTTGTCAATTACAAGTCACATCAATCTCATTTCTTTCTTTGACAGAATGACTGGATAACAGCATAGCAGAAGGCAGAAGACCTGATGAATCCTAAGGTTGGTATGGCTTTCAACACTCTTTGCATACTGTTCTCATAAACAAGCAAGAGAAATGTGGTCTGGATGATTTCACTGGAAGATGTTTGACCAAGTGGTTCAAAAACTACATAACTTAATAGTTAGTACTGATTCTCTGTCAGATTGAAAGATTTGCAGGAGTCCGTACCAGCGCTTCTTTATTCTAGAGAGATTTTCACTGATAATCTCAATGATGGGATGGAGGACACCATTATTTTTTTCCATACTTGACATTTGTAGGTAACTGCAAAGCATTTTGGCAGTTTTTGTATAGCTCTTCTTGGTATACAAATAGCTCTTCAAGTCCTGGAGAAAGTATTCACAAGTGAATAAGAAGTACAATAAATATACCAGTAAGATAATGAACTTGAAGAAGTTATATGAGTAATTGTTAAATTGGGAACAAATAGACTACATTCCTTTAAGAAAAAAAAAAAAAAAAAAAGTTCATAGTGGCCCACAAAGAAAATTATTTCTTGCTCTTGCAAGAAAGCAAGAAGCTCAAGTAGATGTCAGGACCATGGTGTATAAACTATCAGAGGTAATGTTCCATTCTCCTTGTGTAGTGCTCAGACCTCAGCTGGAATAATGTTTTCCATTTTGGTCACCACACTTCAAGAAAGATACAGACAATGTAGAGAGAATCCAGAGGAGAGCAACAGAAATGATAAGAGATTTGGAAAACGTGACCTACAAGGAAAGGTTGAAGGAGTTGGGTTTGTTTAGTCTGGAAAAGGGAAGACTGAGAGGAAATGTGATAACGTCTTCAAATATATAGAGCTTGTTAGAAAGAGTACGCGATCAATTATTCTTAAGGCCCTAGTAGGATTTGTACAAGAAGAAAGCAATATAATTTGCAGCAAAGGAGATTCAGGCTGCAAGGTTTCCAATTGAAAGGGCAGTTAAGGGTTGAAATAGTTCACTGAGTCAGGTTGCAGATTCTCTTTCACTGAAGGTTTTTAAGAACAAGTGAGATATGTCAGGTTTGTTTTATGTACAGTCAGGATAGGGAATGAATTAACGTATGTCTGTAGATACTTTCCAGCCCTATGTTTCTGTGATTCCCATGACAATGAAGCATTGATTCCACAGACGCACAAGAGGATGCTGTGGGATAAATATATAGACTGCTGCTTGACAGTCATTTGTATGACTGTATTGTGGACTGTCCTGTATGTCCCAGAAACTAAAGAGCTGAAATGTCACCAGTAAAGGTCTTAATATGTTTGTTCTTTAAATAACAAATAATGTTAGTTTGCACACATAGATAAAATAAGTAAGAAGATGTTCTATTTGCATATCTTATAAGTGAAACGATTGCATTTCTCATGAAAATAGGAAATATGGAAACATTTTGTTTTCCAGAATAAAAATGACTGCTTTTCAAACTAAAATGAACATAACAATGTCTGTTTTATTGGTGGCATCCTATTTCATTACAACGAATTAGATACCCATAAAATTCTGTGATTTTATTGCTGATAACAATCAACACATAAACCGAGACCAATATAGCCATCTTTGATCAATGGCAGGAATTCACTGCAGCATCTGAACCTTACAGACTAACCTGACTGTTCTTCCCATGTTCAGATGAATGTGTAAGTATAAACAAAGGCAGGCTGATGTGAGCCGGAACATGAACTAAATACTGCTTTCCTTTAAGTATGAGCGAAAGGTTTTTGTTTTTGTTTTGTTTTGTTGTTGTTTTTTTGTTGTTTTTCTTTTTATTTTTTGCATTATCACATGAAATTTATTAATTTATTGAGACCTGAACTGCTCCCTTGAGCATCTCAAAGAAGGAATATCCCTGCTATAGTGAATCAGTGCGCAGGCATGTTTGAAGCTGTCTTACCAATACCAAGTACTCAACAGTCACAAGTCAAGCACCTACAAACTGTGAAATTGGCTTTAAAATTGGCTCATAAGTTTTTTGTTGGTGGTCGTGGTGGTTTTTTTCATTTCCGATTTTATGCCAGCAACATACACCTCTTTTCTCAACAACCATTAAAGATTCATTAGCTTTTTAGGCTTTGTAGGAAGGGGGAAAAGAAGTAAAGAAAAACGTATTTATATCTGTAATCAAATCTTAATAGTAACAGTTCTTTGCATAGCTCACTCTGCTTCCAGATGTATGTGAACTCCCTTGCCTTAGTCTACATGGTGACAACTTGGGTTTGAATGCTAGCATACAGGCAACTACACTGCTTCACTGTCAATGCACTGCCTAACAAAATTTTCATTCATTCATGCCATGTAGCTTTCTCTGTGACAGCACCTGAACATAGCTTATGAGACAGTAAATGTCAAGGACCAGGACAAAAACACTGTGTATGGGGTAGGGGACTGTTGAGAGGAAAGAAAGTTCAGCTATCTGCACTTGGGCAGTTGACCGACTGTATCCTGGGCTGCATCAGTAGAGATGTGACCAGCGGGTCAAGGGAGGCGATTGGAAAATGTTATTTTATTGGACTAAGGAAGAGAAAAGCATACAATGTGTGTGTATGTCCAAAGAAAGCTAACATCATGCTTTCAAATCCAGGTGCAGGATGCTCCACTTAAACTGCATGTTTATATAAACAAGAAGTCCTGCCACTATTAAACTCCCACCGGCAGTATTTAACCTCTAATTTTCACAATAAGCCTTACTGAATAGGAGGACAGCTAATGGAAGACAGAGTTATAGTTATTTCAAAAAGGAAGAAAAAAGTCACTTTGACTTCTCCCATGCTTCATTATAGTCTGTGACAGAAGACAGGGCAAGCCAGACTCCACAATCTTCATAAAGAAAATAAGATGATATAGCGAATAAATGCAAAGGAAGAGATTTATATCACATATAACTATATACATCATATAAATAAGTAAATATTATACATATAGAACTAGATGTGTCATATATTTATATATTCACATTTAGATACAAACTCACATGAAATGATGGGATATATTTGTACTCTACAGACCCTTTCTTATCAACAGAGCACCTCCCTCAACAACAGCATGCTTGTAGCATTTCTTGAAACCTGTCTGAATTTTCCTTTTATTGTGAGGACACTAAATTAACTTCAAACTAATCTCTAATTTGGTATTTTATTTCATACAAAGTAAAGGCAAAAGCCAGCAGGTTACCACCAGCACATTAGAGAATGTGGCATCTCCACTGATACAGTGGGTGGGGAGAGGAAGCTATTAACATGTCTGTAACACTCTGCTTTATACACAACTACCCTGCTTTTAACTCCAGCCTTGGTCGCTAAGGTCAGGCAAGACAGAACTGACTAATAGTGTCACTTTCCTACTGCCTTGGGGTGTTCACCCCTGCCACAGCAGGACAGCCCAGAGTTGGAGGGGTAGCACAGCACCTAGCAGCGGGGAGAGAAGAGCTAATCGGGGTTTTTCATTAAATGGTGGATGTTAGGGAAGTAAGTGTCATACTGCTATAGCTATAAAGCCATTGAAAAGCAAGCTACTTAGCCATTCGTGAAACACTGTTATGTTAACACAATAATGAATAGGACAAGGTCCTTTATTGTCAAGCAGGTGGTGGACTTTCACTCTGCATGAAGGCACCTGAGTGCCCAAATTGCTCTAACCAAGTGTAAAGAAGCTCACAAAACATAGCTGCCAGCCCATTATTTCAAGTTTAAAATAAAAGTATATGTGATGAAATGCTCCAACAGAAATTGAATCTTTAGAAGTTCCAGTTCATAAATGCAGCCTCTAGACTGCTCTAAGCAGTGGGGCATTAGTATAAAGGTATAAGCTAGTGGAGCATGAAGCACTCATTCAGTCACATCATTTCTGAATATGAAATAACAGCAGATATTTTTTGAGAAATTATTTTAAGTTTTCCTTAAACTGTGGTTTTATTTGTATCTGTCATTTAAGAGAAAGAAGGGCCACTCTTGTACGGAGCCCTTCTCAAGACCAGTCCAATGACCCACAAGCAAAGAACAGTGCAGAGTGAGGGATGTGAGCAATGCTTGCCTACTCCATTTTTCCCCAGCTTCATGATTTTCATGCTCATAGCTTCACTGTGATTCCCTACGGAAAACCTTTAGCAGGGAAGAAATGTGAATTTCCCTCCCAAAATAAGTATTTTGGCCATAGGTGCTGCAATAACTGGAAGACATGACTTGAGGGCATATGGGCCAAATTTAGCACTACAAAACTGAATCTATCTCTTAGATTCAGAAAAACACTTAGACAAAGAAGGGCTACCCAGAAGAAGAGCTTGGCATCCTGAATCCTTGAGGCAAAACCCATTTTTCACCACTCCTCTACAGTAATTCAGATTTCAAGAATTGGAAGGTAAGCGGTGTTAATTTTATAGGTGATCTTTTTGATTCATATTATTTTAAATCCTTTCAAGATTTCAAGCAATTCAATATCCAATTTTCTCTTCCTAATACAGTTTTTTATCAAATACAGCATTGGGTCATTTCCATTCATAGAGATCTGAATACACCACCCTTAACTAATGGGATAGACTACTTTATGCTAAATGCACTTGATATAACTAAATTTGTTACTCATGCTTATAATGCAATTATTGATGTAATGGATAACAAATTGGAACCGGAAGAAATTTTGTAGAAAATATATCTGGTACTTGAATGGCATTATGAAATGAGAGAAATGATGCATATTTGCAGAAAACAAAATAATTAATACAAAACTTCAATCATTTTTTTAGTTAATGATCTTTTCTAGAAACTGAAACAGATACATTTGCTCAGGGTATCTGTAGGATCACTCCTCTATTTTGTAGAGAAACTAAGACAATGGAATTGTAAAACCAATTTGCTTAAATCATAACATACATTTGTAAAATGCAGAGTAAAATAAAGTATTAACAGAACAGCTCAGAAATAATCAACCAGATCCAGAATTGTCCTCTTAGGCATTCTTCCTGAAGGTAAAACTTTTTTTTTCTTTTTTTCTTTTTTCCCTTAGATATAAACCTCTGATTTTTATTTTCTCTGCAAAAGTTTTATCTTTTACAATGGAAGAAAAAGACACTAGCAGGGTTTTAAAGGTGTCTCACAGTGCCTTGTGCACAGAGCTGGCTGGACAACAATAGGATGAAGAATTAAGACAGAGGGATAAACCTCCTAACAACAGATTTATTTGTTTTCCTGTACAAAGGAACAGATCCTTATATAATGTACAATATACCCATGTATATACTTTATATAGTATATATATACACTATATAATAATTATTATATAATCATATAATAATTATTATTAATATTTAATATTTTAATATTATATTGTATATTATATGTATATAATATATATATAATATATATTATATATATTATATATATTATATATAATATAATATATATATTATATATATAATATATATAATAATATAATATGTAATAATATATATAATATTATATATATATAATATTATATATATTATTATATATATTATAATAATATTATTTAATATTATTATTAATATTTAATATTTTAATATTTAATTATTAATAATCATTATATAATTATATAATTATATAATAATTATTATTATATAATTATTATAGGGTATCCCTGTGGAGCAGATTTTTCAGTTCTTTCTCCTTTCAGTCTCTTAGCAGCTCTTTTTGGTTTGGTGGACTCACAAAAATGGAAAGGTTATAACAACTTCATTGTTCACTTAGTCTTTGTAAACTAGAAGTATATTTTGAACAATTATCTCTAGATATTTAAAATTAGTTAAAAAGCTTTCACTTGTCCAGAATACCAGATGATTTATTTTACTTTCTGTATACAGACTCTGGATTAGGTAGATGTTTGGAGCTGATGATACGCTCTGAAACAGCTGCAGATCCAGTGAGGAATTCTTTTCAAAGCATACAGAGAGAGTTGAAGTTTAGTGAGATGCTTGTAAATATTGCACCCATTTTTGAGATACTAGTGTAAGAAGGACTTTGATAAACAGGAGCAAAGTCAGCATCAGACCCCAGGCTGGTTTGGCTGGAACACTTGCCCTGTGAAAAGAGGCTGAGGGAGCTCAGCTGCTCTGGCCTGGAGAAGGAGGTTGCTCCAGCTTCATGGGCTTAAAAGCATGCTGCCGGTACCTGCTGAGAGATTGTGTAGTCTCCATCTTTTTTGTTTTTCAAGAACCTGGATAGAGTCCTATATACTATAACATACTGAAACAGACAATGTAACAATACTGTTACCCCAACCATCATTACTTATACTGCTGACCACATTCTGTTGGGGATGAATCAATAGGAATATTAAAAGTCATCATGTTTAAGGAAATTCAGGGTATAATGTTTGTCCCCACTTAATGTGTGGTCAGCAGAGAGTTACAGGTAGGAAGTTACATTAGAGAGACTCAGTGCAGCACTCCGAGCTTCAGGCTCTGACTTTCCTCCTTGAGGATAGAAGACACTGCCCCTGAATAGGGACACTGATTTCATTATTAAAACTCGCCTTTCTTAATCTCTGTCTCACTCCTTCTTCTGGACTGAGATCCATACTGTCAATTTAGATCAGGAGAATTTTGTGTTAGCTGAACATGAATGTTGCTGTAATATTTCCTTTCCTCTCACCAACCAGTGCCTAACAGCATAACTTGCAGATCCTTGGGAGCTGCTTCACTGTTTCAGTACAACAGTGGGAGTTTCAAAGGGTCTCCTCCTGCTACATGATTTAAAAAGCTTGGAAGGTCCTGCATAATGTGTCCAGTTCTGCTATAGAAAGTGTTTACTTTTCCTTCATAGAGAATAACTGTTGAATTAAGTCCAAAGCCTCCTATTACTTCTATGACTCAACTCTATATAATTCAATGAGGCTGGAGAGACAGGCAAGAGAGAGGAATCAGTATTCAGGTTAAATGTATAAGAAATTTAATAGTTTGTATAAATGTAGAAACATTAAATTTTAATTGTCTTTGGGAACATTTAAATTTCAATGTTGTCTTTACTTACATTACTTACATTCCAGAAATCAATTAATTGGAACAGTGTGTCAGTTATTGGGAACTGCTGAATTAGTGCAATGCACATCTAGATTCATTTAAGTAGAGTTAGTCTGAGTTTACAGACATGAATATAAGTACAAAACCTGGCCTTTGTTTTCTTTTACACTAGAAATCTTCCACTAAAGAATGACACTGTGGTCATCTTCATGACTTTATACTGAAGTCTCCCCTCACCTGTATCAGCTCAGTTGACACTATTTGGGTCTGTGTGTCAAGGAGGGTACTTACAGACAACCAAAGCACTACTTCTCACAACACATCTGCACTGCTGTTGTGAAGTGAAGAAATACAGGCCTATTACAATAAGGAACACCTATGCTTCCAAAAGTCCCCCATTAGGGGATTTATCTTTCTAGAAAGCATTAATCTGCACTCTTTAAACATCACTTATCAAGATGGGAGACCTAGAAGATGTTTTGTTCCTTCATAGTATCTCCAAAATGATGTAGGTACTTGGTGAATCATTTCTGCAGTGAGACAATTATTTTGAAAATAATTCTTTATTTTTGATCACTGTCTCTTAATGCCAGAAAAGGCATAGTCTTCTACCTAAAAGGCTATTAGCAATATAGAAGAAAAAAAAAAAAAAAAAAAAGAAAACCATGATTTGTTAAGTAAGTTCTTAAAACGTGTAAGCAACATGAACTTTTTTTTTTCCTGCCAGGATCAAAGCAAAGAATTTCTACCATATGGATAAAATAAATACTAACTATCAATAAAAATAAGTCTCACAGGGAATAAGCTAGATAAATATGTTTATTTTTACAAGTCTAAGCTGCTATGCACCTTATATATTGCAAGTTGTGTAAAAGAAAGCAGTCATTATAAAGAGTCATGGGAAGTTCTCCATACAAAAGTCTTCTAAAAAGCTTCAGATACATTTCAGAGTAGTGCAACGTCACTTAGCTTCAGAAATGTCTGTGTACACGTGTGAATATATTGTACCTGTGCATTCATGTGTGGAAAGATTTGTTTGGGCCTTTTGCCTCTTTGGGGTTGTATAACTTCCTTTCTGTTTCCACTTGTTGCCAGGGATGATGTGATTAGAAGGAGCTGTGAAACATAATATGGGCTGAGAGGTATGTTGCAAGAGATAGCAAATACTTTCTCCTGCACATGCTCTCCTGTTTGGTGTGTCTCCTGTTTCCTCTTTCAGTCTGAGATCTGCTTGGGTCTTCAATCTATTTTCTGGAGAACCAGAACAAGCTTTCTGTTGGACTGGGTTTGGGGGGCTTTACTATAGGCATCTTATTGAGCTGGGAAGGAATATCTCTCACCGAATGAATGGTATAGGCAGGACTCTCTTCAGTTCAGGTTTCTCTCCCACCCCCTGCATGTTGGGCTAGAACATTGTTCTTGAGCTACATGTAGGTGTCAGTAAGCACCCCTCAGGGGCTTGTTTTGCTGAGAAATCAGAATTAAAAGCAGGATCAGAAGAATTGGGGAACATAACTAGAAAGTGTGTAATGATGCAATACATTGTACTGAAAGAAAGCAATCCATTTTTTGTCACATTATATGCAGTTTAGTCTCATAGACTATATGCTGAATGTCTTAGAGAGCCTCAGCCATAGTGCTGGCCATGGATCACAGAGGTTCATGTGGCTGAGGTGGAAGAAAACTGGATAGACAGAGAAAGGGAAGACCATCAGAAATTCTCTAGTGTGTAGAAAGAAGAGATTTGGTGCTGACAGTTGCCCTTGAAATGAAATGGATAATAATGGGAAAGATATAGGAGATATATATCTATTGCCACACAGTCCCATACATGTTAGTACAATTATGACCAACATACGGTATACGTGTCATGTTTGTGTTCTTTTTTTTTTTTTCTGGTTTTCATGATAATGTATTACAAGACTTTGTGGTAATAGCTGAAAAAATAGAAAGTAATTTTCTAAACCATTATGATTTTGAATACATTACCCCATCTCAAACTTACTCCAATGTCACTGTAGAATTAAAGGAAAACTGAATTATAACAGGATGCTGAATACAGGAATACTGGTAAAAAATATCAATAAGGCAGCTGACCACTGTCATGTGTGCCACACATAGAAGCCCTTCTTATTTTTTTGTTATTCCAGTTTTAATGCAATAAGTTTGGGGTTAAATTTCTTACTCAGTTACTCAGAGTAAATCATTTAGGCATTGCTCAGAATATGCATTGTGGATATAGAAATGCACCCTAGATTTTTCTAGAATGGCAGTAGACACTTCCTGAGCATGAAATTAAAAAAAAAATAATAATAATAATTAGAGGAAATGTGAATTTGCCTTACAAGTCAGCAAATATATCATACAAAATATATGTGAGTCAGGATAAAAGGTCCTATTGAAATAGACTGCATTCTGGTATAGGAATTCTGTGAAAAACTATTTTGAAAGTTGGTTTAGAAAATAATTAAATGTAAAGTCATTTTAATATACAAATGTCTGACAGGAACTTGAAGTCCAACCCTTAACCCTGAAAAAAAGATAAAATAAATTTAGATTAAAAAAGGATTTGAATTTCTGTAAAACCCACAGAAAATGTTACCATTTAGTAATGACATTCCCACTACATTTGACCCCAGCTTGACATGCAGAATTGCTCTGAACATCCGCCACCATGTACAGAAAGTCTTACTTCTTAACTCTTGCTATTCTAATTTGCACACAAATGCACATTAAAAGGGATGTTAAAGCTGTGACATAAAACAATAAAAGAAGAAAATTCAGAAGTAATTAGGAAACTATATACCATATAAAATGTTCTCCAGTGCAAAAGGGCTGCTAATACATGTACATCACAGACAAGAGTTCTATGAGAAAATGATGGAGTTTCTTGATACATAATGCCATGTGCCCATTAAAAATAAAATAAAATAAAATAAAATAAAATAAAATAAAATAAAATAAAATAAAATAAAATAAAATAAAATAAAATAAAATAAAATAAAATAAAATAAAATAAAATAAAATAAAATAAATAAGGAAAGTAAAAGAATGCAGCTGGTAAACAGAGAATAGCTTAGCTATGTATAGCTTATAAAATATTCTGGGTAATTCTGAGAAGAGAACACCATTTATAGAATCATAGAATCATAGAATATCCTGAGTTGGAAGGGACCCTTAAGGATCATCAAGTCCAACTCTCGACACCGCACAGGTCTACCCAAAAGTTCAGACCATGTGCCTAAGTGCACAGTCCAATCTCTTCTTAAATTCAGACAGGCTCGGTGCAGTGACCACTTCCCTGGGGAGCCTGTTCCAGTGTGCAACCACCCTCTCTGTGAAGAACCCCCTCCTGACGTCCAGCCTAAATTTCCCCTGCCTCAGCTTAACCCCGTTCCCGCGGGTCCTGTCACTAGTGTTAATGGAGAAAAGGTCTCCTGCCTCTTGACAACCCCTTACGAGGAAGTTGTAGACTGTGATGAGGTCTCCCCTCAGCCTCCTCTTCTCCAGGCTGAACAGGCCCAGTGACCTCAGCCGTTCCTCGTACGTCTTCCCCTCAAGGCCTTTCACCATCTTCGTAGCCCTCCTCTGGACACTTTCCAACAGTTTCATGTCCTTTTTATACTGTGGTGCCCAGAACTGCACACAGTACTCGAGGTGAGGCCGCACCAGCGCAGAGTAGAGCGGGACAATCACCTCCCTTGACCTACTAGCGATGCCGTTCTTGATGCACCCCAGGATACGATTGGCCCTCCTGGCTGCCAGGGCACACTGCTGGCTCATATTCAACTTGCTGTCTATCACGACCCCCAGATCCCTCTCTTCTAGGCTGCTCTCCAGCGTCTCATCGCCCAGTCTGTACGTGCAGCCAGGGTTTCCCCGTCCCAGGTGCAGGACCCGGCACTTGCTCTTATTGAACTTCATGCGGTTGGTGATCGCCCAGCTCTCCAACCTGTCCAGATCCCTCTGCAAGGCCTTTTCGCCCTCATTTGAGTCCACAACTCCTCCAAGTTTGGTGTCATCAGCAAACTTGCTCAAAATACCCTCTATTCCTACATCCAGATCATTTATAAAAATATTGAAAAGTACCGGCCCTAAAATGGAGCCTTGAGGGACCCCACTGGTGACCGCCCGCCAGCCTGACGCAGCTCCATTTACCATAACCCTTTGGGCCCTGCCCGTTAGCCAATTGCTCACCCATCGTATGATGTTTTTATTTAGCTGTATGGTGGACATTTTGTCCAGTAGGATCCTATGGGAAACCGTGTCAAAAGCCTTGCTGAAGTCCAAAAAAATCACATCAGCTGGTTTCCCTTGGTCCACCATACGGGTGATCTTATCATAAAAGGAAATCAGGTTAGTTAGGCAGGACCTACCCTTCACAAACCCATGCTGGCTGGGACCAATGACTGCTTTGTCCCCCAGGTGCGCCTCAATGAGTCCGAGAACCAACTTCTCCATGATTTTACCAGGCACTGACGTGAGACTGACAGGCCTGTAATTGCTAGGGTCTTCTTTCTGACCCTTCTTGAAAATCGGCACAACATTTGCCAGCTTCCAGTCTACCGGGACCTCTCCAAATTCCCAGGATCGTTGAAAAATAATTGATAGAGGTTCCGCGATGACATCCGCCAGCTCTTTCAGCACCCGGGGATGAATCCCATCCGGACCCATGGACTTGTAGGGATCCAGGTGGAGTAGCAAATCCCGCACACGTTCAGGGTCAGTTGGGAGTTTGTCATCCCCACCGTCCCGGTCCTCCAGCTCAGGGCACCCTGGGTCCCGAAGCCCATCATCGGCATTGAAGACAGAGGCAAAGAAGGCGTTAAGCGTCTCTGCTTTGCCTACGTCATCGTCTGTGAGGAGACCTTCCCTATCAAGGAGCGGCCCTATGTTTTCTTTAGTTCTCCTTTTTCCATTTACATATCTAAAAAAAACCTTTTTATTTTCTCTCACAGACACAGCCAGCTTCAACTCTAGCTGTGCTTTGGCCACTCGAACTTTCTCCCTACACTTGTTCAAGGTGTGGAAAACTAAAGGACTGCCTACAAAATACTTTAGAACACTTTTTCTTTTCCATGTAAACTGTGTTTATGAAAGCTAAAAGGCACCTTCAACTCTTTCCTTTATCTTTCCTCATAGTCACTTTGAAATCCAATATAAATGAGATGGAGAGGAAAAACAGGGATCAAACAGTGCAAAGGTTTATATGTAAGTGCCCTTGATTCTTCATACATATTGGTGGATGGTGGTTTTTATGCAAGCAAGGCTGAATGTGCTAGACTGATGCAAACAAAGACTTAGATGCATACCTTAATCATGTGAACAGTTCCAGCAGCTTCCAACAGGCTTCAGGCACCGCTGGATTTAAGCATTAACATGTTGACAGGAGGATGGCTCAGTAAGTATGATGGGATCCTTAATGGATATCTTATAATTTTTAATGGACATCTTTATAATGGACATCTTATGAGATGATGGTGAGACATGGGGCTACATCATGGGCCTCTGGAATATGCCATTGTAATTTCTTTGGGAACCTGTTTTGAAGAGGAGCAGGAGCTGGTCTGGATTTTCTTTTTACATATTTAAAACACCTAGCACAATCGTAAGAGCTAAATAATTAATCAGCACTGTTAAAGAACACAAACATTTTCCTCAAGGGGGAATAAATTGATGATGGCATTATCTACTTTTGTTATCATCCCATGTATTTATCAAGAAGGTATGAGGTCCAATTTTCCTGAATATTGTAAGAAACCACCGGCAGTAATTTTTTGTTTATATCTCCAAGCCTTATTTTGCTCATTTTTAGACCTTTCCCCAGAGGTCTTTCTCAAGGCCAAGCTGTAAATGTTTCTGCAGATGCAGTCCTGGAACAGCTTAAGATTCTCCGAGTTGGAGGTGTCATAATTACAGCCTGTGCCCTTTCCAATGTCATCTATTTCTACCCCATTCCCAATGATGACTTCGTAAAGGGAGTAGTGATATGATTGAAGACAAAACAGTGATTATTTTTCAACAGATTAGTTCATTCCCTGAATCAGCACACAGTGCAATTTCAAAAACCAGGAGTGTCTACACTCCTGGATAGATACCAGGGATAAGCAGAATAAAGTGGTGGACAGTAGGCTGTTACAGAACCCACCTAGAAAGGTTTATGACTGCAGAATATGGTCTGGGTCTCCTCCTTCTTTCTCGTGTTTCTCATGTTTAATGTTCTTGCTCAAACTTTACAGTAAATAAAAGCTAGTGAACCTTCTTGTACCAAAACTTAGCTAATATATTTCAGTTAGAGATATGTCTTTGTAGTTAGAAGTCAGGCTTCTCTTTATGTAAAGGAATTAAACTGTTTCTCAATGACTGCATGCAGTGAAAGATGGTGGTTGCATATTCCTGCTTGAGAGGAATTTGACTGAACCCTAAAGCACAGAAGCACAGTCACCAGCATTTGTTGATAGTGCTTTGTTGTGGGTTTCTTTCTTTCTTTCTTTCTTTTTTTTTCCTTTTTTTTTTTTTTTTTTTTTTTTTTTTCCTTCTGGGAATTGAGGAACAATGGAAAACAGATTCATTTATTTTCCTAAATGAACAGATCATTTCCTAAATGAACAGATCAATAGGACCTCTTATTCATAGTGTTATGTTGTTCATTGCTTGCAAGTACTCAGATGATCATCTAGTGTTTGTGAAAGTATTTTCAGTTCTGAAATTATTGTACAAGTAGTATTTGTTTGGGAATAAATATCAGAACTGTATTATTTCCTATTCACTATTTTTCATATATCATTTTTCTACTTTTAAAAAAATCTTCCTATCAAAGAGAAAAAAAGATCATATTAGCTCAGGTGAAAAATGTCAGACTTTCTACCAGTTGGAAAAAAATAATAATAATAATAATAAAAAAAAATACACCTACCTGACTCTGAATCAAAGCCTAGTGAAGATATAATAGTTTCAATGGGATTTTGTGTCAAGGAGCAGCAAGCATGAGACTGCCCCAAGAGGGAACACAAGCCAGGAGTTGATTATGACCCCAGAGCAGGCAGAGGCAATGCACTCATCAATGAGATGCAATTTTCTTGAGAGAATAACAGGGATAAGAAGAGAAAAGAAAAAAAAAAAAAAAAAAGCCCGAAAAGCCATGAGATAAATATTCTCTCTACACGTGAATAAAAAATGTTTTACCCTAGATGATTTTGAATATCTTAAGTAGTTCTGCCAAGGTCTTTTATTAACATTTTCTAACTGGGGAGTCAAGATTTTCTTTGCAATCCCTTCAAATTATCTGCATTCTGATACTTTAAGGAGGGCTAGTAGGCTCCCTAAACTGTTTATTGGCATTTTAACTTTACTCAGTATATGCAAACAGTAAGTGCTCTATTCACACCCTGTCAGTTGAAATACACATGCTCAGCTCTTGGAATTAATCCTCATCAATTAATGCTTCTGGAGTCTTTTCTGTAGCCCAAGTCCCATACGCCCATTTGCATCTCACTTATCCTCCAGTTTACTTTCTTCTATCACTCCTACAACTTTTATATTATAAATGTGAGTTCTCTGATACTATAACTCTGATATCTCTTGTTCTTTCACTCTAAGGTTTTTTGTTCTTTCACCCCAAAATATCACTTGCTATAGAAGGTTTCTCCAAGTTGCACCCACTCCTTAAGTCTGTTGTTATCTGTTATCTGTTGTGATCTGTTATTGCAAGTGTGAAACAACTAGAAATGGTTGGATTTTCTTCAAAAAATAAACTCGTTTTTCTATTTTCCTTGCCCACGTTTCTAACCTCTCTACGATCCTTTGTATCATTTCTTGTTTCTTGCAGTATCTCTCAGCCAGCTTACTATACAATAATATTGTTAACATGCTGGCTGCTGCTTCATCTCGAGATCATTAATTCCACTATTAAAGGCTGGAGCTACTGTATAAGAGTACCACTGCCCTCCACAGGAGAGAATGGCAGACATGCCCAAGTGTGTCCAAAATGCTACCTCTGTAACAGCCACACCTGTAAGGGTGTCATTCATCTTCATCTCAGTTGGCAGAAACCTTCAATTGTCAGTGCAATGATATGAAAGGACAAAATATGTAGATGATGTGTTCCATATAGTGGTCAGATAGCCTAGGGAATGAAGCCTGAAGCAACATCTACTCTCAACAGCCAGTTGGCACTTTAATTTTTTGCTTCTGTGTGAATGCAATGAACAAATATTCCTTCCTTAACTCTACTGCTTGACTAACCATAGGAGGAAAAGTTAATCCTTTGCTTTTCTTGCATAAGCCTGCTTCATGCAATTTCTTCCTATGAGTTGCCTCTCTGTCTTTGCTAATCCATACCTTCCAGAGCAAACATTCTTTGAACTTATGAAATCTTTGGTTTTGGAAGATCCTTGCTTGCAGAGATATCCCATTGTCTAGTCAGAAACACTTGAGTTTTAAATCTGATAAAACAATCCATTGGATGATTTCTCCACTGTCGTAATTATCCTACTCTGAGACATCTACACATTCTTCTCAGCTTTATCTTTGCTGAAGAGACTATGAAGTCTCATGGAAAATTTTCACTTACTTAGGGTCATTAGCTGCTATTGAACCATATCAAACAGAAGAAGAAAGCCCACAGTACTTTCTTAGTGCTACTTAGTCTGCTGAATTACATCCCCAGTTTGCTGTTATGTGGTCTTGATTCACCACTACTGAAAATGAAGTGTGGCAGATGCTGAATAACTGAATTTGAAAACAGGAAGTATTTTTCACAAGGTAACATTTCATTAGGCACATGAATATTTTTCTCTCTATCTAGAAGCTACTGATTAACTGCATTACAAAAGATCAGTTCCCAACACAGGGAATTAGGACTAGCCACATCACTCTCATCAACATTAACAGACATGCTCATCTATAAAGTCAGTCCTTCTTTACCTTTACAAGTAGTGAAGTATACTGAGATAAGACCATCACAGAGGGAAAGTGAGTAATATTCACTGTTTCACTTCTGGTTTACCCTGGAGTGACTCCACCGACATCAGCAATGAGTTATCCCCCTTTTTTTTGGTTCCCCTATAAATAAACAACAGAATGACCAGTTTTGCTTCTCATTATTTATAAATTACAATGTGAAGTGTTATCTCAGAAGGGAATTTTAGTAGTGAAGTTACATATCCCTTACAAGAGGGATTTATAATGGGAAATATACAGAAAGAAGTTATACCCTTGGTGTTGTAATTAAGCTTTAAAACATCTGATAATTCAGTGTTATTTGTTTTTCCTTTCTTTGATGAACTGATAAATGTCACTTGAATATTTGCATGATCACTCAGTAGAGAAGTTGCTTTTCTTCGAAAGAAAATAACATGCACACTTATTCCTCCTCTACTGTATATAAATTCCAAATAGTACCTTGGCAGAATTATGAAATAAAAATGAATGCTTTTAAAGGCATTTGTGGAGTCTGGGGAATAAATGATAGAATTTTCTTATATTTCTCATATATGCAGATAACAGATACATTTAATGCAAGAAGGAAATAGAATTTTAATAGAATTTTTAACTAAAGATCTTGAAACAAAACTAGACATACATTTTAATTGAATTTCTGGCTCAAATTACAGCAAACCATTATAAATCATTAGGAATCAGTTTTAAAACTGCTTTCACTTTTACCCGTATTACAAACACAGAGGTAAGCTTTTACAGCTACAGATAAGTGTTAATAAATTACCCGAATTTCAAAATTAATGGCTGCCCGGCTGCTTTGGGGAGATATCATTGTGTTTCATGAATATTTTGATTTTGTGATTAGATCAAAATGCACTGAATTCCTAAACAGTCATAACTAAGGTCTGCTGATCATAAACTGTTCTTTTTTAATAAATTATATTCCTCACAAATCTGCTGATATGGAATAATTAGAAATTGGTTGCCTGCATTTACTGTAATATTTGCATGACTTTAGATCTCCACCTACTGATCTAGTGGCTGGCAGGAAATGTACATTTTGTACATTTCTAAATATACCTTGCCTGCAGAGATAATGGTTTATATTGTGATGTTAAGAAGGTTTTTATTTGCAAAAAACAAAGAGGTGTCACTTGCCAGTTCTGGAAGACATTGATTAGGCTGTTTATGTCATTCCTATTCAGAACTTATTATTTACAGCTTTCCTGTTTCCTTTCCTTTGTAGGAGATAATGATCTGTCTCTTGTAAACTGCTTAAAGTGTGCCTATTTTCTCTTTTTTAGGGAGTCTTGAAATACATTTTATAGAAGGCAAGCATATTGAAATGGAATGTAAACGGTGTAAAATACAGCATATTAATCGAAAATGATATCTGTCAATATAATCTTTAAATTAAGTGGTATACAAATATTTATAGTTAGGGAAAATGAAAATTGCAAATCCATTTTTCATTGTGGAAGGCACATGTATCTGAATGTGATCCTGTAAGACATACATACTCTATAATTAAATGCACTTACATTTTGGAAACTATTCATTTTAACAGTACTGTATATGTGCATATCTGTTTTTAGCTACAGATCTTCATTGAGGAAGGGGAGGGGAGTGTACATTGCTGTCTGGAATTCAGCCCTAAGAATGGCCTAAGCACCCAGTGTGCCTGTAGATTCTTTACAACTTTAGGAGACATTTCAAATAGAGGAAGGTACCTTGACTTTCTGGCATATGCAGCAAAGATTTACCACACCTGTTAATGTTTACTCCATATCAAAAAGGCAGGCTACAGCCTACTATAACACACTTTGATGACAGGAGAAGGAGAGTATTTGGGATATTTACATCATAAAATTAGAATAATCCTCCGTTTCAGTAAAGCAAACAGAAATTGTTACCACTGCCATAGTTTTATAATACAAATGATAGATCAAGGAGAAAATACTGATGACAGGCAAAACCTGCTGGTAGTTCACAAGACTTATAATTTATTCTAATGATAATACCCCTTTATTAAGAAAAGTTGACCCTGCTGCCTGTTTTCTCCCCATAGCTACTATAGCTTTTTCTGCAGCTCACAGAACAGCTTCTTACTCCCACACTGGACAACTGGTCCTATAAACCAGAAGATATGTAAAGTGATCAAGGCCAAAGCTGTTAATTGCTCACAATCCTGCTCTTTTGGCATTTCACCCAAGTCTTTTTGCAGTTTATTTTATGGATTATTTTTTTTTTTTTTTTTTTGCCTTTCTGCCTGTCAGTGTGACCTACTTGCATTAAAATTTAGTATTAAGTTCCATCAGCAGTATATCATATACTAATTTTAACTCTCCCCCCAAAATTAATTATATTTTCTTTTTTTAATATAAGCACAAACGGTGTAGAAGGAGTACAGCTCAGTGCCACCACCTGTTAAGTCACATCTTGACTGATGTTTCACCACTAGCCTTCAAAAATGCCACAGAAATGTTGATCTGTACTGTGAGTGCTTCTTCAACCCTGAAAAAAAAAAAAAAAAAAAAAAAAAAAAAAAAAAAAGCTGACAATTTTACCAAGCACATGTGATAATAAAAGAAGGAATAATATTTTTTGTATCCTTTCCACTAGCCATACAGGAGACAAGATTCCCTGGCAAGGCTCTAGCCTGTTTTACTGGCTGCAAGGCCATGATCTGGGTGGGGCCTGCTGTTAACCCTACTTCAGTGCACTGTTTCTAGCCCATTGGTAACTTCTGGTCAGAAGTAAACCTAAATGACAGGGTACTTTAGGTGTAGGGATTTTCTTAACTGGCATGGCAAAGGCCCTCCTAGCACCAAATCTTAGGTACTTCTATAGGTGCCTGAACTGGAAGTCTACTCAGTCTTCCATTCTAACAATGCCTTCTCCAGCAAATGTTTCAGGCAGGAAATTAACTTAGGCAGCCTAAATTTTTCTCAAGAGGAGATACTCTCTCTTTATTAGCTATATTGGAAGCTGAGGAATACTAGTCTCCCAATTTAGGCATGTGAATTAGACATCTAAAGTTGGCCAGGGAATACAGGTGAATAGGCAAATTAATTATACAAATAACTAATAACCATACAAAGACAGCTCACAACACAAATCATTAATAATTGAACTGAGTTTTTTTCTGAACTGCTAAATTAGAATCTACCCCTGTAAGACTGAGAAATAATCTGGAAAACAAGACCAAAACGGGGACAAATAAATAAACAGGCTGATGTATTTACCAGAACTCCTGACATCCATGGAGAAGTTTGTGTTGTACAGAATAGAAACCTGTAGATAGAAAAAAGCACATGGCCTAGAGTGAGAAAAAAAAAAAAAATACATTTTACTTTGAAAGCTATGTTTGACCAAGATATCCTTTAGAAGTACAATGTAGGACATGAGAGCTGCTGTAGTTACACCAGTGAAGATTGTCTTATTTGAACCTAAAGATTTCTGTGAGAATCCTAATTCTACCCTTAGCAGATATTGCTAACTCCCACTGATGTTAGTTCATGGGACAAAGTTTGGGCCTGAGGATTGTTAACTGCTATAATTCTTATGAAGAGAGAATATACACTTCTCCTTGCAAAGAAATAACAAGGGATAATCTGAAGTGCTCTAAGCCACCATCAGGAGGAAGAATTATTATCTTTTCTTTTCACAAGAAAAAAAGAACCTACATTTAAGCTAATATTGACAGATCTCTGCAGACCAGAAGAGAAACAATCCCACAGACTAAGCAAAGCAAAGAGATCAGTCTCTGACATCCATTCAGAGACCAGCTGCTGGTGAAAGAGAACAGAGGAGCTGAGAGCCAGAGACACAGACGTGTCTGATGAGATGTGTGCAGGCCCTATTCCTGTGACTCACTAAATAGGCCTAGCTATTTAGCAGATTTTGTAAAGTACCTTTTGTGTAAAGAATAAATAGACTAAAATACGATCCTGAAATCTTCAGGATCGTGCATGGCGTAAGAAACTCAGTTAGCATCAGTGTTCTGATGCTGAATTATTTGTACCTGTGTGTGTTTGCAGTAATGACAGTAACTTCAAAGTGCTGTGGTGACAGTCATTCTGCGTAATGCCAAACAGCCAAGCATGTTTTAACAAGGGGGCAGGATTACATTTGGATCAGTTCTTGTGCTATTTGCTTTGTGCAAATGCTTAATTGTATGCTAAATTGATTGCAGACATGATCTGTTAGAGCTAAGTTTTTCAAGGGTACCTCAGAGAGTCAGCCTCCACCTCCCCTTGACATGCAGTGTGATTTGGGCAGGGAGCTTCCCTAGGCCTGTGTGAATATCCCAGACTTATTGTAAATTTCTGAATAAATGTGACAATCATTGTCCTGACTGGGGTGGGCTAATTAATAAATTGGGTTCTGCAGACGGTTAAGTAGGAAAGAAGTGCTAACTGCTCCTATTATTGTTACTGAATTACATGATAAAGCAGGGAAGCCTCTCCTGCGCCCCCTGAGTGACAGTGATAAGCCAGAACCCCATCTATGAGGGTTTTTAAGGAAAGAGATGTTGTTAAAATGCTTGGCCCCAGGAAGAGCCTGGGCAATCTTTGAACATCAATAGGCTGATGGCTCCTGTTCCAGTGACATGGGTAAACACGTGGGTGAAGTGAAAGGACAGCATTATCCTGTTATTCCCAAGGAAACAGAGGCTAAATGCCCTTTCTGGGGTCACACTGCTGTGTCAAAGACATGGAGCCCTCATCTCCAGTATTACCTATAAATGCCTACACTGCAGGACTACTTTGGTATATAGTCAAATACAGTTCTTAGTCTGCATCATTCAGACTTTGAGGACTGGGGACTTATCACTTTCCTAAGTCCTTCCTCAAGAAGCAGCCTGATACTCTTGATGTCCTCCATTTCTACCTCAGCATCCAGAAACTTTCTTCCATAACCAACCTGACCACTTCTCTACAGGGCTGAGCTTCCTGGATATGGTTATTGTGACAAATGATCCTGTCTAGAGATTGGGAGGATCGTTTTTCCCTTATGAGTCCATTTGGCAAGGATCTCAAGGGAAGGACCTGTCAGAATTAAATGAACAGGGAATTTGTGTTAGAAGGATTCATGGAAATACTGAGCATGTTGCTACTGCAGTCTTAGTCCTCTGCAGATGAACACAAAAGAGGCCGACTGCCAGAGGTAACTGAGACATGGAGCAGGTAACATTTGGCATGTAGAAGTCCCCCATCATTTGCCTCTGTTCCATCAGGGCAAGGATAGGAGCGTTCAGAAATGAACTGTAGCACTGAGACAGGTTGAAAAAAGCCAATCTCTATCTATCAGTTATGTGATATAAAAACTTCCAGTTTCTCACTGGAGACGATTTACTGCCTGATATGTGCAGGAACATCCCTATCATTATCACATGGAAATAGTATGCCTTCTGTTCAAATCAATCCTTGTGCCTGATTTTGTGCTTATTAATGTACATGTTATTGCAACAACACAGCAAAGATCATTCAGCA
The DNA here is from genome assembly GCF_009819795.1 of Aythya fuligula. Lineage (NCBI taxonomy): Eukaryota > Metazoa > Chordata > Aves > Anseriformes > Anatidae > Aythya > Aythya fuligula. Next base: position 139,464,332 of record NC_045560.1, on the reverse strand, counting down.
GTGTAAAACAAGATCATTTTAGTAAGTGAATCCCTAGCTTCTACATACCACGGCTTTGCAAAAAAATCTATTGTTCCATGAAGTGGGAGAAACACTACGTCACCTCACGTAAGCTTGTGTTTTTAGAGTAGCCACTGACAGTGGCTAAAGAAGGGTAAATTATTCTGATGAGTAAGTCAGATGTGCAAAATATCGATGCGTTAAAAAAAGAAAAAAATGCTTTACCTGGATCTTGCCTCACCAGAATGACAACTGGATTTGGTAAAAGCAAAGAGTCTGTTGACTAATCACAGAATCACAGAATCACAGAATTTCTAGGTTGGAAGAGACCTCAAGATCATCGAGTCCAACCTCTGACCTAACACTAACAATCCCCACTAAACCATATCCCTAAGCTCTACATCTAAACGTCTTTTGAAGACTTCCAGGGATGGTGACTCCACCACTTCCCTGGGCAGCCTGTTCCAATGTCTAACAACCCTTTCAGTAAAGAAGTTCTTCCTAAGATCCAACCTAAAACTCCCCTGGCACAACTAAGCCCATTCCCCCTTGTCCTGTCACCAGGCACGTGGGAGAACAGACCAACCCCCACCTCGCTATAGCCTCCTTTAAGGTATCTGTAGAGAGCGATAAGGTCGCCCCTGAGCCTCCTTTTCACCAGGCCGAGCAAGCCCAGCTCCCTCAGCCGCTCCTCGTAGGACTTGTTCTTCAGGCCCCTCACCAGCTTCATCGCCCTTCTCTGGACCCACTCAAGCACCTCCATGTCCTTCTTGTAGCGAGGGGCCCAAAACTGAACACAGTACTCGAGGTGTGGCCTCACCAGAGCCGAGTACAGGGGGACGATCACCTCCCTAGCCCTGCTGGAAGGGGAGCATTACCTATGAATATTTATTCATGTGCATATGTGTGACAGATTTCTTCAAACTGTGTTTGGAATCATGCCTGGCATGTGGAAAAGACCTCATAACTCTGAAATAGATTGAGCTGAGGTAGAGAAAATCAAGGAGGAAGGGGATATCTTTAGATATGTTCAACTCAGGAGAACAAATAAACCCAAATAAAGCCTCATAGTACAACAGTGTTCATGTTAATGGTATCTGTGTTAGGTGCGAGCTGGGAGGTGTGCCCACACAACAAATAAAGATGTTACGAAAAGGTAACTCCTTGGGACCCAGAAGCACCATAGATGCTGTTGAAGTTCATCACTTTTGATTTCAGGGACAGTTCCCAGCTGCTCACTGTATATTATTTTATAGTGTTGTGCATGTGTCCATTAAGATCCAGTGGATATTGCAGAAGCAGGGGCAACCTTGTTGCTCTTGTTGCTGTCCTGCCCTATGGAGTTTTCTGCCAGCTGTGTGGATACAAGAGCAGTCTGTCCCTCTGGCAGGACTCATTCTCTCTTTGATTAACTGCTTAGCCTCTTTTGGAGCAAGCTCCTTAGGCCATCATTTTCAATATAAGTACATCAACTAGATACTTTAACCTATGTCACGCACTTCAAAGAGTGACTGGATTCCTCAATGTGAAAGAGCTATAGTAGTCATCAGATTTATTTGGAAGTATTTGTGCTCAGCAGCTCTAAAAACTAGGCCATTTTTATTTAGAGTCCAAAACCAAATTCAAGTACGTAGTGTAAGGCAACTTCATCCTGAACCTTTGTCCTAATCTCTTTTTTAATTCTCTGCTAAGTAGATGGATGCAAATAGTTACTGTGTACATAAAACAGTGTTGTTTCGAAGATTGGTTAGAACTTGTAAAATGGTGTGTAACATGTTAAAGCATGTCTATTTTTATTCTGCACAGACAGTTAAAATAATAGTCACCTTTAACTTTTCCTATCATCCACATCACAGTATTATTCAAGTTGTACATTAAACTGATGTTTGCCACTTGTACTCTCTAGAGCAAGAGTAGAATTGTTGTGGGATAGTTGCTTTTGCTTATGTTTATTCTGTTTTAAATACACAAACTTCTTTGGGTTTCTATTAGGTAATTCAATTAGGAAAAGGTTTTCCATTTGCAAAAAAAGATGAAATTTGATGAAGCTGATATGATCAAGAAACTTCTGCAGAATATTGTTGGCATTCCACTTCATGAATGAATGCTATGAGGGTCAAATAAAATAATAGTAAACATTTCATTTGTAGATATATCTAAACAAATTATGGCTATATCTCCATTGTCCTGGACCCGTTGAAACATATACAGAGATGTTTCTGAGCTTCAAAGAATTTAGAATTAGAGGTATGATTGAGAATTTTGCTTAAAAAATAGATTAAGGAGTTTGCTCTAAAAATCCTGGAATTTTGCTAGCAAATTATTGTTAGACCTTGGTGGTTAAAGGGTAAAATAATTTAACATTTTCAAGGTAACTGTATATATAAAATAATCCATTCTTTCCTTTCTCCAGGAAGAATTTAAATGGACGCATTGGACAGGCTCATATACAAATTCTTTTGCATGAGTAGACTATGAATTTAATTGAGGAGCACTACACAGCTACAGCTGTGGTGATCCAACCGGAACTACTTTTAGGAGTAATTACTTGCCAGCCAGGAGCTCATAATTGGGTTCATGGACTTTTTGGAACAATGATTGTAAGATTCTTCATACCAATGACAACCCAAAATTGGAAATTCCCTGCATCTTATATTATTTCAAAAAAAATGATTTTTTTTGCTAGAGTGAAGTAATCAGCATGGATGATGCAGCTTTATCCCTGAATATGAATATTCATTGTTATTCAGGTACATTAATTAATGCTTAAAAAAAAAAAAAAAAAAAAAAAAAAAAAAAGAGAGAGAGAAGAAGAAGAACTTGGAGAAAATTATGGATTTGAGGAAATCATTCAAAGGAACATTGTCCAACAGAGAGTCAAGGCTTAACTGTAGCTGAAGCTGTTTTCTGGATGATTTGTGGTCTAAAAAGTGAGTTTTATACAAAGGACTTCATTTGTCCTAATAGCTAAAAAAACTTTAGCATCTCCAGGATATAATCATAATCTTTCAGTATGCTGTGGAGTAATTGCTGCATAGTGTGAGGTCTTGGTAGAGCTGGGCATTTCTGACAGACGAAAACACCTCTTTCACTTAAAAGTTTCTCAAGGTCATATGTTTTAGCCCAGGAATCTAGTAAAATAATAAAAAAATGAAAGACTATATCATATAACTTTATTAATCATAATGGCAAAAATGTGATAAGGGAAATTTGTGTTTAAAACTTTGACTATCAGTTTTATACACCCAAATTAAGAAATTAAAGTGTACTTTTAAGGTAGTCAGCAGAACAATCACTGTCATAACATGCAATATCGAAGTAGAAAACAGTACTTAGATAATACACACTGCCAGGTACTAAGCTAAGAAACCCATATTATCATACCTGAGAGTATAGGTCTCTTCAAGTGTGCATACCAAAAGGATTGATTGGATTCAAAACACTGCGTGTTTTAATGGAAATACTATCGAGTAATATTTATTGATTGAAATAAAAAAAAAAAAAAATTTCAAAGTAAATTAAGTATTGAAATCTTTTCAAAAACCTTCTGCATCTAAAAAGTTATTTTAATTTGGTGGTTAAGTCATGCATTCCTAAGCTGTAATGTTAGAAAAAATCATTTTGGTAATGTCATCTGACCTCTCACAAGAAGTATGTGGAAAGAAGTATTCTTTGCAAATAAGCAGGACTGTAAAAAAGAAATAACCAAATTATATAATTCTTTTCCCTTCATTGAAACATTCTGCAAAACTCCTAGCTTTGGGTGAAGTCAAAGGACATGGTAAGAAACATTTTTTACATTACACTATGCAGATAATCATTTTTTTTGTGGAAATTCCCTGTATTGTGACAATGCTGGTGGTAGTCATTTCTGCCAGAAGATTAAAGAATCACAATTACCAACTGAGAGAAATATCTGCTTTTAAAGATCCTTTTGTGCACCTGAAGAGTTTATAAGAAGAAAAATACCAAGTAATCTTTCCAGCTCTTTAAAAAAATATTTCAGGAGTGCCACAAAAGCAGACTCCTGCCTCTGTTAGAACAAGGCTTAGAAATCGTCTTCTGTTTTGGGGCTGCTTATGTAGCTTATTTATACCAGGCTATCAAATTTGGAACAGGAAGGAGTGGTTGGACTTGATGATCTTTTCCAACCTGTTTCGGTGATTCTGTGATTTTATGACAACACCACCCCCCTGCTCCCTACTGTCATCATTGCTTCCATGCTCCAACAAACAGCTTTGGGGTAGGACTAACAGGGAATCATCTATCAACCTGAAATTTCTCTATTGCAGAGAAGTAATACTATGGCAGTGTCAAAGTACAGGATACCACATGGTTGAAACATGGACATGACTTATTGGTGACTTAAGTTGAATTCTTAAGTCCTCTGATGTAAGTATGAGTTGCAGTGTCTGTATTAAAATTGAGTCAAATTTTTATGCCCAATTGTTTTTACTTAAGACAGAGTTTGTCATAGGAAATATGACAAAGTTTTCCTATGTGGGATGTAATTAAATTAAATGTAATTTTTTATTATTTTTTATTATTTAATAAAAAAAAATGTTGAAAAATGCTTTAAAATATTTAATACTATTTGATTCTTCATTATGAATGCTGTGTTTTTAAAGTATTTTTATATATATACATTCATTTCAAAATATATGTTTTAAATGTACCTAAAATATTTCAAACTTATCAAAATATTAAAGTAGGTGTAAATGAAATTTTAGAAAATGCTTACTTCAATATAGACTGTTTTTTTTTTATACTTTGTTTTACAAAATAAATTAAACACTGCATTTTGTCCCTGAACCAAAAATACCATTTTTATTTGGCACAAAATCTGTTCTTCAGCTAGCTCTAATTTTGGAAATCATCTCTCAGGACATGTGTATCAGAGTAACATTAGCCCTAGTTTCCATATATTGCATGGAAGTTTCTGGTTTTTTTTTGTTTGTTTGTTTTGTTTTTTTTTTGTTTGTTTGTTTTGTTTTGTTTTGTTTTGTTTTTTGGTGTGTGGCTAAATTTGTCTGAAAATGTCATTCCACTGAAGCAATTTATTATGTAGTCAGATCATTGCTTAAACACAGCAGTTTTATTTAAAATATCAAGAAAGGCAACTCTCTGCCAAAATAAGGATGGGTATTTTTTCAAAAGCATCATTCTTCTTTTATATGAGAAGCTTCATGTTCCTCTGGACTTAGCTCTGCACCTTCACTTATTATCACACTTTCCCATAAGATGATCACTCTGTTCTCCTATATGTAAACATGTAAATGCTGTCTTCCTTTAAAGCAGTGATTAGTGCCTATAGGCAGCAGAAAACAAATAATCAATATTTAGTGGTTTCTGAGGGACTGAAGGCAAATAACCTGCATTCTAGTTGTGTGTCCCCGCACTTCCCCTGTTCAATATGAGCCTTACCCCTCTCTTCCAGTTCACTCCCTGTGTTCCTCTCCTGCACCTATTACAGCATCATCATTCTCCTGCACTCCTGATCTGATCTCCAAATGTCTTCCTGGCTCATGCATACTCAGTGGAGAGCTGTTTATATTAAAGAAAAAAAAAAGAAAGAAAGAAAAAAAAAAAAGTGAATTTAATAGAATAACCTTTTAATAGGCCAAAAAGTCTCAAGATGAAACTAAGATGATCCCTTCTTTAAGTATTTAAAGTCATTCATGGGCCTTCACAAACTGTGTCTCTGTCCCTTAGAAAATTTTGGGAGGATAAAGTCTTCAGAGAATGACATTTAAGGTTTATCCAAGCACTTTAAGATATTTTATAAAAACTTGATTATGCCAAAACTAACAGGTATCTGTTTGAATTTGAAGTAATTTATGCAGAACTCATGAAAAGGAAGTGCTGATGTTGATGAGATGCCAATAACAAATACAAGCAAGGTGTGGGGTTGATTGGGGAGCAGTGTGGCTTAGATTGTACCACAGTATGTCACATTCTGATTTCACTCTGACTTCAAAAGTAATCCAGAAAGTTATAAAGCAAAAACTATTTTGAAAGGCATTATGGTCCAGTTGTTGTCCAGTGCTAACAGTGTTCTGAACACCTGGTTTCTAGTTCTCTGCAATGCAAGATTCAATGTGAAATAACGAGTCAAATGATCAGTCTTAAAAAAAAAATAAAAAAATTCTACTTCTCTAAAGCTCTCCACAAGTATGCCTTTTAAAATACATATCTTACGGGCAGCACAAAAACATTTTAATGAATGCTAACATGTTAGTAAACACAATGAAAATGGTATTCCCTACTGAGCAGTATAAGAACATTTAAATAAAATATCTGCCTTTGGACATCAGACACTGCTGGTGATCCCAATAGGATTTGTGCTTCTTTTTCCTATTGGAAAATACAGCATATGTGGACATGTTTTATGAGAACTGATAAAAACACAAATCTCTAACCCATGACATCTGTACAGATTCCTCCTTTTTAAATCTGTGCATCTTAATAGACTTCCAAAGTTCGTCCCTGGAAATGGGTTGGCTTCTTCTAAATGCCTCATGCTAAGAGGCGAATATCTGTATGAGAATTCATTATTTTAATAGAACTAAAGTCTGACAGAGGTAAGAGAGCAGAATGCAAATGTCAGCATTGCTGGAGGTACAAGCAAACTGATAAAGCCCATTTATTTATACAACTATATTTTCAGTACAACAGTGTCACTTGAATATCTACAGTCACTTTATGTTTATTCTAGTTTCTTTATTAAGTGACTTCCATCTAAGACCTGAACATGCTAACTCAGTAAATAGTGAGTTCTCACTCAAGAAGATATTTAGGCTAAATCCTGAAACTAATTAAAACTGTGAATATAGACAGGTTTGCAAGGTGCTGAGCTCCTCTGCACCATCTGAACACCTTTCATTCTGTATGAGAGCTGCGCATGAGAGAGCATGAGAACATGAAGATGCCCACACAAGCTCCCGGGTTTTGGGCCTCCAGTTTTGGTGGAGAGCCTGAGGGTCCTGCTGGGCAGCCAAGTCCAGCCACCTGCTGACACAGGCTTTTCATCCATATGTTGTCCTGCAACTGCTTGTTCTTTTGCAATCAGCAGCCGTTAGATTATATGACTCCTCTCTCTGACCCCATTTACAGACATTAGTCATACCTCTCCTAAATATTGTAGGAAGAGCTTTTGCTCTTCTAAAACAATTCCTTTTCCCCAGACCTCGCTGGTAGCGCTTTTTACACTTTTTTTTTTTTTTTTTTTTTTTTCAGTTTGGATTTATTTTTTTTAAAGCAATGCCAGATTTTTTTACAGGGCAACAAGCAAAACCTTATTACTGTAGCATGCAATGGCCTTTTATCTCTACAATGTTCTCTTCTGTATGTCTTCTCCATGGCTGCAGCATCCTGGCAGCCTGCAGCCATCCTGGGATGACATGGTACATCACGCACTCATCTGCTACAGGCATTTCCAGCTGGTGGACCTCTCACCTCTCAAGAAGGCTTTATGATAGTATTTTTCTTAATAAAGATCAGGCTGAAACCAATGCATTGCAAGCAGTCCTGTGGGATACAAATTTAAGGTACCTATCAAGTAACTGTGCTTCAAATAGCTTTACTTTCATGTGTTATAAACAGCTCAATCTGTTCAACTCATTAAGGATACTAATATGTCTTTCTTACAGAAAACTTATTTAGAACCCATTTATTTTTTACTTTATATGACTTATTTTTTCGTCATACTGAGAATATGACAAAGACTTCTTAAATGTATGTACTCACAGCGATTATATATAGTGCTGTTTATATGAGGCATTATTGAGGCTAACGAAGGAATATTCACCTTAATTTCAGTGATGTATATTCAGTAGCATAATTTATGACATTTTCAACACTGGATGGCTACCGACTAGGAAATTCTAGTTATGTGAGATACAGCACTGAAAAAAATCTGAGGGAACACATTTTTAAACGCAAGGTCTGAGTGCTGATTGACATGCTTTGTATGATAGTAAAATCTGGCAGGTGCATTAACTTGCATTCCTCTGATCTGTACACATCCACACTTGTCTTCTTAGGGTACTTGGTAATAAGCTTCTTTAAAGATCCCTGAGTAAGCACTGAAGATAATATCTGGAGTATGTAGCACTCAGTCCTTTTAGAATGGCTTTTTCCTGCTCCTTTCGTTTTCTTAAGAAAATGTCAGTTTAATCATATCTTAATGCTTTGATAATGCGTTTCTTTACATAGCTGTAGAACACTCACTTCAGTGTTTTAAAAGAATTAATGTAGATGTAAAAATGCCAGTTAAATGAGATTTCTTCCAACAGTCTAACAAAACTGAAGTGCAAGGCTTCAAAACTTGCAAGACATTTGCACAGCAACACAAATGTGCCATAACAGTGGCCACTCTTCATGTATCGTTGAAGAAGAGCCTTGTGTTTCCATTTAGCAACTTCAGAGAACCTGCATGCAAGCTCACCTATTGTCAAATTCTGTAGCTAATGTTACAATAAAAGTTTTCTTCTGATTTCTATCTAGGAGTCCAAAAATATTGCTTTCCCCAGAATGCCAATGGCAGTTCCCTGGGGCTAAATACTAGTTATCAGAATTGGCCAAACTCAAAACAGTGTACCCTTATATTGCTGAATGAAATAAGGAATTGTACTATGTTTTCATTGGCTGGCTTTGTACATAAAAATGTTATGCAACAAAAATGCAATGTGTTGGAAGACAACACAACAAAGCTCCAGTCTACATTGACTGCCACTGAAGAGAGCTGGTGCAGCATAGACCAAACTAATGGAAGAGCCTTCTGAGATAGGCACCCATTCCTCAGCTGGGTGCTGCCTGGTTCCCAGGCTTCCTGCAGTCAGAGAGACTGGTTATATACATTAGCAAACACAGCCATAATTTATACATGCTTAAAAACAGAAACAAAACTTTCTTACTCGCTTAAACTATAAAATTAAATATTATAGCATGTGTTACAAAAGCATATTTAGAAAAAAATAGAGCATATTCATATATACATACATGGCATAACTGTCAACAGGAAAAATAAAAATATGAACTTTTTTCCTCTTCCCCAGCCCAGAGAGGATTTAGGCTGTTTAACATTTAATTTACAGAAGCTGCATACTTCAGATATTTTACAAAATTCCTCCTTCAACATTACCTTTGATTATCATTAGAAATCTACTTTTTTATTACTGATGTGTAGACTCAGCTCCTCTAGTGGGTCTAATTGGAAAGGTTTTTTAAGTATGCTAGTTTCTAAGATTAAAAGAGGCCCCTTCCTACTTTTGTCCCAGAAGAGCATAATTTACGATGTACTGCAATATGTATTGCATGAGATAAATTGACAACGTGAACATCTTCAGCTGTATTCACTTTCTTTAAGTAGAAAATGCTTCTAATTCCCTGTGTGTCTTGTAAAAGTAAATATCTCCTCTGAAATCCAAATGTATTTTGGCAGGATACAACACCAAGATGATCCTATCTTTGGTATTTTGCTTGAAATGTCAGCCAACACTCTCCAGTGTTTCAGTAGTCATAGAACAAAACCAAGGAAAATCCTTATCCACACCTATATGAATTAAATGAAACTAATTTAATGAATGAATGAATACATGGATCTAGAATATCTGTGATCTGATATAATTTTTTAAATACTCTTACTGTTAATTGTTTTTATATGACTGAATGTTTGGAGGATGTGTTCTTTTTATATGCTATGTCAGAAGCAGCATGATCAAGGCTGTAATTGTAATAGAAGTACTGAGGCACAATGATTCAGAGTTGCTCTTTTATTTACAACCTTATCTTAAGCCTGTGTAAGTTAATCAAAATTTCTTCAGTGATACAGTAGTCTTTGGATGAAACCCTTCCACTGGCATAAAAAAAAAAAAAAAAAAAAAAAAAAAAAAAAAATCTACAAATTTTCACAATTATGTAACAAGTGCAAAGGAAAGCAATTCAAGTTGTCCTTATCTGTTGAAGAATCATTGTTCTTGAAGTGACCCATACGACTTCAAAAAAGTCATGTATTACACACACACACAAATATATATATATATATATATATATATATCTTTATTTCAAATGAATTCTGTAAAGCAGTGATTGCAGCCTTGAACTATTGAAGAGGTACTTTAGGAGAAAATACAAGTAGCTTACTACTTGAACAAAATACATATTTTCTTTTTCCTCCAAGAGGATACTTTTTTCCTGTATTGATGAAATCTGCTATTTTGTTTTGTGATGTGTTGGCTTGATTCCAGCTCTGTTGTTTAATGTCTCTTCCTTTGGACTGTTTCTTGTAACTGTAACTATGCAAGCAAGTCTGTTCCTTGATACTCCCACCATACCCACAGCAATGCAGGCTGGATCCATTTTTACTTCTTTTGGCCCACATCAGGAAAAGGCAAGGCCACCTAACATCAAGAAAAGCCACTACTTCTTGGTTAATACCAGATGGGTCACTGCAAAGACTAGTTTGAGGATTAATAATTAGACTTCTTAACTATGAGGTCAAGATGCAAATACCCTTTTGAAACTGAGAAATGGTAACACCATTGCAGAATTCAGAATAGAAAGGAAAGTAATGGGGTCTTTGTCTTCGAACTCCAATATAGATATTCTGACAAAAAAATTCTTTACCTGGAGAAGACATGCTTTATTGGCATACTCAGAAATACAATTTCACTTAAGTGAGAGAGACAAAGCTTGGATATCTAATGTAGAGTAGCAGAAGAAAGGAAATAGAAAGAGTTGCTGATGTTGAAACAAAGAAAGTATAGAATTTAACACAGAGATAAAGTCTTTCAAATAATTAACTCACAGGTGCTCTTTTTTTTCAACTAATGTTTAGCTGTTTCCCCCCACCTTTCTCATTCCTTTATAACTCAGCAGGAGGAAGACTGTGAGTGTTTTATGTGTTGGTGTGGGAGAAAACATAGCTCAAACACATCTTGTTTTAAAGTTCTTGTCTTGCTCTGTATCCAAATGCTGTTTGATTCTCACCTAAATAGCAGGATAAATTAGGACTGCGGACTTTAAAAGTATGTCTTAGCAGACCCGTAGGTACTTGGAAGCAGACTTAAAAACTTTGAATTTTCTTCTCTGAAATGATGATCTAGGGCTATATTTAGTAGGTTATATTAGGTTCAAATAAATGTACTCAAAACATGGAATAGAAAATACTACATCTGGTTCTCCCACATAAATAAGATGTCAGAGTTTTGATGATAAATTTGAAGAAAAATCTCTTTCTCAATCTGATCTAGCAGGAGGTGTCCCTATCCATGGCAGAGGAGTTGTAATTGTATGATTTTTCCAACCCAAGCCATTCTATGATTGCATCGGTCTTACAATGAATGGCAAGTTTGTAGAGCATAGATCACAGCATTTGAATAGTGTCCTTTCAATGAAAATTCAGTCCTGACTGGACTTGAACACTCTACCATTGCAAGTAGCAAACAGTCTTAAAAACTCATGAAAGTATTATGGATGTTATTCTATGTGATTAACTAAGAGTATCTCCAACAGGTTTAGTCTGGACTATTTCTTGCTGCGTAAAGCTGTCATCACATTTGGATTTGAGGTATGCTTTTGTCAATATAAAACTACCAAAAAGGCATAAAGATACCAGATTATTCAATTAACTCACTTTTGCTCTATTTCAATTGGAGGTCCTAAGTACTCTAAGGAAAATTTCATAAGTACTCCACAGATGAAAAGCATGTTTCCCATGGTGAAAATTAGGGTGAAATACCTACTATTGGTAATTTTTCGTTAAGGAACGGCAGACTGCCAGAAACATTCAAGCATGTGTTTATTGGGTCCTTACTCAATAAATCCTCTCCTGACATTAATTTTCTTGCCAACTATTGTCTGATTGCTAAAACTCCCATTTCTGGGCAAGATTATTGAAGAGATGATAGATAGCAAATAGTGTCTAGCAGCATCTGCTCTTAATATTTAGACACCAATCAGTCAGACTTCAGACCTTGATATGGCATCTGAAGGGCATCAGTTTCAGTGACTGAAAATCTCCCTAGGGCAATGGGATAATGTTTGGTTTCCCTACTAATAACTCCAGGTCTTGGTGACCTTCGATCTTCAATTCCAGAGACTGTAAGGTACTGTTTATTTGACTGTAGAACCTGACAAGAGCTTTAAAAAAAAAAAAAAAAAAAAAAAAAAAAATTCATCCTTTTTTATGCTGGAGAAGATCCTGATGGGTTGTGAACATTTGCTTTTCCTCTGCAGGGGTTTTGCTGGAGCTGCCTCTGGAGTACAACCCTGACAGCTTTAAACCTTTTTTTCTGTGCTTCTGCAAGAAAACAGCAAAGTTAATTGAGAAAGTAGGGCAAATGGGCAAATACGGAGCTGATGATATTCCATTTGGCTTCAGTGTTCTTCTTTTTGCCTGGGTTACACCAGAACATGCCTCACATATGACCTGCCATGAAATCACATTCAAACACAAAGCTCAATAGTCAAACCCCACCCAGCTGGGGGAAGGTTCCTTTCTCTCTCTCTTTTCCACACCCATCCACCTACTGCTGTGCTGAGAGGTGCTAACCAAAGAAAGGGTGGTTTGAGCCATTTGGAGAACTTGTTCTCTCATAATCTTACTTGTAAATCAAATTTCAAAAACCCAGGATGCAATGAAGTAAATACATGAATGAGGGTTGTGTTCAGGTGTTGGCAGTGGTGTTTAACTCAGTTTGAATGTTTCCTCTCTTGCTGCCTGGGGAAAAGCAGACTATCTGTACCTTCTACTGGGAAATAGTTGCTTGTTTACTCAGATGCAGCAGTGTTGGATATCTTGACTTGAGAACTAAAAAAAAAAAAAAAAAAAAAAGGTTAAAATAAGAATTAATGTCAACCAGTAAGATCAGAGTAAGATGCCACAGATTTAAAACCTTAATGAGAAAAACAAATTCTGAAAGAATCTCTGAAGAAAACCTTCCTTGTGTTGGGGGAAGCATCAAAAAATAGATTGCCGGGATTGTCTCCGGGATGTATTTTATGGACATTTAGTATCTGCATGGTACTATAAACCCCGAATCCCAGAATGACCCTCCATTTCCTTCTTCTTTTCCTCAGTAAGTGTCATGTGTGATGGATATTCCCCAGCTCTGGGATGTTATGATCTAATGTGGTTGTCAGCAACACCAGTCACCAGTCCTGGGCAAAGCCTTCCCCCTTTCACATCTGGGACATATTAGGTTTTTGAAAATCTAAATCCCACTGGAGTCAGTGAACATGCAGTCTTCCCCTTCCGGCTTCACAGATTCAAATTTTTACAGAAGATAACTTATATGTAATCAGAGGGAGATCTAATATTATGTGTTTCAAATCTTATAATTATGAACTGATTCCAGTATGTTCTTCAGAATCTGCATAAGGCATTTCTTGCAATACATCAGTGGCTGCACTGCAGTACCCTGAGAGATTTAAGGCACATAATATAACAAGAAGTGAGCAGGGGAGTTAGTGAATTTGCAAATAAATAAGGAACATAGTGCATACAGAGTTATAGATATTGAAACAATATGAATTCCAAGCAACATAAACCAAATTTTAGTAAATTTTAATCTTGCTTTTCTCTGTTACTACCCCTATTTGTATTATAACCCAAAATGCTCAGGAATTTATTGTAAGAAAAATGTAAGAACCTGAAGGGAGCAGCACAGAAAAATAGACCTGATACCACAGGGATACACAAAACCTGCAAATTCACATAAGGCATTTGCAACCATAATTTAGCTTGAGCCAAATCATGAATTAATCTCCAGTCAGAATATGGTACAAAAATTTATTCACCAAAAATTTATTTTACAGACACATTTCCCTAGTATAAAATTGTTTTAAAATCACTGTAAATATATGTGTCAGTAAGAATAATTTTGGAAGGCTAGCATAACTGGTAAGAAATATTAATAGCATATATTTTTCCAGTAGAATAAGGGGATCTTACAAATAGAATTCACATTAAAAAAAAAAAATAGAATGTCATGAAAAATACTGAGTAGTGGTATGTATTATATTTTTCAATGCTCTCTAAAGGGATATATAGGAAGCCTCATCACTTCAGTTTAAGAATGGATTAAGAGAAACACTTAGGGAGGAGAAAATTGCAGCCGGTATATGTATAAAACTAAACATTTCTAGCAACTGATTTTCTTTGCCTACAGTTCTTTTTTGTTGTCGTTGTTGTTTTATTAATATGAGAAACACAAAGAAGCAGAATTATATATCACAGCACAGTATTCTTATGCTGTGCAAAAGAAAACTGAACCACTCAGAAACTAAGCTAAAAACCTGAACAGTAGGTACCCAGTTTTCAGTCTGATTCTGTACAGTTGTGAGAAACTGAATAAGGACTTATCTATTGAAAGTCCTAGATTACTGCAAACAACGGCAGTGTCACAGCTCCATTTAATTGTTTCTCTTAAAAAAAAAAAAAAAACTTGTGTTTTTGAACTGCTAATATTAACCTGTACTTTCCTGCCTTCTGCAACAATTACTTAATCAGTATTCTTATTGGGGAGAATGTATAATAAACACCTCAATAACCTGAAAAACTATAAAAACTATAATTTTCAGATGGTGTAGCTCTATCATAGCCCTTTTACTGTAAGTAAAATTGTACTCTTGTCCGATACAGGTATCTTTCAACAACTCAAGCTACTGATAAAATATATATATAATAAGACACTTCATTGCATAATATTTTTTTCTTTATTGTCATTGCTGTTGTTATGTGGTTAAAAAAATCAATTCTTCTTGTTAAACTGTAACTGGAATATATATCTTTATTCACAAATCCAATATTTAATAATCTTTTGTACCAAGCATATCAAGTAATCACGTCTCACTTCATTCCCTTAAAAAAATGGGTGATGTCCCCTGCCCTGCCTCATATAGCTCACCATCAAGCTTTAAGACTTAATTAGACAGAGTCAGATGAGTTTTTTAAAATTCTCAGACAAAATATGTACAGTCAAACTGAAGTTGTCCTTGGTTTTACAGGCCTCTTCAATTTTCCTAAATGTACAGAGAACATTTATTTGGTTTATATCCTTCTTATTATTTTCAGATTCTGGCAAGTTTTTTCCTTCTGTTATTACAATATCTCAGGTTTAGGACTGGGAGAATGAAAAGTCCCTGTGCAGATGTAACTGTGCAGATGTAACTGTGGATGTACACAACCTGCAACAGCAGCTGAGATACCACAAAACAAAGGTAGAGTCAAAGAAACATTTACCTAAATAAAGAGGTTCTGTCAGGGAAAGTCAGTGAAAACCTTTACCCATCTTTCCTGGAAATAATAAGAAATGTATCAAAAGATTTCAACATTTTCAGGGTTTCAAAATAACTGGAATTCATAAGTCTTAAGAAAAAAGTCTTTGCTAAAGTGAGGTAAGTTCAGTCTTTGCAATGTAATTCAAATTGCACTTGTAATTCAGGTTCTGGAATTAACCCACTGAAGCAAAGCTTGAAAAGATTTAGATTTACTCAGTCTACCAACAATACAATAATGTCTTACAATTTCAGAACTCCCTGTCTATTGGTGATAATGCCAAAATGCAGTAATCTGTCATTCTGAAGCTCAGAGTTGCTAATTGTTAAAGAATGAATCTGGACATCATTTCTGAGTTTCTCTGGCTGAAAACTTATACAGATCCAAGCACTTTTTAATCAGGATAAGATAACAACCGAGCTCTTCACTGAGACACCTCTGGAATGATTTTTATTATGCTGTGTAAGCCCCATTTTTTTAGCTGTGAGAAAGCGTGTTCAGAACAGAATTCCTGCACTTTCTGGCCATTGACTGGGGTGAAAAGAGAGTCTCTCACAACGTCGTCATGTCTGAGGTCCAATTCAGGTCACTGGAGATACAGCTTTATTTCTCAGGGATGAGAGGGATGAGTCCTTTGGGTGCAGAACACAGGCAGCTGGGGGGCAAAGGAGGGAGGGAGGAAGGCAGAGAAGGAGGGAGAGAGGCATATAGGAAGGGAGGGAGGGAGGTATACAAGGAGGGAGGAAGGGAAGGAAGAAGAGTCCTGACTTGGTCAAGGAAACATGCATGGCACAGTTGAGTGAGGCAGCCTTGCACCTTTATTAAATTTGGCAACAGTTTAGTAAAGTAAAAAAGGTTTAAAGGTTTTTTTGTGTGTGTGTGTGTGTTTTTCTTTCTTTCTTTTTTTTTTTTTCTTTTTTTTTTCTGCCTCCATTACCCCCTAATAACACTGCAAAGCATTTCTTAGCATTTCAACTACATATCCATCTAGAAGTGTTCTTGGTTATGTAGAAGTCCATTTGAATCTCCAGGGGCGACTGACACCAACTCTTTATTGTCTTAACCTTGATCCCCAGTCACAAGTCAACTTCAGCTAATGGTGTCCCTCTACTGTTTTCAGTGAGCTTTGGAACTGGCTCTCTCGTAATAAGAGAAAGCTACAGTCATGTACTGAAATTGGTGCTATGTAAACAGCTGAAATAATAGGAAATAATAGGAAAACATAATGAGTTCAAAATAACACACATACATAATAATAATAATAACAAAAAACTTTGTGCAGATGCTCTGCCCCACATAGAAAGAAGGAAAGAAGGAAAGAAAGAAGGAAAAAGAAAGAAAGAAAGAAAGAAAGAAAGAAAGAAAGAAAGAAAGAAAGAAAGAAAGAAAGAAAGAAAGAAGGAAAGAAGGAAAGAAAGAGAAAGAAAAAAAAAGAAAAAGAAAAGAAAAAGAAAAAGAAAAAGAAAAAGAAAAAGAAAAAGAAAAAGAAAAAGAAAAAGAAAAAGAAAAAGAAAAAGAAAAAGAAAAAGAAAAAGAAAAAGAAAAAGAAAAAGAAAAAGAAAAAGAAAAAGAAAAAGAAAAATATTACCAGGAGTAGCACAAGGGAAGTATTGCTGGTGAAATCAGAGTTCTTTCCAGCATTTTATATGATACCCCTACAGGGATGATATTTGTTATCACAAAATACGTATACTTTTTGTCTCATAAATAAGACATAATTTAGTATTAGAATATTGTATTTTCTGCTAAAAACACACTATGCAAAGCAGTGCAGTTTTACATACATTTAGCTTCCTGCTTTCTCTCTTTTAAAACATTTATTAACCAGAAAGACCTCACTGACATGTAAATTTCATTTTCTATGCCCAGCAGATTAAAATACATCTGTTTCAGACATCATTCAGTAAAGAAATAATTTGAATAGTTCATTTTATTAGAAAAAGATTTATGTCAGCATTCAACTATGACAAGAGAGGGGATAGTGGCATGTGCACAATACTGGAAACAGATTTTCCATGAAAAGTATCTATATTGAACAGAATTGTGCCAGAAATAGCGTGGGCTTTCTATGAATAGGTTAACCTGGTAGGCTGTGGACAGTACCAGTGTTGCCAGGTAGAGAAATATTCCCTCCCTGGATAATTCACTCAGGCACCCATATTAGCTGCTGACTGAGTCAAAGTACATTTAGCACACATTAGATGAATGTGCATGATGAAGTAGATGGGAGTCAGTGCTGGCTGTCTGGATGGAGCTCCATGTGTGCAGGAGGGAAATTTTGTTCTCTTGGGGGGCTAATTGCACAGTCTCAGAATTCCCTTTTATTTTATTTTATTTTTATTTTTTCATACAGTTTGCAACAAGATCAGTAGGCTCAACATCTCTTTTTTAAAGACATAGTAAATATAAAGCATAATAATAAAGGAAGAACATTCTAGGATGCAGTATTCTGTGCTATATGATCTAGCAGCATATTATAACACACTAGGATATGAAAGGTGATAAAGTGCCATGTGCAACTAGGTAGTTTAGGGATTGATAATAGAATAAAGATCCCCTCTTATCTAGGTCACTAGTCTGAAGGCAACCAGTTTTTTATGATTGAAAGTCATTGCTATCCAATGGATTTTTAGTACTCTACGTGGGCTGAGATAATGATAACCTCATATTTTTAAGAGAAAGTATTCCCACTAACACCAGCTGAACTCTTGTTTTTTCCAGGGCTAGACAAAGATGACTACTGCTTTGTAAATATTTATTCTGTTAAATGTCATGACAGTACATATGCTGTCATGTAAATATTGAATAATTATTAATTCCCTCAGAATATGCACACCAAGTTCAGAAGAAATGTTTAAGCTTGTCAAAATTAAAGTATTCTTTTCAGGACCTTCCTAAATACAGAAGATGGGAAGTTTTCTTGAACTGAAGCTCACCGGGAAGAGATGAAATGGGAGAAGGGATATATCCATTGAAAAACTTCTCTGAAAAAAAAAAAAAAAAAAGGATAAATAAATAAAAATCACAGCATTCAATGAGCCATTTGGATTGTTACTAGAAACCACTGGCAGGTGGAGGCAGAAGGATTGCCACAAAACCTCAGATGCAAAATGCAAAATAAAAATATGTTACACTGGTTGAACATATTGGAGCACAGTAATATGTTCCTGTTCATACTAGTATTTGATAATTGTGAATAGTCAATGTACAATGATACAGAAGAAGAGAGTGCCAAAACGTAGGGATAAAATGAACTTCATTACAGCCATCACTACAGCATGAAAATATAATAATAATAACAACAACAACAATAATAATAATAGTCCCTAACCTTCAAAACCCCATTTATAGCACTGATCTTTTAAAATATGCACACAACTTTAATACACTTGTTTTACATAACTACAAGATAATGAAATACATATCAAGAAATTAAATATATTTATATGTCAGGTTGAGAAGTTGAACTAATAAAATATAGGTAGAACAGAAGCAAACTTGGAGGAAAATAGTAAGAGCTTTTTAAGTACAAGTTACGGTATTAAGAAACTTCAGCAATCATAAATAATGTTCTTTAAAGCCAAATGAGTATATAAATTTGCCCATGGAATCTGAAAAGATGTAAATCTCTGCATTGCTCTGGTTCTACTCTACTAATGACAACCAGTAAGAAAGTGAGGGAAAAATCTGATTTGCTTCAAAACCCTTGGAATCAGTTTTGAATTTGGCTAACTATAACTACAGATTTAGAAAACAGTTCCTTGCATGCAAAATGCTGCTATAAATATGACCACTATCATTCATGAAAGAAATCTTAATTTTGTACAACAAATAGTATCAAAATGCATTGAAATTTGTTCTTAAATGTCTGTTGCATTGTCTTTTAAATATTTACACTATGCATTTCCCATATGTATCAATATTCAAGTCTGTGTAATTATGTTCAGTAAGTATATAAGCTTCTCTGAATAGTGAGCTCGTGTTTACATATGTTTTATGTTCTCTATATAAATACAGGCACAAATACAAATCAGAGTTTTATAGACTGAGTTTAATTTTACCCCATTTTTATGCTTATGTTAGGAAACCATTGCAATATGTTACTAAGGTAGAAAAATATTCCCTATTTTCACATTATAAAAATTGGAGTAATAAATGAGCTTTTGACCACATTTTCCTGTCTGCACAGTGTACAGCAACATTTGATGAGACCTCTCCTAAGAAGGACATTTATGATAAGAAGGTGCTATATGTCTCAATTTAGGGGTCATTTCTTGGTTAAATAAACCACATTAAACTGGCCATAACAAAATACTAAATGGAAAAGTCTTTTGACTGATGCCAAATATCTGCATTCTTCCTTTTGTCATGGACATGATTTCTGACTGTTTGTACCTTCTGAAGGATTTACAGTAAATGAGAAGTAGAGAAGATGGCTACTTCATTGTGTGGGAATAGGTTAGGACCCATACTCCATTTATTTTTCATGAATGAAATCAGGTATGGCAATCCTCAGTTAACCCATTCCTGCCTCAGGCAGTCCCTCTTTTATTCAATATAAAACTGCCTGGTAGAAAGCAGGCTAAAGAAAATCATTTCAACTGAGAGCTGTGTATCCAAAGCTGCTTCTCTTAATTAAATTCTTGGCAATTAACAAAAATACTTATTATTATATCTCTGAATTAGCTGCCCCAACATTCATCCTAAAGGACAGCAAACTGTCTTAGAAGGCATGTGTATGTGTGTCTCACACACACATTTTCACAAGGAGGTGAAATAATCTGTCAGAATAATTTTGGAACAATCAAGAGAGTTGCCTTTTAACACAGGAAGGAAAAACAGTGCACAAAGATATCACTTTCCAGGATTATATTTTTCTTTTTATAAGAAGGAAATGTGGGCAGCTCCCACTGCATGGAGTTTGGACAGAAAAACCCAGCTCCAAGACGTGGGTGCAGGCAGGTGGTGCTCTGTGGCTGGCTGCGGGGCCGAGCTTGCAGGATTGGGCCCAAGCGTGCTGCTGCTTCTGCAGAGCTGTGCAGATAATTTGCTGACAATGGTTTCATCACCCCCACTTCCAGTCAAATATCATTCAATTATTAAGGCCTGTAAAAGTCAGAGAGCCTAAAAGAAAGAAGAGATCTTAGGAAGATCTGAGGAAAAAAAAAAAAATGGCATTTTTTATTAGTATAAAGATTATTTAACTTTGGAGCTCTACTAATGATAATTTCTGTGACCAAAAATGTCCCCTTATGATTAATCAATTATGCAAACCATCCCCATTTCAAGGCTAGTAAAGACGTATTTGATGACATTTTTCATGCATCTCATGTCTTTAATATATTATTTTTTCCCTTTGCTCTGACAGTGCAATCTGCTCTGCAGAAGAAGTACTGTGTGCCATCAAATAAAATCATTCCCCAGATTGGGAAACAATTGCTTATTTATAATGCATTCTAAAAATTTATCCTTTTAAAATAACTGATGTGGTGTTTGGCTTGTTTCACTGCAGCATGTCTTATTTCTCCACAGGAATGTTTTGGTGCAGATTGTTCCAACGTTAACGGAAAAAGAAACTGAGAACAGCAGGTCCACTGCAGGTTTTGTTTTGTGGTTTTTTTTTTGGTTACTGTCCTTCCTTTCTATGGCCCAAGGACTGATCCCACCTCGCCTTGCGCACACCCCGTCTCTGCAGATGCAGAGAGAAGTAATTCGGTCCCTTCACTAATTCATTTCTGGGCATCTGGGAGAGACTGGCAATAATCCCAAACTGCATGTTCTGTGGTGTGCACTATTGTGTCCCTATGAAATGAGCTGAGACAGTCAAACTCATTTCAGTTCAGACCAGTCTGTAACAGAGTCCAAAGGCTTGAGGTCAGTGCTTTACGTGCTGCTCCAGGATGTAATTTGCAAAAGCTCAGTTTACTGAAGGGAGAAGAAAGAATCCATCAAGAAAGGAACTATTTAAGACAATGGCTCAAAATATGATTCACATTTTATGCCTGAGCTTTCCATAGCATAAAAGAAAGGGATATTTATTAAACGAACAACAACATGTTAACAAGAGAGATTAATTTATTATCATGTGTACAAGTCATACGGAGATTTGGGGAAAATTGAAAGAAAGCAGCTTTCACAGTTGTATTGCTCAGGTTTAGTTAGCACACAAAGATCCCATTTATGGACATAACAATGCGTGGGTCATTAGTAGTGCCACAAGTGAACGGCTCCGCCGTCTTTTCCCTTGTCATAATCTGTGCTACACGGTGGTAAAACAATTGTCAGTGTAAACCGCATCCTGCACCGAAAAGTGAGAAAACAATTGTAATGTGCCACTGGAATTAAACAAATAATTAGTACGAAAACGAGCATATGTTCTGCAATTCCAGATGCATTCCTTTCTGTTTTGTTAGATGCAGTGTAACCTTAATTAAACTTGTAGGTTTAAAAGTAAATATTTATTTACTTTAGATTACTGCCCCCCCCCCCCCAAAAAAAAAAAAAAAAAGCTAGTAAAAATATAAATGCCTGAAGAGTAAACTTGCATTGCATGTACTCTGTCCGTGATAAAACAGATTAAAATAAAGAAAAAGCAGGATAAAGGAGTCTTTTGCATGGCTGACTCAAGATCCCCATCTAGCGTCAATATGAAGATTAACAGAACCTTTTTAAAATAGTGTTTTAAAATTATAATTTTATATATATATACATACATATATTTCCCTGAGGTTGTAGGTTTCTTCATTTCATGGTACTTCATAATACAGAAGTGCCCAGGTTTCTTTTTATGGCCACTGCTTTGTTTGCCTCACTTATCCTGTCACTTTTTTTCTATTCTTTTCTGTTCTACTCTATTGTATTAATGTCCTTGTACTGCTGTTCCCTCCACTGCTTATGAGTATCTTTAAGGAGCACACTAAATTATATGACTAACTCATGCCACTTTTTTTCTCCTTCTTTTCTTTAGTAGTAATTTATATTTAGCAATGTATTTTATATTGGTATTTATATTATATTGGTAACTATGATATATTGCATGTCTAACTGAGCTTCTTGTTAATGATAAACGTTAATGTTAAAAGTTAATGGCTTTGTGTTGTTGTTGTCACTGCATATGCACAGGTTGGTCTGAATTTTTGCCATAAAAGGCAAGATCGGAGAAAAGTGTGGTGTGTTCAGGACAGCAGGTATTGGGGTTTGAGAAGCTCCTGGTGTCTGTTACCACATGGACCTGCCACATTCCCCTCCCACAGAAATAAGGAACCTAACACGGGGTGTGATGGTCATGGGATACTCCCACACAGAGCCTACAATGGAATACAACACATTAACAAAAAAATCAGGCAAATGAATATAAATATATATATTTGATCCAAACTTATCATACACACTAAAACACTTTAAAAAGACTATTTAATGTTGGAGGTGGGATTTCTTCCTCCTGCCCTTGTTACTGTTCTACACCTCTATGTTTCCTATAGTTTGGGTAGAAAAGAGGATGATAATGTAAAAAGTCTTCATCATCTGCCACTGTGTGTGCAGCAAATACCTCTCAGATAGCTTCCAATGTGGGAAGGAATAGCATCGTGGACTTCAACTCAGCTGTGCACAGGAAAGAGATGCTTGTCCCTCTGCTACTCAAGCCCAGTGATTGCTCAGCTAGATCCAAAAAGATTTGCCCACACCTTCTGACTGCAGTGCAGACACCTTCAAGGGCTTAACTGTCAAGGGGCACACAGGGTTGTCACCCATTCATTTGGACAGAGATGTCTTGGGCCATGTGGTGCCTTGTGGAAACATGACTGGGAGACTCTCTCAGGTGTGAAGTTCTGGATGTATCTTCTGGATATATCCTGGCCAAAATCTAGGGCAGGATAGGTCCAGGAGCTGTTATAAGAACACTAATTGCACATAAAAACAAACCAGAAAAGTCTGAGCTGATGAGAAAGGCTATTTATACTATTTATTTTTTTAACAGATACTCAATGAATATATAAAATTTATAAGAAAATTTCTTCTTTGAGATATTCCTGAATTAGGGCAGTCTGGATGAATCTGAGCCTGCAGATACCTGGGGCTTGTGCTCCTGCACTTCAGGTGAACTAGAACACTTGAGTACATTTATAGAGCTGACCCTGTTTCCATTATTTCCTTTTTTCTTTTTTATTTTTGTCTCCAAAATTCCTTATATTTATGGTGAGGAATGCCACTAGAATTGGTAATATTTCTGAAAGCAGAGTCAATTTTTCAAGAGCAGGGCTGTAACTAAGCACATTACAGCCATGCTGAACTCAGCGAGTGAACAAGACTCTCTGAGCTGACTCCTAAATCCAAGTGGATATTGTGTAAGGGAAGGATAAAATGCTCTGTCTTTTCTATATTTAAACTTGCAGATCAGGAGTGGGCTTTCTTACACACAAAGACCACATACCTCAGCTGCAGCATGTGAAAGTACAAGGTAGTGCCCCTCGGCTCTGGGCAAAAGCTTGTGCCAGCCAATGAACACGAGAGAATTCATAGCAGTGAACCCCTTGTGCTTTTAGTCAGACAGATGTAGAAAGACATGAAGGAGCAAGGAACGAGACAATTATTGCAGGTGATAGAAAAAGGTACCCAGTCACCTCAACAGTGTCAGCTTGTCTTGTAGACATCAAGGCCAAGGGGTTTTAAGGATGGAGGTTAAGGAGCCATGACACCTCCCAGGTCTGGGGGTAGGGTAGGAGAAAGAAGGAAGAAAGAAGAACAAAGAATACTTCTGAGGAAAGCAAAAAGTAGGCAGCATTGGCTGGCAGTCACAGGTAGATGGAGGTGGGAATCAAGCAGGTCAGGGTGTGGAAGATGAGAGAGAAAATGAGTACCTGACAGCTGAAGTGAGAAAGACGTGGGAACAAAAGGTGGCAAGAGGAGGTAAAAGCCCATCAGTCTAGTGTGGCCAATACACTTTACAGTGGAGAACAGCGCCTTTCTTCATGATAGTATCACTAAAACACATTTGAGGATCAGAGAAGTGTTTCTTCCTGTTAATAATACTGATATTTCTTTCTCAAAATAAGAATCAACTCCACCTTTTAAAGAGTAACAGAAAATTATAAAGTTTATGTACATTTATATTCTATATGCCAATATTCTTGAATTGTTAGAAGTACAACTATCTCCAAAACTTCCTAATATCTTTTATTTTTAAACAAAATATGATTACTTTTGCTACTGATCTGTCTCAGGGTAAAGCACTGCATTACATACCAATGCATATCATGTGTTTGCTTCCTTTAATTTACAAATCCTTATCTTTTCTTTGTCTATGCTTACATATGCTGTTAAATATTTTGTTTAATATAAATGATGGAAAAATGTCAAACTGTCAAATTAATGAATATTAATAAATTTCTCACAGTGTCCTATGTACCAGTGAAATAATCACTTTCTCTCTGGTCATTACATTTTTAATTGGATATTTTACACACATCTTCTCCACCCATATTCATAAAACCTTGTTAGCCAGGCTTCTGATGCTTTTAAGATGAGCCTTCATATCCACATTTCTTTCCCCTTCAGATCAGTTCTGGAATTCCTTCTCCACCACACTTTGCCTCCCTCATTTCCTGTGATTACCCAAATCAGGTCTCATAGCTTCCAGTCTAGTATGTAAACATCTCCCCATTAGTAGTTCAGCCAGGATACATTTTGTAGAACTATGTGGTGCTGTTTGATAAGATAGCAGGAAAGAAGCTATTTTCTGATTTGAGAGATAGTGTATCTCTCTTGACAGTTTGTGTGGCAGTTAAAAAGTTCTAAAAACATTTGGATTCCCATTAGTACTCTGATGGCAGGGCACAGATAAAACATGTCAAATTTTATCAATGTGCAAAAGTTTCCTCGGTTCTTAAGGTGTAAACCAGCCCCTATTATATCAAGCATTAATTCCTTAGGTAAACCAAAAGTCACAGAAATGAAGGAACCTGTACAGCGGAGGAGACTGTGTGGCTAGAAGGCATAGGCAAACTCTGGCCATTTTGATCAGAGAGCTCTTGTTTGCAAGTGTTCATCCAAGAAATGGCTGGCAAAAGCAGTGTGATCTCACTGCTGTTGGCACACTGACCACTTTGCAGGGATTTCTTGCTGAAGGAGAAGCTTTCAGCTATAAAAACTGTCAGGCTTTACAGCTATGAATTGATCTTCCAGTACCTTTCATATCTGACCACCAAGGCCTAAGCCTAGTTTAGGCTTTCACATGGGGCATACTCGGAGGGTATTCCCGAGAGCATTGCTGGCAGTCATTCTCCAGCACTGTAGGCTTGACACCTACAAGAGGTATTGGGTTTTTACTGACATTCCTTCTTTCTAATCTCCAGAGCAGTGAGGAGTATTTTTTTAAAATATCTCTCAATTTGAGTGGCCACGTCCCATTGCATTTGTGGGAATGGTTTTGGGGATAATATGGCCTCTTTCAGTGCTCTCTTTCTTGAGCACAACAACACTATCTAATAGTACATAGCATTTTCTGGGGCTGTCTATGCAGACTATAAACCTGCAGTACTTTTTGCAAGCCTGTAATCTTTCCATCAGACCCCTCCAACCAGCTTTCATCTGTTGATTTGGTATCATTATGGATATATTTAAGTGGCCCTGAAATGGTGTGCTATCCCTCGGTACAAATGCAAGAATGGACAAATGGAGGAAAAAAAAAAAAAAAAACTGTTTCTGACTCTGAATAAAAACAGAGAACAAGCCTGCCCTGCCTGCCACAGTGATGATTTAAAACTAGCTGAGGTTTACCCATAGAAGCTGTAGTATCAGCTTTGGGCTGGTAAACTCTCCCTGTGTGCTGTCTGTACCCCAGGGAAAGCTCATCTCCAGCTATGAATAGTCAGAAGCTGAACTATAGTTATATTTAAACCAGACATTGTTTATTCGAGGCAGAGAGAGGGAAAGAGACAGGAAGTACTGACAAAGCCAAGAAATAAAATAAAAGCCTGACCAGAGCTTTCCTAGAGGAATCTAAATATCATTGTGAAATAGTGGTAGCAGTAACCTTCCACAGCTCTGACTCCCTCCCCGATATCAGCAGTTCCTGACAGGTTGCCCAGAAGGGAAGCTGCTTTTCTTCATCTTCCAAAGGATGTGGTACTTGCTTCCAAGAAGGGGCTGCGGTAACACCACCCCAGCTCTCCCATGGGCTCTGGCCAGCAAAGCAACTCTGAACTGTGCTCATCTCAGCCACAGCAGCAGACGCTCCTTGAGAACTGCTTTAAATCAACACATTCACCAGATGCTCAGCCCCACCAGCTTTGGCAGCTGTGCCATCTGTCTCAGTACCCGTGATTGAGTAGAATTTGTGGACTGCTTGTAGCTCCCACGAATTGCCCTGCACAGAGCACACATTGCTGGGACTCACTACCTGGGCTCTGCCATCAAAACACAAGGAATTAATCCATCTGAATGGCCTGGGGCAACAGCGAGGGTGATATCTGTTAGAAACTGTTTCCCTCAATCTGCATCCCAGAAGGGGTAATCTTTATTTTCATGTAGAACTCCCAGTTTCAGAAGAGAAGACAGGCTTGTATTTAAAATCTACAAAGGCTTTTTAAAGTTCTACCAATTCCTTCTTTCTTGTATCTTTTGGCTGAAGTCTGGAGAAATTGTTATCACTTGCCCTTGGAATTCAATGCTTCTCTCTTTCCAGGCTGCCTGGAGGATCTTCTCCTTATCTCTCATTTCCACTAAAGTCACAAGCATTGTGTTCTTGGAAGAAGTACCCTTGAGTTGGTTGTGGGTGAGTATTTCATAGCATCAATCAATACAGAAAACAGCCTCATTCTCTGGCAACTCCCGAACAGTAGACTGTCATTTTTCTAGGAAATCCAGTCGATCTTTTCTGTCACTTCCAGCTGAGATTTATTCACACTGTAGGTCTGATTTAAATATTAGCATATTTTTTGGAGATTCAGTTCTCTGAATGTGGATTATATGGCACATTTTAACAGATCTTTATTTAGCCTGCATGCAAAAGGCTTTTGTGTGTCTGACCCATTGATCTGTGCAGTCAATGTGATTTTTCCCCACATTGATGCAGAAGTACTCACTAACTTTGCTAGAAGCCAGACACCATCCATGAGACAAATCCAAGGTCTGCATTAGTAATCAGAATCTAAATTAGTGATGTTACTCTTCCCTCCTCATTTGTTTCCTCTTCCTTACTTTAGAAATCAGTGAGTCATTTGCAGAGGTGTGGGACTGAGAGAGGGGAAAAGAGACGGCACAGAAGACATCTTTTGGTATGTCATTTAACAGAATTGATTCAACCCTTTGAGGTACTTTTATAACCCAGAGTAAAAGCCCAAAGCTATCACAGCTTAGCAATATGATGAGTAGTTATATATTTGCTTTACTGGGGGACTACCCCAGTAAATAGATACAGGAGGGCAGGAGAACTGAATTCTGCCACTGCCACTGACCTGTGCTGTGGCTTGGAGCAAGTCACCACTGCTGGCAGTGCCTCCCTGCTCCCCCCTTACCATGTGTACATTGCAGGTAGGGGAATACAGACCCCTCTTGCTGTTGGGGGGAGAAGAGCTGTGTGGGCAAGCTGTGTGTCTTGCACAAGCCATAGGGATAGCAAAAGATGCAGAAATGTTGCTGGGAGGAGCAGAAGAGGACAGTGGTGAAAGAAAAAAAAAAACGAAAAAAAAAAAAAAAACAATGTAAGGACAGAGCAAGGGCAGGCATCTAATGACAAACAATATTCTAGGATACCTTAATCACAAAAGCTGACAATCTCCATTGAATGTTACACACTTTCATTGATGACCACAATACCACAATATTTATTAGCAGCTTGAAGTCATGCTTATGGGTTTTAATTACCTCCTTTTCCTTTGTTATTTTCCTCCTGAATTTAATTTCTTCACTTCTCTTTCTGTTTGTTTGTTTGTTTGTTTTGTTTTGTTTTTCTTTCTGTTCTTCACTTTATTCTCTCTCTTTCTAATTCTGTTAATTGGCTGAGATTGCAAAGATTTTGTGAAAAGGTTTATATAAAAATAAAGCTTCCCTCACTGGCTGCCTGATAAAATGAAATTACATGTTAGCACATGCTGGATATATTACAGGAGTGATATCTCAGTGCAAAGTTCAAGATCTCACTGGGTTTTTTGAAGGGATGCAGGATAGAGAAATACACAGATTCCTCTCCTGTGACCCTCAGGTGCTCACATTTGGTTGCACTGAAACAAGAGCAAACAGGCCAAAATCAGACCAGAGTCTCAGTGCAAGTAATTCTGCTGTGCCACCATGCCAAATTGGTATTACTCCCCACAAGCCCTTCTTTCACTGGGTGTGCAGAGAAGCAATGCCCCAGGCCACAGTGGAAATCCCTGCATGACTTCTCCACCAGCACACCATTGCAGGCACCTCCAGCTGAGGTGGCCTTTCTGCTCAGCCCTTCACTTAGATTTCAGTACCTTGTTTTGGTCTAGATCTTCATCAAGAATAAATCAGTTTAGCTCCACTGATGGCTGTGAAATCGTATCAGTGTAAACCAGTTTGGAGATTGATACAATCTTCTTAAAACTAATTGAAGTGTACTTCATTAGGAAACTTTAATGGTTCTAAACTGCTTAAAATTAGGAAGTTATTATTTGGGGGAAAAAAAATATATAAGAATCACATATATGGCAAATTTCATCTTTTCCCATTTATAAATTAAACAGAAATGAGTTACGGATTTGTCAAATACACATATTATTTGATGACAGTGGAAATGTTATGAATAATTTAATCCTCAAATTGTGTATCTTCTGGACTTATTAAGAATTTTGTATTAGCAGTCTGAGATATTTATTTTTGTTTTGACTGAACATACAGATCAGTGATGGATTTCTGCTCATTAGTATGAATTTTATGTTGTTGCACATAAGATTTACTATCCCATAAATAATATCAGCAAACTCATTTGTTAGCATAGCCTGACAAAGTGAACACAAAAAGAATATAAGCACAGCTAAATGTAATGTAGTTAGAAACTGGATGTTCACAGAATTTGACCTTTTCAAAGCCTTTTTGTATGAGTCCAGTTTTAGTATGCTGAGAAGTAGTCAAATCTTTAATATATTTAGAGAAAATTGTGAATTTATGTTCTTTATAGACTTTAAATTGTCTCAGAGGGAATTGAAAGTATATGCTGATGAGATGCGGCAATAGTAACAGCTGGCAGAG
This sequence comes from Aythya fuligula, assembly GCF_009819795.1. Taxonomy (NCBI): domain Eukaryota; kingdom Metazoa; phylum Chordata; class Aves; order Anseriformes; family Anatidae; genus Aythya; species Aythya fuligula. The sequence continues at coordinate 139,434,841 of NC_045560.1, read as the reverse complement.
AGGTAGAGACAAAGAGCTGGGCAGAAGGTGGACTTCGGGCATGTGTCAAGAAAATAGTAAAGTAAATTCAGTCTGTAAATGCATTGTGGGCAGAGGGAGGAAGTACCTGTTCTGAGACCTCTTTGGTATGCAGTGAGCCAGGAGCCAAAAAACTGTGGCTGGTTAGAAATGGTCAGAGAAGTTAGGTTAGAGAGGCTGGAGTCCTCTTCTTTTTTCCATCCTTGCACCCAAGCTCTGTCCATTTCATGCTATGGCTCTCTTTCCTTGCAGGGATTTGTACCAGCCAAAATATATTCCCAGAGGTTTTTCAGAGCTGAAACAACTCTAGGGTGCCACAAGGGTTGAGCTTGAACCAGGGCCCCAGAGAGATGACCTGAACCTTCCCAGGGAGACCGCGGGGTTTTGTGGGGCTCTGGGTAGGAATATTTTCCTTCTTACATCCTTCTTGAGTTGATTTGCTTCATTTAAAGTATGTTACATTTATTCTTAAAATAACCTCCTGCAGTGGAAGTCTCTATTTGCTTTCATTTGATGTTATTTTGCTCTAGCAGTGACAGTTCAGTACAGCATTGCCCTGGTATTCTGAAAAGTATTATGGCTGTCTTGAAAGCAAACAACTTCTGCTCAAGTAGTTTCAGACTTTCCTGGTAGCCTACCTCCCCAGGCTTCTTCTAAAAGTACAGCAAGATGTAGAGAATATAAACGACCAGTTTCTTTTTAGACACAAATATTAAACTTCATGTTGTGCTTTAGAACTAAATGGGGAAAAACCTTTTTGTGGTTCTATGTGAGATTTTTGTTGGCTGGGTTTTTTCTTTTGGACTTTTGGACAAAGAACCTTGTCAGATGGTGACACTAAGGGTCTTGTACTTTTGCTTTTCTCTAAATTAGAAGTGCCATAAAGCACTGAGAAGCCCAGTGTAAAAATTTTAATTATGTGTGACCCTTGATGAAGTTCATGACTATGTGCTCAACTTGCTTTCAGGGTTTCTGTCACTATTCCTTCCTCAATCCTCCAGACTGACTCTTTTCCTAGAGTATTTTTCTTGAAAGAAGAGAAAAATGTAAAGCCATAGATTGCAAAGCATTTTCAATTTAAGCTGAGAAATGAGTCATACCATCATGGAGACTTCCCAATAACACTGCAAGATTTGTGTGTGTAATCTGTAGTCAGCATTTGTAGGAGGAAAGAGAAGCTAATTGTAAGTATATGTTGTTGGCAATGTTTGGAAAAAAAGGAAAGACAGAAACACCATCAAGGAAAAAAGAAATTTGAAAGACCTGGTAGGAGGAAGAGGGTACCTTATCAAAGAAAAGAGGAGGTGGGATTGCCCTGGAATAAATGTATCCAGTTTGACCAAGCTTGTGTTTGGAATTCTTCTGAGATGAGGTTGTTTGTGTAGCCCACCACTGATAAATAAAACATTCACAAACTAGGTCAAGATTAGAGCTATGAGACACTAACAAAACCGTATGATGAGCAGATCTTTTATGTTGTTTAATAAATACACCAAGAATCATGAGCTGAAACTATTAAAAACTGCTCGTTATTAACTTTTCAAGTCCAGGGAGGGTGGGGGGAAGGCACCGTAAGGAAGAAATCTCTGGAATAATTCTTCAAGCAGATTAAGTATCCAGAGTACTGCTGCTCAACTTTGGCTGAAGCTATTAGGCTTCAGGAAACTTGAACTTTGGATTATTCAGCCTTAACTGTAGAAATAAAATTGGCAATGAAATGGAAAACCATTCAAATAATTATGTTTTTTTTTATTATAGCACTGCCCAACATATATGCTTCAGTGTGTACTGAATACAGGAGTGTCAGGACTGGCTCATCAGAACTAACAGAACTAAAACAAGTTTACTGTCAGACAGTCTTTGATGGGCAAAGTAGATGTCAACACGCGGAAGGCATGTCACTGAATAAGGCCTATCCCAGGCTAATCTTCCATGTTACACCAGCTTTCGCTGCCATCTTTAGGGACAGGAGGGCAGCAAGCTTTGCACCTCTTCTGGGATGGTGCACTGAAGTCATTTTCCCAGACAGTGATAAATAGAGCATCTCTCACACCACTTCAGGAGACATCCCAAATGGGGACTGTTGGCTGGAATGGAACTTTAGTTGTGGTCTGGTTCTAAATCCAGACATGTGGGTCAACTATGGGACTGTTCAAGAAGTCCAGTTAAACTTTGGGGTATTACTGCTTCTTTTCACATTCTATAGTCTGTGTGACTCTGGTGTGACTCTGGTGTGACTCTGTTGCACTACTCACACTTGGATTTCAGTCTGATCACAAATCAGACAAAAATCATGCTTATTGAAAAACGATGAGATCTCCACCATGATGCAACTCCATTCCTAACTGAAGTACTGCTGAGATTACTGACAAACTAGTGTGTCTGTAAAATACACCTCAACCCAGAAATGGCCAGTTCAGGTATTGTCACTGAGATGGACGGTATTGGTATGCTGTGGAGTGTGCACTCTTACCTGCTTCCTGTTATCTGCTTCCAGAAGGTACTTCTGAAGAACCAGTCATGCTGCTTGGGTTGCTTCAACAGGTATAAATAGTATTTACTGACTAGCTCGATAAATTGTAGATGATGAAAGCAAAGTGCTAACACATGGGATCTGGAGATCTACATGTACCCAAGAGAACAGACTTTGGTCAAATAGTTGCAAGCTGTGTGAAAGAGGAGACATAGTTTCATATCTTCTTTGACTTCTGGCAGAACACATTGTATTGTTTATCTGTTCATTCACTGATGAATATGGATGTACCTATTTGGCATTAGTGAAGGGACACTAATCTGAGACATGAGATAAACTCTGCTTGCAAATTGGCAGCTGATTGCCTGTGCTGTGCTCTTCTGCAAGTTGTCTCATTCCTGTAATTTGTATTTCCCATTCTCCCTGTTTTTCCTTGAACAGTGGTGAGTTTTCCCCAGCAGGATCCATCTCTGTGTATCTGGATGGGGGATGCTGGAGTATCAAAAACTGTTATCCATCACAGCGAAGTTAGTAGCACGCTGACATGGCTTACTTGAATAGGGATGGACTGCCAAATTGGGACTGGCGTCATGAGGGTTTTAGACCTGATTTAGACAAATCTCTTTGTGAAGAGTCTCAGCTGGTCAATGGGCATTCAGATTGCCTCCATTTTCCTCTAGCTTATTTTAAAACCCGCATAACTCAGCGAGCAGTAATAGACATTTTAAACGGCGATCAGGGCTAATCGGTCACCAGCAGATTTTAACACTTGCATTCATTAAACCTGAGGACGGTGGCTGTAGCAGACCTGAGCCCTTCCCTCCCGCAGGGGGACCTCCAGCAGCCGCGGCAGCCGGCGCCGGAGCGCGTCGAGGCCAGTGCCGCTAGAGGATGCTCTTCGGCCGGCGCTCGGCCTCCGCCGGGGCCTCCGCGCCCCTCCGCCGCTATGGGGCCGCTGTGGGGCCGATATGGGGCCGATATGGGGCCTCTCTTGGGCCCCATGGCCGTGCCCACCCTGCTGCTCCCTTTTGCTGTGGGTGCAAAACTACTGTTAGGCAGTAGGCGTTTGGTGTGCCTCGCTTTTTCGTACGAGGTTAAACTCCTTGCAGGATGAAAAAGAAATTGTTTGTATGTGTAACCTGTGAAGCATTCCTCGCCAGGTGCATTATTTAGCCTGCCTGGTGTTTTTAATGAAGCCAGTGTAGTTATTTACAACACAATGAACAGAGGGAACCCGTGCAGCAAGACTATGTACATAACATAGGACTTACACATCAATTATTACTTCTCTTCCCCTGCAGCAACCTGTGAAACACTGACTCACATAATTTACTCACTATTCTGTTTATATATATTTGCACATCTCCTGTGAACACTTCTCTGCTGTACACTTGGTGTAGGTTGACCAAAGAAAGGTCTCTGTGCACATAGGGACCCAGCTGACTGTTCCTCTACACATGAACTCTGTCTTATGCCCCACCCCACACAAAAAAAAAAAAAAAAAAAAGACTTATTTTGTTCTCTAATATATGAACCTAAGTAGCTCTATATTCGTATCATCATGAAAAACAATCTTCAAATCAAAATTCATCATCAATTTTTCTAACATTACTTACACAGTTACAGTGAATTCTAAACAAAATTATACATTAAAGCACCTGTGCTGCAGTGCTCCAAAACTGCGTCTTCTAACAAGAAAGCCTGTTAACCCTTTTCTTTTTTCTTTCTGTTTATTCCATAACAAATTATAAATTGGGTGGTTTGTTTTTTTGTTTGGTTGGTTTGGTTTTTGTTTTGTTTTGTTTTGTCATCATATGTGAAACATAATATATTTTTTTAATCTGTTAATTTTAGGGATTTTCCTTCCCTTTATTGAAGAGGACAAACCTCTTCAGTAAATAAAAATGCAGGTCAGGATCTTGGCAACTTGTCTGGTAGAAACAAATCATATATAAACCACTTCAAGCAACTTTGAGTCACTGCTCCGCTGTTGATCTTGCTGTTTCTTTCAGGGGTCAGGCTACGGCCATGATGCTGTTTGCACGCTGAGTTACTTGCTGATGATGATGAGGGAAATTCCTTACTTCTAAAGTTAACTGTGTCTTTCAGTTTGCTGAAGACCTATAGCTATAATTTCAGTATCGTCCTTTTAGAACAGCTTCAGTTTTATTGTTTATAAACTATTGTTGTGAACAGTATCTGGAAATATTGGTATCCTTAGTCCATTGTTGCTGTTTGGATTTATATGTATCTTTTCCTGTTTTTATATTAATACCACTAAAAACTTAAATCACAATGAAAAACTCTCCAGAATAGTTCAGGCTGCTGTATTCTTTGTCTATTACTGTAGCCTAGCTTGTAAAAGGAGCTCACAGGTCTGCACATTGGTATTTGGCCTTGGTAGTCCATAAGTCCTAGCCTGTGAAGCTTCTATAACAGAGCCCTGTATGTTCTGTTCCTGTTCAATATCTATCACCCACCATTTATCTCATTGACCACACTGGTTTCTAGAAATAGTCAAGTGGCAGACAGAGCTTTGACTGTGTTTTGCTCTACGTTCATCAAAACTGGTAGGAACTACTCTCTTTCACTTCTTTCAAAGCTATAAATACTAATGAAGTATTTTTCCTTTAGTTTTTAATGCTTTCTCTTACTAATATTGTGATTTTAAGTTACTTTTAAATTACTTTAATTTGCACACAGCTCTTAAAGGGCTTTTGAAATGAAGAGAGCAGAGAAAATGAAATGAACCTGTGACACGAAGAGGCTCATCATCATGGACAAAGTGGCTTTAAAGGAGTAGAACACCAATCTGCTCTCTTGAAAAAGCTGTCCCTGCTCCTGATGGTACTGAGTGAAGGAAAGAGAGAGAATCCTGCTCTGCAGGGTATTCGTGCTGGTTTTGTTACCTCCTGGGGCTCAAGGTTCATCTGCAAAACCACAGGGGAATGCCATGGTGAGGCAGTGTGGGAACATGACAGGAAAGAAGTTCACTCCTCAGCTCTGAACTGCTGGCTCCAAACCATTTCTGAGACAGAGAAGATTTGATGGAGAGGGAATCAAATATTTCATTTCAAGTTCCAGTTTTCAATTGAAGGTAATTTTAATAAATGTTCTCATTGTTATTTAGTTTGAAATTGCTTTTGAAAATATCAAAGTAAAACTGAGATGAAATCAGGAAAAAATCCTAAATCTACTTTATTCCTGCCCTGACCAAACAAAAAAATGATGTGATAAAATCTTCAGCTTTCTGAAGGGTTGAAGTAACTCCCCTGTGTTCTGCTCACATCATCTCATTTTAGAAATCCCAGTGTGCATGCATCATGCAATCAAGGGACTCTGTGCAAGTGATGGAGTGGTGAGGTCTGGGAGGCAGGAGAGATAGCAGGTCTGAAAGGAGGGTGATGCACAACTCTACCGTCAGGCACAAAGCAAGTTGGAGATGTGACACTAGTCTCAGAGAGTTTGAATTCGAAACAAAAAAAAAAAAAAAAAAGAAAGAAAAATGGCTGAAACACAAATTATTCTGCAGAATAGCCACATTCCTGTAGGATCACATTTCTGAACTACATTAAGCAGCCAATGATCTCTTATCTGCCTTGTTTTTTAATGAGATAACTTGATGATAAACTGCACCTGCTCTTGCAGTATGCCATTTTAACATACAGCCACACTGATGTTTAACTGAAGAAAATCCTGGATCCTGACAAAACCTGTTTTAGGTAGACATAACCAGAAAATATCCTGCCCTTTATACACACAAATTAAGAGATCATTTCAGTCTTTCTAGAGGTTTCAAAAAGGTCTTTCTGCCGTGAACACTCAGTGCTTCTTACTTCCATCCTTCTCTCCTCTTGGCCTGCTTTTCTGATTGAAGTATTTGTAATGTACTTCCAGTAACACATTAAGTGAACTCACATCTGTCACATATTGTTCTTTCCATCTTTTTGTCATCCCTTCCTGTTGGAAAAATATTTATCCAACTTGTTGATTCATGCAGTTATGAAGGGTAAACAGCAGCATTTGAAACAGGGCACACGGGGTTTCTCCTCTCATCCGGAAAGTCTTTTATGGACAGCAGGGTAGGGATCAAAGTATGAGAAACACAGTTCAAAACAGAGTCTCTCAGATTTCTTTACATCTTCAAAACCAGAGCAAAGACTAAGGCAGTAGACATTTGACAGTTTTCTTGTTATATAAGCATACAGCAGGAGTCAAGGTGCATATTAGCAGAATTTTGATACTTGTTTCAACACCAACATAAAATAGGACAGAAAAAAAAAAATCAGAAAAACAAAGACAGAGGACAGATGCCGAAAGAGAGACTCACTAAACTGTTTTAGAGACAATGCTAAAAAGGGTTGTTGTCCCAAAGCTCCAGCAAGTGGGTAAACTACAGGCCTCCCAATGAAGCACTGCATTGGAGCTGTCTGAGTATCAGCATGCCTGAAATGGTGCTGGTATCTGAAGAGGACACAGCAGCTTCAGGTTATCTACTCCCCACTTACACCCAGATGGATATTTTCCACTGAGGTTGACACCCGTGCCTTAGGTGAAGCTGAGGTTCAGGGCCCTCTCAGCCCAAAACAAGTGTGCACCTTACAAGATCCAGGAAAGTACCATAAGCACTGGGGTAAAAGTAAGTTTTGGGGAACAGATTTCTCCTTCTACTGCTGAACAGCTGCAGAACTCTGAAGAATGCTGTGGGTAATGCAAATCAAACCCATGGGGTCAAAACCAAGAGTGCATAAGAAAGAACACGACTGTAAAATAATGACATAAGTTGTCCATGCATTTATATTAAACATTCGTTAGAATAAAAGAACAGAAATAACCCAGAGAACAAATCTCAGTTCTTTTCCTGTCAGGCTGACAAGTTCTTATCACTGCTGATGCTTATTTTGGAATTTGACAAACCAAAAAATCCACATTCTTTGACATGGAAAAATTCAAGTGAGAAGTTACAGAAAACTTTAATGGTCATAAAATGCGCAATCTCTCAAATCTGGCTGACAAAATCACTTCAGCTGACAACTTCCTGGTCTGGATGTAACACGTTTAGAAAGAGACAGAAGGCAAATGATAGGCTCTCTACAAATCAAAGCCACCCAGCTCATTTCTGTGGCAAACAGTAGTCACTTCTGCAGGTCTTGGCCAGGCAGAGCCCAGGGCAGAAGGCCTCCTGCCCTTGAAAGAGACTTCCATAAGAAGTCTGTGAGATGAACACACTGAATTGCCAGAAATACTTTGCAAGGATGTGGAATTAAACTTGTCAACATTTATCCTTGGTTCCTTGCTATCCTATCCAGTGTTTCAAGAATTTATGTTTTGGACCTGGCACATAGTTTTGGAGGACTACTCTACACCCTCCCTAGATAACTCTATATTTTTCTTGGGATATATAATCCTAAATTTCTCCTTTCACTGAAATAAATTGTATGTCACTTTTTCCTCTCCTCCTCCATTTTTACTTTATAAAACACTTACTGGTAGCTCACCCTTGTTGCTCAGGAGCTGGTGGGACCAGAGCACAAAGCAGTGGGATGAGGCAGTGGGGCAGAGCAGTGTCTCCCCTCCACCTCCTTCTCTGCTCAGTAGTGGAAAAAAAGGTTGTAACTGGCTTCATGGCAATCGTTTGCTGTCACCATCAGATTTAGAGCTGCTGTTGCAAACGGCCAAATGCATTCCGGGTGCAGCTTTGCTGAAAGTGGCACTTCGCCGCGCTGAGTGAATGCTGATGGATGTTCTTTAATTAAAGTGCTATAATAAAAAATACAGAACATCTGTGCCAAAGTGCTAAGTAATCTGTCTAAACAGATATCTAATTTTAAGCTCAGTCCTTTTACAGAACTATTATATAAAATTTTTCAAATAGGAAATAGAGTCCTGCTTTTCCTATGTGCATTGTATTTCTCTTTACTCAATGCAAATCTTCTCAGCCAGCATTTGCCTTTATTTGATGTTAAGTAAGCTCTTCTCCTCCTTTGAGCTCCTAGTTAAATGGCTCTGCTGGTAAAAGACTAAAGAAACTTTTATTTTATTGTGATTTAACATCCTAGTATTTATTGCATATAAACTACTGGAAACAAATTTACATGCAGACATGAACTTTTATGATAAAATCAGTTTGCAGAAAACATTTGGGATTGCTTGTGTTACAAGCAGTCTTTCTGAAAAGGAGACCTTTACTTGAACATACTGACCTTGTTAACCAGTCCCACAGTGCACTGCTGCTCTCTCTTTTTAGTAGGGAGCTTGTGGGCTCCAGCACAGCCTGACCGCTGACCTTGAGTACACCAAATTGCAATGTAATCCTGAGACAGCAGCCTGAGCAATTCCAACAGGTATCTTCTGCAAAAGACAGAGCAAAGTCTGATCCAAAAAGAAATTAGGCACACACACACACACACACACACACACACAAAAAAAAAAAAAAAAAAAAAAAAAAAAAAAAAAAGGAGAGAGAGAGAGAACATTTACTTCCAGGCATTATCGAGCTGAAACTCACAAGCCAGATTCATGGCATGCTTTGGCTGGTATTCTTTTGCTCTGTTTTCTTTATACCCATGTCTTCAGAAAGGAAGCTCTAGGATAGTATTTTCCTGCAACTAACGCCTTTCCAGTTATTACCAGTTGGCAGAAATTCAACTATGCCTTCCATGCGTGGATACAAGCATTTTCTCTTTACCTTTACCAACTCATCTTGGGGCAAAACCCCAGCTCTGGTGGACTTCTGTGGAAATGTCGGAGCTCTGAGAACGGCTGGTGGCTTCCCATGCCCAAGAGAGAAGGGATGCCCAGAACAGCGAGGAGCTCTGGGTACAATTTCAGTACAGGGTTTCTGTGATAAAGCCCCCTGCTGAACATAGCTTTGGTTAAGGTTTGTCACGTTCTACTGCAGTTTTCCAGAAACATGGAGAAATAAATAAATGTTTAGATTGTGCTTCCTCATGGCTGAAGTTTACTCAGCTAAAGCTTGTCACTCACTGACCTGCAGGGAGAACGACATGAAAAACATTAAAAATAAATAAATAAATAAATAAATAAAAAGGAAAAAACACACACAAAGGAAACAAGGAAAGGGGGATGTAATCTAAGCAGGGAAGTGTTAACTTTACTTGCAAACCAAAACTATAATGTGAGGCAGTGGTGCCAAAATACATTCGCCTGCCAGTTTTTCTGTGAGATGGGTAGCTTTTTCCACAGGAAAGTGGAAATGACCCTGAAACTCACCCCAAGGCAGTGGCTGCTGGAGCTGTAATCTGTGCAGAAAGAAAAAAAGGGAAAAAAATAAAGCTGGTTATGTTCTGCAGGAAAAGTGATTTGGGGAGGGAAGGAGGAGGGGCCTGAAAAAGAGATGTAGCTTATGTGTAGTGGAAAGTTCAGAAAACACTCCGTTTCCAGAAAGAAAATAAATGGTGCGTAGGGATGACCACGGGGCGGGGACAGAGGAGCCTCAGGGAGCAGGGGCAGAGCATATGTAGATCAGGAGGGCAAAGAAACATAGATGTGGGGAAGGAGAGAAATGAGGGCAGCGGTGAGTGAATCACTGGGAGAAGTGGGGGTGGGAGAGACTGGTGGGACCAGGAAACACGGGTGGAACTGGAAGCTGGAGAGATTTGTGCTCTCCTTTCCCTATGGGTTGACGGATCCTCGGTGCTCTGTACAGGCCGTCTTCTTCAAGACCACAGCTACTGTACATTTAAGTTACCTCAAGCACATTCTCTCCCTGCCCAAAAACTTTATGCAGGCTGGATTTTTAATTTCTCTTCTTTTGACAGAGCCCTGATCAGAACAATTCTTCAGGAATTCCCGCCTGTGGGCTGTGTGTCTCTTGGTCCTGAGCAAGTGCAGCAGGGCCATGCTGCCAGCACGGTCAGGAAGGAGCAGCTGTGCTGTATTTGCAGCCTGCAAGCAGTGGGTGGTCAGTGTGAACTTAACTGCAGATGCACTGGCTCGATCAGGCAGTCCTTGCCTTTAACAAAATCTGAGGTTTAGTTGTTTTCATAAAATCTTCCAAGCTTTTTAGTTGAGAGGTGTGGAATTACATCTTGCCTCTGGCTGTCCATCATGTAGGCCCTTATCACCCCTGGGAAGGCATTACTGAGGCATTCAGCAAAAAGCAGTTCATCCACCCTAATTCTTTTCTCCTTTGAATGCTCCTGTTGCCTCAGCATGGGCATTGGTGATGCCCTCCATTTAGTCATGCTTTGTGGCTCTCTCCGTAATACGTAAAAGAAATCCCTCCAAGAAAATACCTGCTGTGCCAGGGAAACACCAGCTGAGTCCTTACAGCTTTCTTCATGTGGTGGCAATAGAAAGGGGGAGCCAGGTGGGGAGAGAGCAGATGACCGGGCAGGATGGAAGAACACAGCCTCACCACCAGCTGTTGTGTCCTGGAGGCCACCTGGTCTGGTGTCCTGGCTGGGATAGAGAAGCCCTGGCACATGAGATCAGAGTGCAAGAGCTTCCTTTTATTTATGTTTGCAGTAGCAAATGCGCAAGGCAGCAAGGAGCAAGTGTTGCTGCCCGAATGTTTTCTGGAAGGCGAATGGCTTGATGGAGTGAGAGAAGGGGAGATGAGCTAAAAAAGCTGACACTGAGTTTTATTGTGCCATTGACCCTGCCAGCCTGCGGGGGCAAGGAATCTGAGGTATTTTGTTATGGCTCTGTACAGACCAGCTAGAGCTTTCCACTGCACTCCCATTTGATCCAAGTGTAAATGCAGACCTGGTTCCTTGGGCTGTGGAGTCACAAACATCTGCATAAATGGGCAGCCACCTCTTTCCTTCCATACCCATAACTTAATGATGTGTGCTTATGGGGCCTCTAGGCTTGAACAGCTCTTAAATCTTTGTGCATGTCCATCATCTGGTCTTTAAGCTTTGTCAGCCTTTGTCACTTGAAGGGTAATACCTTTCTTATCGTGTATTTATGGCAATTGCATGCAATTCCAGCAAATATAGTTCTGCTTTTTCTGTGTTCTCCATAGACATTCATAGATCCTTTTTCAAATCTACCATAAGATTTACCTAGGCTGTGACTCCCCGCTGCTTGCTTGCAACTTGATTGCTGGTGAACTAAGACTGTCCCTTGTTCTATGTAAGGACCAAAGCAAGAGAAGATGTCACATGCCTTATCAATCTATTCCATTAGTGCTTTGCAACCTAGTTTACATAATTCTCAGAACAGAAAGCTTTCTGGAACAAGGGTTTTCTTTTCTTCCTTGTTTGTGTAGTTTCTAACACAATGGAGTCCTAATCCTTGACATGTGCTGCATTATAGACCAACAAATTATTGTACCTTTTTTGGTAGTGAAGAGATCAAACCAGAAAGGAAGGAGACTAAGCTTTATTTCTAAGGGTAGTACAAAGGAAATGACTCAGATGAACATTTTGTGGTCTAGTGCATCTGAGTTTGCAGGTAGTATAAATGATCTCTTATAGGCTTCTTTGTCTTAATGTACACAGTGCAGGACCAGCATCCAAGAAAAAGAAAGCATAGGCTTAGGTTAAGAAATGGCCAGCATAAAGAAAGAAAAGATCCTTATCACAGCAAGAATACTCTTTGGAGCACTGCAAAGATTTTTGCTTGGATCTTTGCTGTTTCTAACCTACACAAATGGATCCAGACAAATGTACAGATGAGAACGGGTTAAAATATTAAGACTGAAGTTTTTTGAGAGCAGAATAAGCTATGTGTGTATTAGCTGGAAAGCAGAAGATATCTGGAACAAATGGATTTTCAGAAAACCTTTTCCGAGAGTGTGATGTAATGGAGTAGCGGGGAGGAGGTAGATACGTTATTTAATCAGACTGTCTTTGTCTCCTCTATTATTTGTTTCCTTTCCTCCCACTTATTTATCTTTGAAACGAATGCAGGAATTAACTAGAACAATGTGGGGAAGAAGTGACACTCATGGAAAAACAAGTGCTAGTCGTATTTGCATAAATGTGTGGGCACAAAGTTTTTGCACAAATGTGTGTTGACCAGCTTGTAATATCCCTGCTTTTCCTCTTGGCTATTAAGAAGTTATGATTTAAGCAGTGAAAAAAACAAATGACTAGTTATATCCAATTCTGCTGCCTTTTTTTGTAAGTGGAGGCGATTCACCATGTGGTTCGTGTTTTGTAGGAATGCAGCATGTACTTCTGTAGCTCAAAGACTTTCCTGTTAGCTAAAAGTCATGTTTGTATAAGTGACAAGTCATAACACGTTAATTTTTTATTCTTTCTGGGTCCTGAGGATGTTTAATCAACGGTGTAGTCTGAACAAGTCCAGGAAATTAGTGTTCTTAATTAATAACTACTTCTGTTGAAAAGATTGAGATGTCTCAAGCCAACACCAGTAGAAGACCGAGTTATATATCTGGAATCCTTTCCTATTTCATTCTACTTCAAAATGTAAATACTATTTTTTATTTTAAATAACAAACATTTTCCAGCTTCTACAGTGAATATATCCCATCATTACACTGATAATGCATAACCTTCTCAGTTTGCATTTGTTTTTGTTTGCAAACTATTCACAGAGTGTCTTTAAGAATTAGTTATGTTTGTGTGAGGACACACAGCATGTATGGCATCCCAAGGACATCACATAAGGCTTCTTCCCCTCCTTTGACCATTTGTTCCTCACTGTTGATAATATGGGTTTTTTCAAGTTCTGCCAAACGGGACTGCTTCTGGTCCCTGGTAAGCTGAAACTTAATAAGGGAAAGGGAGTCTGAGTAAAGGTAGTTGAGTAAGCAAGATGAACCCAAATATATTTTCGAAGTTAGTCTGCCCAAATACCTCGGTTACCAAACTTTGTGCATCTCCATTTCACCACCACGTGTGGTTTTATAAAAAATTGGACTTCCTTGTGCAGAGATTTTAGAAAGTAATTATAGTTACGAGTGAGCAAATTTAGAGAAATTGAATGTGATAATTGATGTAGCAGTTTAAAAGACCTTAAAAATCATCTTAAATGTATTTATTTTCCTAGCTGTAGCACTCATACTGCACTTGCTGCTACCAATACCTTCATTTTTTTTATAAAAAGTACACCTGAGTAGTCTATACTAAACCATGTTCTTGGTGTTACATTTCTTCATCATCTAGCCTGTCCTGTCTTCATCCTGCAGTGATTTCTATCAGTCCCATCCACTGGGTACACACTGTCCATTTGCCTTGTGATTACAACTGGCCAAGTGCCTGCCTGTTGTCTTGCATAACACAGCTTCTACTTGCTCCAGCCATATACACCACAATACAAATAATTACAGCTACACTGCTCTACTATGTGTGATTTGCTTGAAAATGAAAATTGTCATAGATCTGTGAATTTCAAATGAGTTCTGAGTGTCTGCACCATGTAGCAATTTATAGCAACTGAGTATCTGCCCTTAATACTGGAAACAAGTCTTTTGTTAGGAAGCAAATTGAGGATCCTTCTATATTGAGTGTGTGTGTTTGTATTTTTCTATTGTGCTCATGCATGCAGTGATTACAAGAATATTGCTTTATGCATTCAAAAGGTGATACCAGGCACCAATTCTAGGAGTAGGAACTTGTCTGCCGTGGGGACATCTTGATAACTGGACACCATTGGCATGGGCAGAGTTGGTGCTTGCTCGTGAGAGCAGACTCCTGAGGTCTGTGAGAAGGCTGTGGACCTCCTGCTTAGCCTGCAAAACTGGGAAAGGCAGCATTGGCAGTGGAGCTGCTGCATGAGGATGAGGGTGCATGTAGGCAGCCCAGCCCAGCAGGCATGCCCACTCCTCCTCTCTGACAGCAGCAAACCCAGCAAACTTTGTACCTTCACTGGCTTTCCATGTCATTTCTGCCCTTTCCCATGGTGAAATCCATGGCTTTCAATTGATGGAGTAGCAAAATTCAGTTTTACCAATGCAGCAGATTAGATCATGATAATTATGTTGGCTTATTTGAAATGTTTGTTCAGTTTACCCTTTTATCAAGATTGTTAGATTGTATATGTCACAGTCTGGTGATGAATGCTGTCCCTTGGGGGTCTCTCTTGGGACCAGTGCTATTTAATATCTTTATCAATGTCGTAGACAGTGGGATCAAGTGCAAGCTGAGTGGTGCAGTCGATACAACAGAAGGAAGCAATGCCATCCAAAGTGACATGGGCAAGTATGAGAAGTGTGCCCATGTGAACCTAATGAGGTTCAACAGGGCCAAGTGCAAGGTGCTGCACCTGGGTCAGGGCAATCCAAGACAAGCACAGATTTGTAGAGCTCATTGAGAGCAGCCCTGCAGAGAGGTAGTTGGAAGTTCTAGTGGATGGAAAGCTTGACACGAGCCAGGAGTGTGTGCTTGCAGCCCAAAAGGCCGACTGCATCCTGGGCTGCATCCACAGAGGCATGGCCAGCAGGTTGAGGGAAGTGATTGTCCCCCTCTGCTCTGCTCTTGTGAGGCCCCACCTGTAGTGCTGCATTCAGAAGGATGTGGATTTGTTAGAAAGGTCCAGAGAAGGTTAGGAAGGTGCTCAGAGGGCTGGAGCACCTCTCCTATGAAGAAAGACTGAGAGAGCTGGTGATGTTCAGCCTGGTGAAGAGAAGGCTCTTGACAGACCTCAATGCGGCCTTTCAATATTTAAAGGGGGCTTATAAAAAATAAATAAAAAAAAAATAAAAATAAAAATAAAAAGATGAAGAGTGACTTTTTACTCAGGCAGAAAGTGATAGGACAAGTGGAAATAGTTTTAAACTAAAAGAGGGGAGAGTTAGATCAGATGATAGGAGGAAATTCTTCACTCAGAGGGTGGTGAGGCAGTGGCACAGGTTGCCCAGAGAATCTGTGGCTGCCCCATCCCTGGAGGTGTTCAAGGTCAGGCTGGATGAGGCTTTGGGCAACCTGATCCAATGGGTGGCGTCCCTGCCCATGGCAGGGGGCATGGAACTAGATGATCTTGAAGGTCCCTTCTAACCCAAGCATATAGAGCCATGATTCTATGGTTCTATATGCAATCAACTTTTCTCTTACCTGTTAAGGCTAGAGGGAAAGAAAGGCAATTAACATCTACCTTGTTAATGACTCCACTCATGGCCTATTATTAATAGATGATAAAATCCAAATTCTAGGTCTGGAGACAGAGATAGACTCCCTCAAAGCTCCTTCCTTGCTGAGAGCAAACTCATGGATTAAACTGCTTTCTAATTCTGTCTCAAAGACCAACTACACAAAGTAAATATACTCATCTTCAATATTTTATGCTCTAGAGAACATTTGCAACAATTCACAACAAGTTTTTAAACTTCCAAATTCTCCTGTTAAAGTAGATAAATGACCTTTTTATCAGTGATTAAAAAAAATAGAGGCCCATAGAATACTAATGTGATAATATTTTACATGTGGTTTTGGAAAGCATTTGCACAACTGAATGATTAAAAGCTACATAGATGCTTCAGATGGTCCTGCAAAAGTGTATGCAAACAACTTTCAAATTAATGTAACATGTTTTTTTGCAAGGTTTGGAGTAGGTGACTGAAGTAGAAATCTGGCTTTACCATGACTCTCTTTCATCCTTTTCAGACTTCCATGGAAAGAATTTTGCTGTCTCTATTTAGAAGGTAATGACAAATTCCTCCTGATCTTGAGGAAGCTAGGTTTCACTCAGCACTCACTATATGGCTGCTGCTGGCAGGGCTGTGTCACCCAGCCAGGGTGTGGAAAGGACAACCCAATGCCTTGGGATCCTTGAATTTACTCGACTCAATGCTGCATTTCATCTTCTTCATGTCTTTGTAGCCTAAGAAGGACTAGTTACTTGACTTCTGTTAGGTGTATTTTGAATGCAATTACCTTGGTTGCTCAGCCAGTCAGGCCTAAAAAAAATTTAGAATGACAGAGCATGGCATAGAGTATAGTTATTTTCCATGGCAATTGTAAATATTTGCTCTCTATTGTAACTGCTCTTTAAATTTACATTTTTGAAGGACTTATCCAAACATACCTGGGATTTGTTAACTGAGAAAGGGGGGAGTAAGAGAATAGGAGAAGCTATAAATAACACGACACAAGTCCTGAGTGGTGTTATCACATAGCTAAAAACTTTTGGCCACACAACTTCTTCTAACTATTTTTCTGTATACTGTAGTTCAGTGTATCCTACCTGTATCCTACAACGTGGATGTAATTAAGCTCTGGAAGTGACGAGTTGTGGCAGTCCTAAGGGAAGCTGACATACTAAAGCTGACACACATTCCCCTGGGGGGACCTTGACTGCAGAATGTAGCACAGCCTGGTGGCTCTCCCTGAAGGAGCAGGAGGATGGGACCAGCAATGGGGACTTTGGGAGAGCGGCTGCAGGGCCTCGGCATGCAGCTGCTGAGACCTTGGCAGATTTGGTCTGTTTTGTTTGGAGGACTGAGGAAGACATATGTGAGCTGGGAGGACCAGACACACAGGACATAGCTGGAATGCCATGCACATGTCTCAGGGCTGTGTTCTTCTCCCTGCTAAATGAAGGTTTAGAGAAAAGCCTGGAAAACTCTAAAACTTTAATCAGTCATTCATTGTGAGATTTCTGGATGTCATTCATTTTAGCATGACAGAGGAACAACTGAGGGCTGACTTGGTCCTGGACTATGATTAGAAATTGATAAATGAGGGGTTTTCAGTGTGGCAGATGAAGATGTGACTGGTAGCCTGTAGTTCATGCTTGACAAAATTCAGTCTAGAAACTGAATACAGATACTGAATACAGTTTGCTTTATCATTTCTTTGTTGTTGCTTGAACAGTGAGGGAAAACAAACAAATGTTGTGGACCCTGAAAAGAGTTCAGTGGAGGGCCACTAAGATGATCAAAGGACCGGAGCACCCCTCTCATGAGGAGAGGCTGAGAGAGTTGGGACTGCTCAGCCTGAAGAAGAGGAGGCTCAGAGGGGGATCTTTTCAATGTGTCTCAATACCTGAAAGGAGGGTGCAGAGAGGACAGAGCCAGGCTGTGTGCAGTGGTGCCCAGTGCCAGGACAGGAGGCCCTGGGCACAACCTGGCCCCCAGGAGGCTCCCCCTGAGCACCAGGAGCCCTTCTGTGCTGTGTGGGTGACGGAGCCCTGGCACAGGCTGCCCTGAGGCTGTGGGGTGTCCTCCTTGGAGCCCTTCAGCAGCCGCCTGGATGTGGTGCTGGGCACCCTGCTCTGGGTGTCCCTGCTTGGCCACGGGTTGCACCAGGTGGCCTCCAGAGGTCCCCGCCAGCCTCAACCATCCTGGGATATTGTGGTTCTCTACCGCATTTAACATTTTTTTTTTTTTTTAATAAATCTAAACCATTTTAATAGATCTACAAGTTTTTATGTGGCCATAGGAAAGGGGAAAAAAGAAAAAAAAAAAGAAAAAAAAAGAAAAAAAAAAAAAAAAAAAGGATTGTTACAGTGGTTGGAGTCTTTTAATCTGGAAGGTTTTGTCACTACTTAACAATCAAATGCAGAATTAATATGTATCAAACAAGAGTATAATTTCCCACAGTAACATTCCTAGTCTGGTGGGAAGGAGGACATACAGAAAAAAAAGACAAACAAATACCATGTGAACTAAAAATAGGATGTGCATAATGATTTTCAACTGGTAGAGAAGGGGGCTGATGAATTCCCACAGAACTGGGAAATAGCATGCATTACCCATTCCCACGAGGTCAGTAGCCATGGGGTGTTTCATCCTTACTCCCTTCTGAAATACACCAAAGGAAACAAAGCATAGGAAAAAAAAATAAAGAAAGAGAGAAAAAAAGAAGCCAGAAAATATTCAGTGCTGCCTTGTAAGACTTGAAGTAATTTCAAGTTCTTTAACAATCTTCTACTCATCTTTTCCTTTTTTATGCCTAGGAGGTGCAAATCTCAGTCCAAAATGATGACCTATAGCCTTTGCTCTGGTGGCTTTAAAACCCTTATGGTACCTCTGCTCTGGTTCCAAAACTTCTTTGTGCCTCACTCCATGACCTTAAATTTAGTCTCTCATGCTTCTGTAGCTGGTTCATTTACATTTCGCTGTGGCATAGCCTACCTATCTGTTAACAATTCCTTCTTGAAATCTTAAAGCCTGTATAAATCTTTCTGTGGGGGCTTTACTGTGTGCTACCACAGTGCCTAATCTCCATTCACACCAGGATACTGTTGTGTAGCAACAGTACAGGAGCACAGTCCCTTCCAACATATTAGCTGCTGAAGTAGCAAGGTGTTTTCTTTTTATCTGACAAATGCTGAGTTATGGCACAGAAACATGAAGTGAATTGATAAATACAATAATTGAGTCTGGGATTTCTAATTGTAAACCCAAGTCCTTAATCACATGGCAATCCAGCTTGGGGTTGTTCTTTGCTTGTCTCAAGCATTTTCTTTCTTTCTTTATTATTATTTTTTTTTAAATAGATATTTCCTGTTGTGGCTGTGCACATACCCTAAAAGGTAACACTTCCTTGAAAGTGATGGATTGGTTTACTACCATTCCCCTGGTGAGAATGTCTGGCAAAAAGGTGATTTAAAGAAAGTTAATAATGATAACCATATGCATAAGGACATTGTTATAAAACAAAATTATTTTAGTCTCTTTTTTAAAATAAATACATTGTGTTTTTTTTTTTTCTGGAATTAGCACTGCTGATGTAATGATATATTAACTTCAAGTTATCTTTAATGTAAAAGATTAATTGATACTGTTAGTGTAGGAAGAGTGCTAATGTTCTTATTAGCAATTATATACAAAGAACACTTAGCATAGTTATAAACTATTGCTTTGTAGGACTTAAAAGCAGTTTGCAACTCTTAAGGACCATACCATATAGCTAATCTTTTTCTGTATGACTAGGAATTGCACTTCTATTGAAATGTATGTAAATTTGACACATCAGGTCAGTTCTAAAAAAGTAAAGAAAAAAGATTAGCAGTAACTAAATTGAATGAATTATGTACTTACTGGCAAAGAACACTGGTATTTCCTAATCCCTTCTAAGGCTTTTTCTCTGTGTGTAAGATTATGGATATTTTTCCTGAATATAATAATATGTTTTCATGGGTCCCTAGAGGCTGACACCTGAATCTTCTCATCTTTTTAGGACAAAGAATTATTTCTTAAAATTATGGGGCATTATGAACACATTTAAGCTGGTTCAGAAAGAGATTAGAAAGTTATACCCTGCTAGGGGAGAGTCAACATTTCAGAGAACAAAGACTACTTCCAAAAAAATCTAAGAGTTTGTGTGGGCTGAGCGTCTTTGTAAGTCACCTCAGAATTGGTTTAAGTTGCTGACATTTCTGGTAGCAATTAGAGCTAACTGAATATAAATTTACTTTACTTTTTATGGGTCAAACAGTGAAAAACATTTTTATTTTTTTTCCCCCAAAACTCAGCAGTGCTATCATCAAAGATGGATAAACTGCTGCTGTTCACTCCAGACTTCAGCTAAACTCTTGATGTCATGCTGGCATAGCATTGATATGTCTACCTTTTTCCTCATTGAGTACAAGTTTCTTGTTTACTAAATATGTTGTCTCATAGAAGGTTTCAATAAATAACAGCAGTTTTCTGATCAAAGTGGTAAAGCAATCTTCAGTAACACATTGGAATGAAGTGCTGAAGTGGTTCAATTTATTTTTTATGATTCTAACTTTAGTCTATAAGTCTTCCTTAAGTTTAATTTAGTATATTCAAACTGTTGTTTGTTGGTGGTTTGGTGTTGTTCTTGTTTTTAAGATATATTGATTTGGGGAAATTCTTAGGGTTTTATTTAAATTTGTAGAAGCTTTAGTTGTTAAAATGTGCAAGGAAAAGACAATTCCAAACTTTGGTGAGCCCATCTTTGAACTTTAGTCAAAATATCATCACTTTTCAGTCATCTGCATATGAACAAAATAAGAATAGGTCAAAATGCAGGGCTCTTGTTATATTATAAACTTAAAAGAGTAGTGTTTTTTCTAAGATGTTTCTTTTATTTTTTTCCATTTCATTAATAATTGAATTCCATTTCATTAATAAGCTTTTTTCCACACAGATTTTGAAACAAACAAACAAAAATTTATAAACTCTTAATGTAAGCCATTTTGACCTATTTTAAAATGTGTGTGTGTTGGTTTTTTTCTGAAATCATTTTGTACAAACTAGTACAGCTGCATAAAAATTAAGGTTTCAGTAAGGTAATGTTTTGGTTTTGTTTTTGTTTTTGTTTAAAAGAAAGTGTAATTCTCATAATAACAAACTCATGATTAGTCTGAGATTTAAAGGTGGAAAGTGATATGGAAATGTCAAATATAGTTAAAATGCCAGCAAAGAAAAGAGTTTCATAAAGAAAATGAAACTCCACATTGCTATAAAATACTCTCCATGGCCTGATTTTTCAGACAGCTTGTTTCCTACTTCTGAGTCCAATAAAGAAATGAATCAGGCCAAAGGAAAGCCTGAATTCCACTGTGTCCTTTTTGCCTCTGGGGCATAATAAAACAGTGCAAGTTTCAGGATTTATTTTTTTTTAGTGAAGCTTCTGTCATCATAAATATTTTGATAATTAAAATAACATGTGATATGTATTGATAATTCTCATAATAATATGCAAACTTGTCAGTAGTTTAATATGCATACTAATAGATAAATATCTGTTTCCCGAAACACTATGTCATCAATAAAACAGAGTTATTCTTTTCAAGTGCTGTGATTAACCTTTGGATTCCCATCAGTACTGTAGTTTGGCAGCACAATGAAACATGAATCATTTACAAGCCGGTATGTGACAATTTGTGGGTTCAAGAAGTTCAGTAAAAGATGGTTTTCTTCAGAAGGCAAGATTACACTCGTCCAGGAATTTGTCTATTGCATAGATGATCATGTTTCAGCTTCATATCCTAAGGATTATATCTTGTTGTTATTCCTAGGAATTGAAAGGATCTTTAATTCCATATTTTGTGAGTGTGAATAACTCAAACTCAGCTTCCTTCCAATGCTGTAGGAAGGAGAGCAAGCTGGCACATTAGTCCAGGCAAGCAGCATCCTGGACCTCTGATGTGAGCTGTCTGGTTGCATGGGGAGCCTGATTGATTGGGATTTACAGTCCTCTGTTTCTTAGCAATTTCGACAGTTCTAGCACAGCACTGTCAGTTAAATTCAGCCTTTATTTGTTCATGTGATTTATTTTCCAGATGTGACAGAGAGATAAAAAGAAGACACAATAATCTTGCTCCCTTTGCAGCCTCCCTGAGCCAGGCCTCCCAGCCCCCTATACTGCCCCTCACTGCCCCATCTCCCTCCGTTGACAATTCTCATCCCCCTCTGCTCTCCTGTTGTCCCAGGGCCCTCCTGCCAGCTGGGTGTACATCAGCACCCCTCTGCAGCAGCACTCCCCTTCCTTTCATGCCTCCCAGTCGTACAGCTGCGGTCTGTCTTGGAGATAAGTCATTGAAGGTGCCAAGTGGTTAAATTCTGTGCTGGTCTTTTTGGTCCACTGCCAACTGAAGGTGTGTTGGAAGTCACAGCTGGTAGATGCATGCTGTAAGCACATCCCCAATTAATGGAAATGGTCAGAGGTGGCATTAGTTCCTGTGATGCAGGCAGAAAAAATGTTGCTGGACTGGAGGCAAGAACTTGCAACTTTAACCGGGACTATCCTAAGAAAAATTTCCATCATTGCCCTTTACAGGCTCAGTTAAACGTAGTCACAATTGACATTGGCCTTTTGAAGCATCACAAGCTGCCAAACTTGGGAACTAAGGACCGATGTGTTGTATTTTTTATGTGAATCTCAGAACAGTTGACTCAAAAATAAGCTTCACATACAAAGTATCTTGACACCTCTATTCAGGTACAGTGCAGGCTTTTGTGAGGTTTAAGGGTGAATAGAAAAGTTTTTGTTTGATTCAATCCCAGAAGGGCTTGCTGCCATGTGCAGCCATAGCAGAGCAGAATTTAGAGGCAAACCTGTTACAGAAATCTTCCTTCCAGCCATGTGAATGTATGGACTGTCTGTCAGCAAGTCCTGTTCCCCAGATCGTATTTCTGTGCATAGTAGAGTAATAGCCACAGTTGTATTTCTCCTCAAAACCATCACTTTTCAAACACCACTACTTCAGTTTTTTAAGAAACCTAAAAATGACCTTGTCTTGAATACATCTGATGTAAATTAAAATTTTCTGAACTGCATTAAAACTTTTTCATTGAAGTCAGTTCAGCCTCCAAGTGTTATGGATGGTTTCATGGATTTCTGCAAATGTTTTGTGGCACTCCTCTCCTCTGTGGTCTGAGCTTCTTCTGCATCTCTCTCATGATGTATTATGGCACACTGTCACGGCAATCCTGTGCTGCAGGAAAGGCTGCCTAAGCCTAAGGCAAGAGGGAGGGCTCTTTAATGACAGGTCCCAAGAGGTGCTTCAGCATTATGTTAGCTGCAACATCATGTGGCCTTCAATAAACTATATTCAGTTCAGTTTAATGAAATAAAATGAAATGTGTCTTTATGAAAATGCTGAAATATTTCATTCTGGTTTGAGGGGAAAAAAAAAAAAAAAAAAAAAAAAAAAAAAAAAGACCTTTTTTGATATTCCAAAACATTTCAAACAATTTCTCAAAATGTTTTGGTATTTAGTCTGTTCATGGAACAAAACTAACAAAAATATTGGGGCTTAGAAAACCTTTGAATGAATAGTCATGGGAGTCTCTGAACATCCTAAAAGGAAGAAAAGATGCTCAGGAAGACAAAGAAAGAAAGAGAAAATCCCAAAAGACAGTGATGGCACCTTGAAATGTTGGGTACACAAGCTATATCAGGCTTTTATGTGAATGACAGAGAACTGCTTGTCATGTATAGTGTCATTGATGAGACTGAGTGACTAAAATAATCTTTTCTTATCCTTTTGTCTAGGATGTGCTACTTGTTTCCACGATGTAGATGTACTTCCATAAATCTTCCTCTAACACCTTATTGAATTGTGTTTCTTGAGAAAATATATAGATTTATTTATTTCATTTTGGTGATCAAAGCAGTTAAAGCAGTCAATTGAAATTAGCTGGCTAACATTTCCCTCAGATTCTGACTGTACGACCAATATCTAAGAAGTGCTTCATTTTTTGGCTTATCATAGAAATGAAATCATATTGCTTTTGTGCAAGCGTATATAGATGTGGATTCTCTTCTTAATCACATTTGAGCTCATTGTCCTTGTGGAAATCAGCCCTCGTAGGTAATTACATTGTGACCATAGGTGACTGGACAGAGGAAAGAGATACTATAAAAACCCCCAGGAAAAGATGTCAGGTGAGCTCATTCCCTTTTAGACATTGGGTAATTAACAGAAGAGGGATGATACACAAATGACCTGTACAAAGAAGCTTCAGATGAGCTTGCACCTCTCTAAATACGTAAAACAGAATTGATTCACAAACCAGACATCAATCATTTCAGTATCTGTAAAGTTTTAGGAGCTTTCTCTTCCCCTCTGCCTGACGGCAGTCATTCATTCAAAGAGGCAAGTTCTAAACCTGACAGAGAAATGTCTCCGTGAAAAGTTTGGGTTCTTGCTGTTTGCCAAAGTTTCCAGCTACCTTATGGCAGAACTGGTTGGAAAGTTTCAATGGAATAAAAGTAATTCGAAATCCACATTGAATATAACTAATCTACTTCTCTCCACCCTGTCTTGTAGCTATCTCAATACATGATCAAGGGATGTTCTGTTTTTTGCTTATGCCGCAGTACTACCTTTGGAGCAGGTTTGCTACAGAAAGAAAAGAGTTAATATTGGGTAGGAGCTGGTTTATGAATGCTACTTTGTCTTCTCTCTGTTTTGACATTCTGTTGTCAAGAATTTCTGAGGAAAATGAAATGAGACTGTTAGATAGGATTTCTGGGTTAGACCAACATTAAATAGACACAAGTAAAACACTGGCATCTCATAAAGTATGGAGTTAATACTCCATGACGTTTTCATTTAAAATATTGCTCTGTTTCAAGACATTTTAATGCATTTATTAATACAAAGAACGGGGAGGGGAAGTTCCAGAAGGACCAAGATTCCTTCTTTAGGAACAGAACAATGTTATGCCATAAAAACAGGGCTAATGAAATTTGTAGATTCTGCAAAGAAGCTGAAATAACAATTTACTAAGCAATGGGGGTTGCGTAGTCAAATGTCACTTTGACTTTAGTGTAGATGTTCAGCAGAAATCTTTTGCATGGGGTTTATATCCCTTTATAAGAGCCACACTTCATCTAACTTTATGGGAAGGGAGAGATGGATCAGCCTAAATTTGTGTGAGAGCAGTAGAGATGGTGTGTTATCTGTCTGGAAGCCACCAACATTGAAAATTGGTCTTCATCATCTACAGAGTGAACAAAGTAAGCACTAAATCTGTGAGGAGGTCCAAATCAAAGTTTGGGTGCCATGGCTTCTGTGTGATGTCTAAACTTCTTCCATAGCTGGCACTGTTTTAGATTTATCTCTATTATATTGCTGTCAGTGCTCATTGATTTTGCACACTCCAGTTTGATGGACCATTTAATTAACATTAATCTGTTTTGAATATACAGACTGCACAGGTGAGTAACATATGTACACTGTAGTAACCAGTTTCTTGTTAAGTACTATCTTTATACAATTAACTGTTGATAGCCTATATCTAATTAACAGATAAGCTCCTTATAAATTTCCTATAGTGTGGCAATCCTCATTTTAACTTATTTTTAATGCAAGATCTTTGGCAATGTTGTAGGTGTAATTTCTTGCTGCAAAGCTGACTTGTAACACCAGTCTAGTAACTGGACTATACAGCTGGTTCTTGAAGATAGGCCTTTGAATCATTTGCCATCTGGTTACTTGGAGTTTACGTAAAATGAATTTAGTGTCATTCCCCAGATGTCCAGCCTCTCTTGCCATTTATGTTAATTTACCCAGTTTGCTGGCCAGCTCCAAAGAAAGGACAAAATATGGATAGATTGTGGAGATCAAATTCCTCTGTCTCTCATGGAAATGACTGAAAGGTTGGAAGGATGGAGCAGGCATGCTGGGACTCTAATATTTTACTTTCCAAAAGCGTTTGTCCTTGCATCTGTCAAGGCAGCGAGGAATTTGCAGAAAATCTGAATGAGAATTTTTCTTCTTACCTAAAGAGAAGTTTTAATTCCCTGAGGATACAATGTCTATTGGAGCAGTGGAAATGTACATTCAAGGTGAGCAACCAACATTAGCCAAGCTGAAAATGATTATAATGGGTCACAGAGGAGTAGCTGTTTATATATATATACATATATTTTTTGTCCTATAATCAAGGTCAGGAGATAAAGATTTATTCAAAGTTGTTCACATATGTCTCAAATAAAAAAATGCTATGATGGAAGAACGAGGGTTGTCTACCTTCTTAATGTAGGTATCAAACTACAGAACCATACTATCTAATTTGAGTCATTCTTTATGAAGAGGTGAATATAATGACTCAGAATTGTGGAAGGTGAACTTATTGACTGTAAAGAACATTAATATTAGAAATATGAAAAGATTTGTGGTATGCCTATCTACTATGAAAGCTAATCACTCAAGTCACTGGGGTAAAAAATGATACCAAGTGTGTGATTTCTAGCTCTTGACTCTGCTATTAAACAGGGTCTAAGAATTTTACTAAGAGAATTTCAGATATGGGAACTGCAATTTTTCTGGGATGCTGCTTACACCACACAACTCTGCAGACCATATCTTTAAAGTGGTAATCAAAGGAAGCATGTGCACTCCCAGGACGCTATATGGGACGAAAATGAATACCCATCATGTCAAAGTACAAGAAGTAAATTATTAGCTTTGCCTCATGACTAGACTTTTTTTTTTCTTTTTTTTTTTTTTTCTTCTTTTTTTTTTAACAGAATTTACTATTACGAGCAGGCCTGTGATCCACATCTTTATCACTGCTTCTGAGAAGGACTGATTATTAAATGCAGACCTGTGATCTATATGGTAATCCCTTTCAAAATTCTGAATGCTCTTCAAGGCAAAAGGTCTAATGTCAGGTCTCGATCTTAAATCTCTTGGTATTTCTCTGTCATTTTTTGTTTCATACAGGCAAAGACTCCAAGGATAGATGAGGTTAAAAGAAAAAAAAAAAAAAAAAAAAGGAAAGAAAGCAGAGGAACAAGTTTTGCACTCCTTAATTCTGTTCTGGGAATTGGTAGCAACCACATCAGCAAAAATACTATTTTGCTGGTGTAAGCGAGGCTGTGGACAGCCATCCTTGTCCAAGCTGGGATGTACTTACTGCAGATATTATTGTCCCCAAGCTGCTCATCATTTGTCTGTCCCCTTGCAGGTGACAGGAACCATGCCTCCAGTTCTGCTCCAGCTGAATGTGCTGAAATGGAGCCCTGGGGGGACTGAATCCACTGCCCATTCTGGAAGCAAGCAGAGGAGAGGATTCCTTGTTTTTCCTACCTTTAGAATGGGGATGGCAACAGCTCCCAGCAAAGATCAGGCAACGAACAGCTGGGAAAATGACAGCACATTCAACCTGCAAGGCTGATTTGCAAAAATGGATAAAGCTTATTTTAGGGTGGTTGTTCCTATATAACAGAGAGGCTTTTCTAGTGAAAACAGGTTTAAAATATTCCATAGGCAGTTGCATGAAAGTAAGTGTTCAAAAAGCCTACATGTAATGAATATGCAAGTGGTTGTGCAGACACATTTAACTTTGGCTGTTTTTGCAGTCTATGTATTCTGAAGATAGCTTTTATATAGAATATATATAAATATAAAACATATTTAGCATATTCCAATGTTTTTTCTATATGAAAGAGCATAAAATATCTTGAGTTCCTGTGATGAAAAATTGCCGAAAAAATCTCAGAACTAATGTATTTAAATTGACTGATATAAAATGGAGGCTTTTTTTAAAGGCTCTGAACATTTTCAGCAGTGCAGACACTTTAATTCATGCTCTGTGCTTAACTAATGGCAGCTGTATTCTCCAAAATTGTACACTTGGTCCTGTCCTCCCACACTCTCTCACAGCTAACCAACAAAAGCTCTCAGGGGTTTAAAAATAATCTCACTGAGCTTAGGGCATAGGAGGCTTTTACACTGATGATATGCTATGGGCCTTTTGTAAATCAGTTTATCAAACCCAACACAAAGCTGCGAATGTAGAGATAAATTTTTAACTCTAATTATGCATGTGGTAATTATTAATAAAATAGTAAACTGATGGACAGCAGCCTAGTGCTAATTAAGTACTGAGTAATAGTTCTGCAAATATCTCATTTATATTGCTTTAACATTCAGAAATCAAAGCATTAAAACAACCATTGCCATTTTTAATTAGTGACAAATCTGGATGATTTTGATGGAGCCATAATTTTCTGGAGAACTGATATTTCTCATCATCACTGATGCTAATTGACTGGGGCCAGTGAGAAGTTTTGCTGACCTCAGTCCTATTTGTACAATGAAGTTTAAGTATCTGGACTTGAAAATGGGATGCCTAATTTAAACCACATTTTTGACAGTGTTATGTCTAGCACAACATAATAATAAAAGAAAGACATTTTTTAAAATGCTGTAGCCGTTGGTGCAAATGATCATAACCAAGGGAGAGGACAAAATTACCCCTTTTTCCATAAGATTTGTTTATGTAGAAATTATATTTATTGGCAGTCCTTACTATGCAAGAACAGGTATATTGACACATTCTGCCTTACTGTCCTGGTACTACTAATTCCAAGAAACATGCTTGCAGTGCAACCAGGAAAAAAAAAAAAAAAAAAGTTGATAGTTTAAAACCCTACAGTGTTTATTTTGCTGGCTGTATATAAGGTTTTTCAAGGGTTTCCTCCTCTATGTGGATAAATGGCATGCTCCCCAGCTACGTAGCAGTCTCTTGTCACTGTGTGCCCCTTAGTGCCAAACAGAGGGCTCATCAATGTGTTGTAGGCAGACCCTGTGTTTGGGGCAGTTGCTCTCTCATTTTACTTTAATGTTCAGATGTGCTGTGAGTGTTCAGGGCATACACAGTGGTTTTAATGATTACAACACTGGGACCATCTACAAAAATGTTAGATCAGGTTGACTAATCCTTGACTACTGATCTGCATTTAGTTTAACAGTAGTTCAAGGGTAGCTCCTGTACCAGGATGATATAATACATCCAGAAGTAGGGTTGTGGCACTGCCCAGAGCTGTTGGATAATCCAAATAGCAGCCTGGGGTTATCCTCGGTCCAGCTGTACACCCATTCCCAGTTTACAGCTGGATCATTTTCATTTTCCTCTTTGTTAACCACTGCATTCAACGCTTGGTTTTTTGTCCAATGAAGAAAATTGATAAACGATTGTTAAGATTAGGATTAGGAACTGTGTTGCCAAACACAAAGAATGTGACCTTTTTGCTGTGTATCAGCCACCAAAAGAAGCATCAGTCCAATGACACTTTGTGACAACAAAGTACAGTAGGACCAACAATTTTATCATCAAAGGGTTTCTATATGCCAGAAATTCACCCAGAAATATCTTGAGGGCTGGAAAGAAGACAAGTCTGGGCAAAACCCAGGCATTTGGTAGCCTTGCTCACAGTCAGGGGTGTCCTGATTTACTCCCTGATTGTAGCATAGTGCTGCAGCTTGAGATGTGTTCTGAGAAAGATTTGGCACACCCAGTAAGCAAAATCAGTCATTCTTTATGTCTCATAGTGCCATCCATGTCCTCCCAGCTGTGAGCAGCAGCATTCCTCCTGCACCTTGGCCCCATTTGCCAGAGGTATGGCTGAGAGGAAAGACACCTCCATGTGTGTAAAGGCATGAAGCAGGGTTTATTCAGTTCCAGCTCCTTTTGAGCTTTACTGAATCTGTGATTTCAGCCATTGTAAATGTGGGAGTCCAATTCCCTTCCCTGCCTGTGCTGCTGTTCTAGCATCATGTCAATGAAATGCTGCTGGCTGCTGAAATCAGAAGAGCTGCATTTACAAACAAGAGTAGTCAGTGATGAATCCAGCATATGTTTTTTAACTCAGTCACTAGAACTGAACTGGTTGAAAGAAGCATGGGACAAAGCAGGGGAATAGGGGAAAGTAAATAAAATATTAAAGGCAGGAAGCTAGAAAAGACAGGAGGAAGGAAAGAGCCTGGGAGAATTAAAGAGAAAGAACGAAGATTGAAATAGAAGAATCATTGTTGGACAAGAAGGGTGCACCAAAAGTGAAATAACAAACACTGGCAGCACAGTGGAAGAAAAGAAAAGAAATACAGAAAAGAAGGAAATGAATAATGTATTGCTCCATTTGTACTTCAGTTCTAAAGTGGATTTCGGAGTTATTACTGCAATCTGAAAGTTTTCCAACTGAATTGGAATCAAGCTCTCACTTCACCCTTCACATCCTATTAGGCAGTTCTTAAATCATTATGTATTTATAGGTGCTCATAATCTCCCATCCTGACTATGGTAGCTTTCCTACAGCTTGAGCTTCTTGAGCTTTCTATGTCTTCCCTCTGGCACAGACTAAAAGCAGCCACCTCCGCATCCATCTGAAGCTGGTCTCCCTTTTCATCATATCACTGAGTTTTTTTCCCTTTTCCCATCTTGAAACTTCCTAACAAGTTCTGTTTACCTTACCTCATTTTGCATCATCCTATCAACTGTGTTTACAAGGCAGCTTCCATCTATAGTGTATCCCTCTCTTCAAAGATACTGCAGTCACATCTTATATTGTATTGCCCTGTACTCCTTGAATCTCTTCTGAATACTCCTTTCTCCTCTGAAGCCACAAAGATCCAAAGTGGTATCATTAAAGTGTGTTTTATGGAGTAGAAGCTACACTTTTAACAGAAAAAAAAAAAAATCCTGTCAAACTCAGTCACGAAGATGTAGCCTATTGTAAGCTGCATCCTTTCAAGTGCTGTTTGTGCATTTTCTGCTTTCGGGGACAAGTTTGACATTTTCTTCTGTGGATGGAAAATAACTACTACAGGGGTACAAGAAAACTCTTTCAGAAAGTGCTGAAAGTCTTCATGAGAAGTGACCCTGATAAGCAAGCCTTTACTTACTGTCTTGCTCTCCAAGTTTTTGCTGTAAGCTACTGGTTTCTCTGAATCTCTACAAAAGGAAATAGAAAAGAAATACAAAGGTGTTTGTTTTACAACTGAATGATGTTTGACACTGAGAAAAGACAGCTTGACTGCCCACCTCTTGTGCACCTCTTGCCCACCTCTGGCCATTCCACTGCCCTTACCTCTCCCTCTAGCAGGGAAGGATTTACCTTGTTGTATATTTAATTATCTTACAACTTGAGGTTGAGAGATGAAGGCTTTGCTGCCTTCATCCACATGGCTGTATAATGCAGCCATGGGAATTAACAACTGGTGGTTTTACTGGTATACCCTCTCTAATGCAGGAGAAAGGACCACCAGCGCAATAATTCACTGTTTCTGTAACCAATCAATTACTGTGTCCTAATATCTTTGGTGAGCCAAAGCAGTCATCACCAAAACCAATTTGCCCCACCAGCCCTACATCTGGTAACAGAGCAAATGGCAGGTCCTGTCTGCCACGCTCCTTGCCAAGAGAGGAATAGCTGATCACGCTCAGTGAGAAATTGAATTACAGCCACAGCAGGAAACCTGCTGCAACTTCGTTTGATTCTCATTGCATTCTTAAAATTATTTTGTTGTTTGCTTAACAGTTATTATTTGGCTTTAGTTATATAACAGTCCAAAATATTTAAAGTAGGCATTTTAAATATAATAATAAGATTAAATGATAATATTGTAAATACAATTAAGATATGAATTCAGCCTTTAATACAGGAAAAATAGAGGCATTGACAAGATATATGTGTGTGTCAGCAAGTCAAGTATTACAGTTTGTAACATAATTAATGTTATTTTCAAGCTCACTAAAATAGTGTGTCTCCAGTCTTGTAAACTGGGAGAGTTCAGGATTTTGGGGAAATTAAAAACTTCTATTTGTGTTTTAGAGAATTGTCTTCAGGCATTTTAATGACTAATGATTTCTTGTAAAATCATTTTGTTTGTCTTTATAATATTCTGACATGAATAGAGTTGCCTGTTAAAAACAGAACCATTAAAATACATGTCAGCAATTAAATATTTCCTTTGCACCAGGAAAATTTGAATCTGAGTGAAATTACCTATTGTATCTGAGGAAATTTGATGTTACAAACCAAGCTGTTGAAGCCTGCTAAGATCCCCAGCCTGTGTTTATTTTATGTGTCAGAGGAAGCAATTGTGTGTGCATGGGGGTAGGGGACTATGCTATTTAATATTTGCCCACAGCCTAGAAGCCTTGCTAAGCTTGTAGTCAAGCATTAATCAAATTACTCATTTTTTAACTTTTAGAGACGGTGGGACTGGTATATGTGGAGCCTGAAACATAAGTACAGTGTATGTCTGCTGTCTTAGATGGTAACACCATTTCTCTAGGCCCACTTTTAATCTTTGCTGTGGACACTCATTTCTGGTACCTCAGCCTTCTGTGTCTGTATCACTTGGGACACATTGGGGTGCTCATGTGTCCCACAGACCTTTGAAGCTTACAGGCTGCCTATTACATACTTCGTGAGTTCTACCTGCATTCCAGCCTTACCCACAGGTCACAGTCACCACAGATCACATTATCTGGCCCTTCACCACACATTGCCTGCATACCATGTTGCCTAGTGCTCCCATAGCTGACAGCAAGTCATGTGAGACCGGGGACTGGAAGGCCATACAATGCCTGCTCCCAGCTCGTCTAGATTTACCTTTACCCCAGCGTCAAAGGGAATTAACAGTGGTTGTGGCACCTGCCAGCCTTCTTCTGCCCACTCTATGAAGTCATGGCTGCAGCTCCGGAGAGCCATCCCTGGGCAGAAGTGCCATTGTGTCATGAGACACCACCAGGTGCTGCTAGGACCATGTACTAAACCACACACACTCCTCTGCATCAAGCAGAGCCACCATTATTTATTAGCATCATTTATTTTTTTGGCTTGTGACTACACAGATAGCAGAACTGAACATGTGCCATTACAGAATGCTTTCCCCTCTGCATATAAATGTCAGGACCTATATATATATATATATATATATATATATTTTTTTTTTTTTTTTTTTTTTTTTTTTTTTTTGCTGTTGCTACAGCTTGCTACAGCTTTATTTGTCACTTAGCTCATGCAACGAGTGGACAAGCATGTGCAGACTTTGACCTATTTTTGCACCTTATATTGACTTTGGAACAGTCCCAAACACTTACAGTTTGTAATGTATTTGGCCAAAGTTTCCAGTCAAGGATGGGCCAGTGTCCCATTTGCTTATGGCAGTTAATGAGTAGGGAAACCAAAATGCACTGGTAAGACCACTTGTCCTGCCACATCTGACACAGTTCATGGTGTCCACAAAACCTCAAGAAGAGGAAAGAGTCCTCTCTTCTTTCTGCCAGGAGCCAACTCCCATAGAAAAAAAAAAAAGAGCAGATGCCTTCAGTCCTCTATTCCCATACCAAACAGGATATCTGTGGCACCCTTGGAGAAGGGGAGATTGAGACAGGCCATGATCTCAAGCACTGAGCTAAAATGGTATCAGAAAAAGCCTGCCCAATGTAAGATCAGTCTTCAGTTCCTGTTCAGCAAAACAGGGCAACTGTGTAATTAGTGGCAGAAGATAAACTTCTTTTATGTCACATAGAGGATGTATCTGTCCCTCTTAGGACAATGGTGATATCCACAGGGACATGTGCTTTTTAACTGTTCTTTTTGAGGTACCTATACCCAAAAGGCAAAAATCTCATTATCCTCCTCTTTCCTTCTTGGCCTGGAAATCTTTTAAAATATTCCCTGTGGAAATCAGGTCCGTGGTTTTCAGACCTGAGTATGGTCTGTATGGCTGAGTATGGCTGAGTATGCCCTGTTATCCATTCAGATCCTGAAAAGGCCCAAATGCTCTGTTCTTCCCCATCCTCTGGGTGTGAGTACTCTTCTTCATGACAGCTACCACAGGGACATGATGGCTGTGGGCTACAGAAGACATGAACATGCTGTAATGCATCTTTTCTGATTACAGACAGTTTAACAGAATCACAGACAGAAACCTGGCATTGATGTTAATATTTCTCATGTCCCATATTTCATGCCAGGTTGAGCCTGTACTTGGAGCTTCAAATAAGTCTCCCAGGAGCAAATTTTCACTCTCCTCTGTATCTCAATACACTGGAAAAAGAGGAAAGGGCAGACTCTTGGCTAAAAGTCAGGCTCGTGACAGACCACTACTCACATTGCTTTGCTGAGGCTGGCTCATTCCTTTGCAGACCTTGTCCCAGGAGATTTCCCTGGAGATCTCTGGCCTCAGGTTGCAATACTGAGAGCCTGGCAGAGATCACAGAACCACAGAATGGTTAAGGTTGGAAGGGACCTCTGGAGGCAATCTGGTCCAACCCTCCTGTTAAAGCAGGAACACCCAGAGCAGGGTGCCCTGGACCATGCCCAGGTGGCTTCTGAAGATTTCCAAGGAGGAGACTCCACAATCTCTCTTGGCAACCTGCACCAGTGCTTCATCACCCACGCAGTAAAGATGTGCTTCCTGATGTTCAGACAAAGCCTTTTGTGTTCCAGTTTGTATCTGTTGCCTCTTGTCCTGATACTTGGGCACCACTGAAAAGCCTGGCTCTGTCCACCTTTGCATTCTTCTTTCAGAGGTGGTGACACGTGAATAAGATCCCCCCTGAGCCTCCTCTTATCCAGGCTGAACAGTCCCAGCTCTCTCAGCCTGTTGTCATAGAAGAGATGCTCCAGGCCCTTCATCATCTTGGTGGCCCTCTGCTGGATTCTTTCCAGTATGTCTGTGTCTCTCTTGTAATGGGGGGTCCAGAACTGGACACAGTACTCCATGTGTGGCCTCACCTATATTGAATAGAGGGGAAGGACCACCTCTGTTGACCTGCTGGTGTTACTTTGCCTAATGCAGCCCAGAATACCATTAGCCTTCCTAGCAGCAAAGACATAATGCTGACTCATGTTCAATTTGGCGTACACCAGGACTCCTAGGTCCTTTTATGCAGAGCTGTTTTCCAGCTGGGCGGCTCCCAGTGTGTACTGTTGCCAGATAGCTGTGTCCTTCATGACACCATGCTAATGGTACTAGCCTGCTGTCTGTCATAGCTTCCTGACCTACGTACATGTGGCTGGAGAACCTGTGGCTTCCTCATATGCCTTACTAAGAAGTTAAATGGGCATTTGAAACTAATAGAGTAGCAGTGCAGTATACCTGCTCTGCACCACTTTGGCTCACACTGGACAAAAACTGGTCTAGTCTGGAGTGTTATAATTACTACAGGCTCAGTGGTCCAGGCACTCAGGTCTGCCTACTATCTGGCTGCTAGTGCCTGCCATCCATAAGGCGGGATGTGCAGAGCACATCCCTTCTCTACACATAGCAATGTCTTCCCTTCAGTCTTCAGCTGCGTCAGGCATCTTAGCTCTGACTTCCCTTGAAGGGAGGGAAAGGTGTCCCTGCAGTGGCCTTGGACAGGGCTTGAAAAATAAGAGTGTGCACCTTGTGTCTTCTAAACTGGCTTTGACAAGACACATCATCTGGCTTGGTGATAGCCTCTTTGTAAAGGATCTTGCCCAGCTTTATATATAGAAAGGGTAAATCTGCTACGCTGCTCCACATCAGACTGATCATAGAATCACGGAATATCCCAAGTTGGAAGGGACCCATAAGGATCGTTGAGTCCAACTCCTAGCACCACACAGGTCTACCCAAAATTTTAGACCATGTGACTAAGTGCACAGTCCAAACGCTTCTTAAATTCAGACAGGCTTAGTGCAGTGACTACCTCACTGGGAAGCCTGTTCCAGTGTGCAAGCACCCTCTCAGTGAAGAACCTGTTACCGACGTCTAGCCTAAACCTCCCCTGCCTCAGCTTGACAGCATTGCCACGGGTCCTGTCACTGGTGATTAAGGAGAATAGGTCGCTGCCTGCCCCTCCACTCCCCCTCACAAGGAAGTTGTAGACAAATGATAATCTTTGTCAAGGGAATGAGCATGTTTCACATGGAAGTTTTATTTTATAGAATCATAGAAAGACTCAGTTGAAAGGGACCTTAAAGATCATCTAACTCCAACCCCCTGCCATGGGCAGGGACACCTCCCACCAGACCAGGTTGCCCAAAGCCCCATCCAGCCTGGCCTTGAGCACCTCCAGGGATGGGGCATCCACAGCTTCTTTAGGCAGCCTGTGCCACTGGCTTGCTACCCTTACAGTGAAGAATTTCCTCCCATGTCTAGTCTAAATCTATCCTCTTTTAGTTTAAGACCATTGCTCCTTGTACTAAGACCATTGCCCCTTGTCCTTTTCTTTTTGTACCATTTTGAAGTGAAACACTTTCCTGATCTGTGCTTATGGGCACTGTAATCGAACATTCAGATTGGATGTTAGAAAAAGGTTCTGCACTGAGAGGGTGTTCGGGCACTGGGGCAGGCTCCCCAGGACAGTGGTCACAGCACTGAGCCTGCCAGAGTTCAAGAAGTGTTTGGACAAAGCTCTCTGACAATTGGTCTGATTTTTGGGTGGTCCTGTGTGGAGTCATGAGTTGGACTCGATGATCTGTATGGGTCCCTTCCAACTCAGGATATTGTGTGATTCTATGAAGAGAATCACAGAAGAGTAGAAAACCAGTGCTCATCTTCACCACCTCTGCTGCTGTTAGAGTGGATGTGAGGAGGGGAGAGCCACCCATACCATCAGCATATGTCACAGCACTGGGCATAGGCATGGGGAGGGGACACAGGATACCTTGGGGGGCAGTCAAGAATCACGTTGGAATCCAGTGGTGTGCTGTGACGGTGGATGTGGTGTAACCACCTGCCTGTCTCCAAACTTCTTGCAGACTTATCAACATCTAGGCAGTATGTGTGACTGGCAGGCTAGGGCTCCTACAAGAAATTCAGTCTAACAGCACAAACATGCCCGCTCGGTACATATTGCCATAGTCAGTATTAAAAGAACTAAATTCACTTTTTCATTTTTCAGGATTCACGTGGTAGATAGCTGTAGTGAGGAACCTAGCCGTAAAGCACAAGGACGTTATCGACAAGATCATATGAGAAAGCACTGTAATTCCAATGTATATTTTTATACCCTGAATATTGTAAGTTTCCCGTCTCTCTTGCATGCAGTATTGTGAGCAGAATCTTTGCTGAAAGGAATTCCAACTGTTTTTCTATCAAAAGACGCACAGTGCCAGCACATATGTTCCTGTCTGAATTGTGAAACAGAGAAAATGGAATGGGAGACAGCTGTGACTAGGTTAATAGTAAATTAGCATTTTTCTATTGGAGTGTGAAGAGGGAGGTGAGAAGCATTGTTAATTCCCAATCTCCCTAAAGAGTCTTAAGAAAACTAGTCAGTTATCTCGCAACTTAACATTTTGCAATGCTGCTTAACATTCAGCTACAGTAAGTGAAAACCAGCACTGGCTACTGTGCTGTAGTTATTAAAGCTAGCAGAGCATTACAGAAAAAAAGATTTATGGTTACTAGCAGGGATAGAGGTAATGTTTCCAGCAAGAGGGAGAAGAAAATAATTCACAGTGCAAATGTTACTTTTATTTGGTTTGCATATATACTATGTATTATATACCTAGTGCCCTAAACTTAATGTGTTGCTAAAGAAAAAGAACCCTTCCAATAATGAAATATACTTTCATGTAACAATTGAGCAACATACAGTACAAAGAAAGTTTGATATTATTGACCAATTGTCTCAATACTGAAGATACATCCTTAGATTTGAACACCTGAGAACACAAACTGCCCTAAGAAACGGCAAGTAATCTCACTACAATTGGCAAAGTTACTCAGTGTTCACATCTGTGTGAGTGAGATCTTTTCTCCTATTAAATCCTCATGTATTCAGGTGATAATGTACTCTTTTGACTGTTGCATGATAGTCTGCTTAATCTTAGAATAAGCACAAAGAAACACGGGTGTACTGAATATTAATATTCCTTTAGCAATATATTCAGAGTATATGGCTTTATCAAAAAGCAAAAACACAGCATCCAAGTTCCCCAGGCTAATTGTGTGCTGGGGTTTTACAGAAGATAAGTGCTATGCTTTATGCTTTTGCATACTGTCAGACAGTGTGGAGGGACAATTTCGGGTGGGTTGAGAACTGGAGGAAACAAGCTGGTAACAAGTCCCGTAGTTGTTTACCTGTGATCTGCCCTGATTTTTCACTCTTCTCTTCTAAGAGAACATCCTCTTAGAACATCTCTTTTTAAAAAAAAAAAATCAGGACCCATACATGGCGTCCACACTGATGCAAATATAAATAAACCTTGTTAAGATATAACCTTTCCTTTTATGCCTCCTCCCATTTCTTTGCAATCTATTTCCTGTTTGTTAGGGTTCATTTTCCCACATCAGCTGCTGTTGAACTTTGCTTTGAAACCTGACAGGCATGAAAGACAGCTCCTGTAAGAAGGCAGGCTATCTCTAGAGTTTATGCTTTTCACCTACTTGCAGTAAGAAAGGAACCTCTGAGAAGCAGTGGCAGTGAATGCTGGGGCTAAGGCTGGAGGAGAAATTAGTTTTGTAATGTTCCAGAATAGGCTCAAAAAGATTCTTGTAGTAACTTTTCTATCAGGCTCAAAGCTTTATCTTGTTGCTTTTTGACTCAAGTGCTTAGCCACTATTCAGAGCTATGCCCAATTACTCTGCTGGTAGGGAAAATTGGTCTTTACAATAAGGTTTTTCTTCAGTGAAATTCAGTTTATTTACAGAGAAATCTGCACAGCATCCTGCTTGTGTGACCATGCTAGGAAAACATAGCAGCAGGCAGTTCACTTCCTCACATTTTCTAAGCTGTCCTTCCCAGAGAGTTTCACCTTGGGAGCTCAGTGTGCTCCTTCCCCGACAATCTCAACCATGGCTGCTTCACCCCCCTATTCTTGTTCCCTGGTGCCTTTGATCAGCAGATGCACAGATCTACTGTCAGCCAGCCTCTGGCTCCATGGGGTTTAGCTGTGCCTCAGTTTGCCATGCTGCTCCTGGCCTTTAGCTTCAGATTTAATTGCTTCTTCCTTTAGCAGGGACAAAGGACATTTGCCTGCTGGTCGACACAGTCTGGGTGCTAAAGACAAACACAAGCTTCTTCTAGCACAATGGTACAAATATCTTCCTCCTAAAATTTCATAACTTCAGCATGGGCAGCGTTTGTTTCTTTTAGCATGTATTATCCTATGAATTTTATCTGCAGAAAGGATATGAAAAGGATAATACTCCAATTGATGTGTTTGTTGAATTTGTTAATATATATTTATATCTACATTAAACAATGCATCCCCTCAAAATGAAAAGTGGAATCCTTTTTCACATATGTATTAAGAAATGAATATGTACACCAAGTTTGGGAAGAAATGTGGCTGTCCCAAGTCAAAGCCAAAGCTTTGGCATGAACCACTACTGCTCACAGATCTGAATTATCCAAGATACAAAACACAGGAGCTTGGCCTATTTGATTTTATGCAAAAGACTTTTAGATCCTGATTTTTAAAAGCACAATTGGATCACTTTAGAAAAAAATACTGTGAAATTTAAAGAAGATATAATTGTGAAGATTGCTTAGAGAAGGAAAGAGACCTCTGTTGAACAGAATATAAGAAAACAGCAAAACGAGAATCAAAGAAAATAGCTTACTTGGCAATAATACTGATGTACTATACTTACAAACATTTTTTATTATTCATTCATTCATTATTATTGTTTTTAAGTTGGTAGCATTTAACCTATTACTGTTTGTAGAAGGAAGTGATTACAGTCTGACTGAATTTAAATTAAAATTCTAGCTATAATTTTGTTTTGAGAATATTTTAATTCTGGGACTGTTGCCATCATGTATTTATAACACAGACATTTTTGCAACAGGAAGAGTTATCCATAGTAGTTAACAGACTGAGTTATATCTGTGATACTGCAGTTATCTATTATTTTAATATAGTAACTATGATTTCACTGTAGCTGCTAGTATGGAAAATATTGAGTTTTAAAACACAATTTATTAGTGGAGTGAAGAAGACAACCTTGCTAGTTCTTTTACACTGAAAAATTTCATGGTGTGACTTTCCCTAGAGTTTTTCCACTGCTAAGAATACTGCTGTTGTTTACATGATACTGAACTTGTTTTTTCCTGCAGGGAGTTCAAGACACACAAGCCAAATGTTTTAATAATTGTAACAACTAAATATGATGGTGTTTAATATTCTTGCATTTGTAATGAGACTTTGTTGACTGTTTAGTGTGTTAATTCTTTTGTAAAATGTTGCCTGCTACACTGGAAGAAATTATGCCTGCCTTCTTTGTATTTAGATCAATGAAAAACAGCATTTGAGGAAATGCTACACCAGATCTATTATCAGTACTCTTCAGATTTGTAAAACATAAGATGACCGATCTGTTATTTCAATGCTCTGCGGAGCTAGAGAGATAATCTGTAAGTACACAATTTAAACTGAATAATTATGAGAAAGACACTGAGAAATTTTCATTTGGATACCTTTAGAGTCTATTGAAATTAAGATATTGGCATTTTATTTATTTATTTATTTGATATTTATTTATATTTTATGTTATTTCTTTATATGTATTTCATTTATTATATATC
Source organism: Aythya fuligula (assembly GCF_009819795.1). Classification (NCBI taxonomy): domain Eukaryota; kingdom Metazoa; phylum Chordata; class Aves; order Anseriformes; family Anatidae; genus Aythya; species Aythya fuligula. The sequence continues at coordinate 139,394,744 of NC_045560.1, read as the reverse complement.
ATTTTATGTTATCTCTGCTGACATTCTATCTTCTGTATTACACCAGTGAGCAGCAACAGCAGTACTTTGGGTTTTGTTTTAAGAATTATGACAGTAGACAAAATGGTAAATTGGTTATCTAACAGCTGCTTTACATTTTCAATTTACTGTTCTTTGATGATGTCTTGTTTAAAAGAGTTTTGTTTTGTTTTGTTTTGTTTTTCTGATTAAGACATTGTATGATTCCTTTGTAATAGTGTAACAAGTAACTTGACTTCTTAAATTTGTTAGTAATTTCTTTTAAAGGACTGTTTGCTGAGCAAGCTAAGCAAATGCGATAGTCCTTCTACCTGTGGTAAAACTCAGAGGTCCTGTAGTATTAACAGTACCAGCTACTCTTCTGAATTAAAAATGTACAGAGGGAGATTCTCACAAATTAAGTTACTTTGAAGAGGATTAATTATAGGTCAGATAACCTGGCAGCCTTTCGATTGACAGTGTAATGCTGTGAAAGTGAAATGAAATCATAAATTTCCTTTTTCTTGCAGCTGCTATTTGCTAGCATTGCCCAGACCAGAATATAAGCGCGTGTACAGTCAAGCTAGTGAGGAGAGGTACAAGTATGGGCTCAGACCTTTTGCTTGGCAGCCTCTGTACATTGGCATAATCATATAGTTCACTACAGTGGCCAAACCTGGATGGCATATGTGCCTGATTCCAGATATACTTCATCTCCTGCATTCACATACATTGCAGGGGTTTTTTTTGTTTGTTGTTTGTTTCTTTTGTTTTGTTTTGGTAAAGAAGCAATTGAGTTACCTGGCAAGATATTCCCGTTTCACGTCCAGAACAAAGCATGCCACCCAGCCCACATGTACTTCTGTCCCAAGGGAGCAGCTGAGAATACACATGTGGTAGTTGATCATAGTTGCATGAGTATCCCTACAAGATACTCAGAGACCCTGGCAATAAATGCAGTATTAAAAGGCATGCCGAATGAAATAGTATGAAATACTGTCAGCCCCCAGAGGAGTTCATAGGTATTTTGTTGTTGACTTCAAATACATCCTGAATTCTACTCATGTTATTTCAAGGTAATTGGAACATTTTCTTGAACATTTATATGAAAATTAGATTTTTTTTTTCTTCTAAAAGAAGGCTTTCTCCTTATTTAACAAGGCAAGTTTGGATTTTACTGTTTATTGTTATATTGTCTGACTAGAGAGGAACACCAAACTCACATCACTACGGAGCATGAAACTGGTCATCTCCCCAAGACTCCTAAAGCCCTATGAGATTTTATACCTGTATCTAAGAGTTATCTGATCAAAATCTGAACTAAAATAGTAAGGTGCCATATGTCTTTGCATCTGCATTCTCTGGCTTGTTGTTACTAGTCCTCACTAATAGGTAAAATAATGTAGGTACATACAGATTTTCTTATTTATTACCTCAATTACATTTACTATAGTTCAAGATATGTTTAGCAAATTGTATTTACTACTATTTCTTTATATATTACAATAATTTTCATCAGTCCATCTTTTTATTTCCAGTTCCTCAGATATGTTTCTGGCTCTCCCTTAGCTTACAAAATATAATTACAAGTCATTCAGTAATTTTATTAGTTAATACCCTGAAGAATATAAAGTGCATATCTTCTAGACTTGCTCATCTTTCTATATTCTGTTTCATCGTGTATTCCCTTACCTGCCAGATCACCAGATATAGTGACATAATCTTCATTACTTAATTATAATTATTAGTCAAGGGGTTTCTACCCCAGACATATAGCTTCCAAACAAAGTCTCGAACAGATTAGCAACAAGCTTAAAAAACAAGCCATTTGACACTGGGAATATTATCTGCTGGCCGTCTGAGAAGAACAGTAGCAGAATAAATACGCATTTATTATTTGGAGGATACTATGTAATGAACAAGCATAATGACAGAATGAAGACTATAAGTGCATCCACTGCTTACATTTATTCACTTTTGAAAGTACTGCAATTCAAAGTACTTTTTTCCCTTCACATATAAATTATACATGCATATATATATGTATATCAAAAATGTTTGTATGTTCCTTATGTGTGTTGGGGGTTTTCTTGGAGAGAAGGGGGGAGGAGGGGAAGCTTGAAATTTGAATGAAGCCTAATTTGCAAGCAATTTGCACCAGCAGCTATAAATTTTACTCAAGAGAATTCCAGGTGCTTAGTGTATGCCTATACATGGGGAACATTTCTGAGGAAATGAAGCTTGATGGCTGCATTAAAATGAATCAGAAGCCTTATCTTGATGCAGGGTATTTGCATCCCTACTCTTTGTGAATCTTCATGGATGTGTCTTTTGCTTTTGCACTGTCCTCAGTTTTTTGAAAAGAAAACAGATGAATAAGCTTTCTATTAATGAGTTACAATAACAGCCTGCTGAATTTCCTGACATCCATTTCATGATTGTACTTGTTTTATAGAGGTAGTTCTTTAATTGAGTTTACTATACATATTACAGCATGCTTGAAATCAGAATCCTTGAACTATTGGCGCCATGAGTTCATGCTTTGAGACATCCACCATCCAAATCTTCTCAGTTAATTTGAAAAGATGGGCAAATGAGCATTATCATTCTTTATGTTGGAAAGTAGACTCAGAAAGAGTTTTTTTTTGTTTTGTTTTGTTTTTTTCTTCTTTTTTTTTTTTTTTTTAATAGTCACTGAGCATAACTGTGGCAGAGTCAAAATGTTATCTCTTGATAACAGTCTGAACAAGATCAGTTTGTGCCACCTCCTCTGGAAGTCCTCCTGTCAGCAGCACTCCAATCTCGAATTATTCTTGACCTTTTTTTTTTCCCCTTCTGGCAAAGCCTAAATGTCACAGAGAAAAATAGGTCTTACAGGCAGGTTGGACCATCCTGTGCAGAACTGTCTGTACTGAGGGTGAGAATTTTGTCTGGGTTTGTTTAATGGGTAGTTGAAGTAGGCAGCAAATCAAAATATATGGGATACGTTTCACTTCTCTGTGCTGCTGGTTGGAAGAGCAGAAAATAAGTAACTAATGAGCAGAGCTCCAGAGCCCACAGGAAAGTTGTAGCAGTATGTGGAGATTTTAACAGCCTTTCCTTTGTCAGGAACACTTCATCCCTAGAGCAAGAAGTGTTGTGCCTGTACCAAGCTCCACAAGGGGAAGCCAGCAGGGTCACCACAAGCAGCAGCCAAGCTGGAAGTTGTTTTAATAGGTTTCTTGATGTCCTAGATTGTTGGAATGAAGTTTCATAGTTCTGCCCCTAAATTCAGCAGGTTTTATCTCCTCCTACAGGAGGAAATTACTAGACCAAGACAGGGATTTGTCCCTGTATTTTATGTTCACATTCAGGCTAGGAAGTTGAAGTCTTCCCAGGAAGTAACCAAGTGAGTTTTATCATCTCCTCAGTGTCTACAACAGTTTCTCTAGAAGGCTTTATCTGTTTACGGGATTTAGAGATTAACAGCATGGCCCGAGTGTATACTGTCTCTGGACACACAGATTAAGTGTGAGGAAATATTGGCTTCCCTTCAGTTTTTATCCTTCCTGCTCTAGATCTGTGATGAATGGGGAGGGAGAGTGGCACTGGGGAATGAAATAAGAGACGGGTGTTGCATTGTCAGCTAGCTGGGTTTCTGTGACATGGACCAGTCATCAGGGACAGGATTGCAGATAATGATGAAGGGTTTATTATTGACAGAGGCTTTGTCTTTATCCTTTTGCCCTGGACAGTCGTGAATAAACAAGTAAAATTTGAACACTGTAAAAAATAACAAAATGCTTTTCTGAATTTTAAGAGCCTCACATGCTAGTTCAGAAGACAATGATCCCAGCTGCCAGAATTTCCAGGAGTCCTAGATATCTCCTGCAATACAATTATGCAGGCTCAGTAGAAAAATATTCTGCACATTTGGAGCTAAAGGACAATATAATAAATGACTGCAGGAAACTACACTGCTATTGCATCAGATTACATCTGAATCCACTACCAGTGGTTTTTCTGGTGTAGGAAATCTGCCCTTCAGGATCTCATTGTCCTCTTGTTTGTTTGCTCACATTCTCCTTGATACTGTAATACTAGTGCAAGTCAAAGGTAGATTAGAAGCAGCTGTTTTGTAACAAACAAACAAACAAAACCTTTTGTTTATTAGCTGTTAATCTTTTTTTTTTTTTTTTTTTTTTTTTTACCCCCAGTGGGTAGAAAAAGCCAGCTGACTGTTTGCAGACAAGGAAAACTCCAACAAATGGTTGCACTTTTTACAAATGGAAAATCTGGAGCTTGATCCAAGAATGGTTTCAGGAAACCTTCATGTTAGTGTTGTTTCATTTACTTCAGGAACAGTGCTAATTCCTGCAGTTCATGATACAGCCTCTAGGTCTAAAAACTCTCAGTACTGCCACAAAAATATGTCAGTGTTACAGTGCTATTGCTCAGTTGGAGTGTGTCAAAGACTTCTACTAGCCTGACAGGAATATATTGAAAACATCATTTACAATAAATAAGTAATATAACATAGTAGGACTAAAGCTTGAAAGGGAAAAATGAAGTGCAAAACTGTCTGGCACAGTGGAAAACTAACATGTAAATCAACTGAATCTAGTCCTAAAGACATTTTGTAGTATGCTGAAAGGCTTCCCTGATTTTCCACACTAACCCTAACACCCTGATCTCTGTGGCTACAGAGGAATGGGGAATACAAGGAGGTCTCTTCTGCCATGGATCTCCCATTCTCACTTACAGCAGATGCACTGAGATGTAAATTGGATTAGGACACGCAGGTCTTAATTTACTCCTGTAGCTCTAATGACTGGACATAAAATGTACTGTTGGTGTATTTTCTGAAGTGTAGGTGACAAAATGTGAATGTCATTTTCCTTTCATATTTTTGTGTATTTTAAAAAGTTCTGAAATGCACTTTATCTTCTATGCAGTTTCATACAGGTTTGATTTTACAAATAAAGCTAAGTTTATACAGTAGATTTCAAATAAAGGTAGTTTACTCAGAGTAGACTACAATGCTCTATAAAATACCTTTGTACATGTTAAAAAGATACATTAACTGCCTTACGTTCTAATTTGCATATGTATTTTGCACACACTTCACAACTAAAATGTTCATGTTCATCTTTTAGACTTGTAGAGCATTGCAAATGCCTGGCACTCTTAACATAGCGCCACATGGTGTTTGACTTAGCTTAAATGGGTGAGCATATAATGGTACTGCCAAGTTTTATGAGTCAAGTCATATGCAAAGTCTTATTCAGAGTCTTACGATTTTTAAGTAAGCATGTGATTTGGGGAAAGGGAAGACAAGACCTAAAATGACTCCTAGGCTGTTTGGAACTGGCACTACTAAAATTAAGGTGCCTGGGTAAGAATTTATTATTTGTATTATTCATATTAATATTTATTATTTATATAAATACAATACATATACACGTTTCTTCACATTTTGGACCTTTGACAGAGTAATTGTCATATTCAGAAGTTTAAGTGGAAACATGTAATAGTCCTTGGAAAGCTTTTGCTTAAAAAAGCAGTTGTCAATTACTGCTGGTTTTAGCAGCCGAGAGTGTATCTTAGAAACCCCTTCTCTAACTTTGACTAACCTATGAATTATGTTGAGGTCTGCAGTTAGTTAGATGATCTGACTCAGTTCTCACTAACCTTCACCTAAGAGGTATCATAATTTTTGGATTTTAGAGTAGACTTTCTGTTGCGAAACCAGTTTCACTCATGTGTTATGAGCCAAATTATGACTGCACGTTGGTTTCTACTGGATGGGACAGTGGAAAGGCAGGGTAACAATGAAGTAATGTAATCCTCCAACTGTCTGGTTCTTGTAGGGTTCCTCCCTCCAAAGCTAGGAGCTATCCTGCAGAGTGGTCACAAACATGCCCTCCTCTACAAGTTTACGCCATGTACTATTCCCCAAATTGCAACTCACATCTATGAAATGGCACGTATGGCTATGCCAAGCAAAATCTGTTAAGAATTTTAAAAGACAACCCAACTGCTATTATGAAAGAAAAACAACGTACTACATTCCTGCTTCTGGAGAACTGTAGAAATCAGATTTATCAATACTGAGGAGACTGAGTAAGTTTCTGAGAGAGATAAAGGGATGCAGAACTCCTCTGGCTGTCCTCTAACACTTGGATGTCACGGGTCCACAAGACAAACATGTGATCTGGATCCATAGCTAAAGATTAACTGTACTCATGAAAAGATAAAAAAAAAGTTACCTGGGCAAAATATTAACACTCGATGTTGATTGCATTTTCCTTGTTATGTTTACAAGTTATGTTTGTCTACATGCAGAACATTGCTACGACTATAAAACTAGGCTTTTCTCCACTTCTTTTAACTTGGGCTATATTTTAGAAGTAGTTCACTACTTCAGACTTCATGCTGGCTCTGTGGGTTCTTCAGACTTCATGCTGTCTCTTTGACCAGTGGGGACATGATGTATAAATGCAGGCCAGATGCAGGAGGTTCTAATTTAACCTAATTAGAAAATCAAGAATATTACTAGTGTCAGTAAGCAGCTTGAAAAGATAATTGCTTCAAAAATTGGGTGTAAGAAAAAATAAATTGAATTTAGAAATAAAAAATGTAGCCAAAAATAATTTTTAAAAAGTATGTTTTTAATAGCTCATTTTACAGGAGGTAATTAGCCTTTTAGGTTTTGAAAATTGCTTATGAAATGTTCTGTTTGTAGTAAGGAGATTTTTGATGTTCTTTCTAATCATGAAGTCTTCTGTTTTGTTTTTTTCTCTCTTTTGGAATATTCAGGTGTTTGGTTGTTGATGTTGTTTTGTTTTGTTTCTTTCTTTCCTTTTCCCCTTGGTCTTTAGGCTTGTCTGCTCTAAAATTGAAATAACATTAATAGTTTAGTTCTTCATTCTGTCCATGTCTGAACAGTTGCTCTCTTTCTGTGACTGGCTAATTATTCAAAATTATTTGACTGTTTTATACAAATGTCTTTGCCTATAAATTCATTGCTTTACCTAGAACTTAAACTCAGGCTTTTTTATGGCTTCATGACAATGTTTTCTAAAAAAAAAGTGTTTATAGATGGGAAAAAAAAAAAAAAAAAAAAGCAAACAACAACAAAATAGAAACCACAAAGGTTTTTGTAAGAGATTTTAGTGACAGAAGCTTCTTTCAGGTTTCAGCAAGCAGATTCTGGCAGATTCTGTTCCTTACTCCTGAGAAGCTAAATCCAAAGGTAAGGGAACGGCTGCTAAGTGCAGGCTGCTAAGTGCAGCCTTAAGTCTCTAAAGACTGAAGCAAAAGACAAGATTTTCTTCTGAGATGTGATGTGACTACAGGGTCAGATTCTCTACTATCTTTTGATGCTATTCAGCCAGTTTAGATAACCACAGATGCTTGTCTAATACACTGGTAATTCTATAGTAAAATTATACTAATACAGTGATTCTCACGCCTTTTTCTGGGTCTGGTATTAAGGATACAGACAGAGGAATGAAAGTATCACGAAGCTTGTTGATATTTGCCTGCCATCAAGGTCCACATTGCTACAATAAGACTCAAACTGCTTTAGTTGACAATAAGGAAATAACAAAAGCAGTTTTAACACCATTGTTGTTAACATGTTGTAGGTACTCATCTAAGCATTATGTTACTCACTGTAATTACAGACTGAATTAGGCCACACTTTGTCACAAGGTTTATTCCAAACTGAAGCTACTTCCGTTGGATTGTCTTTGCAGCAGCAACACACTTTAATAAATGAACAAGCTTGGGCAGCTTTTCCAGAACTGTCTAAAACTAAATAATTAGTCAATAGCCATTCACGCAGCATATGACAGAGGTGCTATTATTGTCAGGGAAACTACAGAGCCTGTGATAACAACTCATGACTTAATCTGAGCAGTTAGTTGAACATAACATGCCTGTAATATTTAAAGAAAAAAAAATAATACATGGCAAAAAAAAAAAAAAAAAAAAGAAAAAAAGAAAAAAAAAAAAGAAAAAAAAATTACTATTACATTAGGGACATGAATTACTTTTAAACAAGCTAACAAATTTTGCAGGTAGTTTTTAAAACTTGCTTATATACAAATTCCTTTTCCCTGCTGGGGATCCAGTTGCTCCATTTAGACTTTAGGTAAAAGAGCTCACAAACTGCCTGCAAACCTACAGTTCCCAGATGATAAAACATGGAAAAAGAGCCCTGACTTATTTAAAGTGCTTTGTGGTAGTTTGAAAAAAAACAAAGTGGATCCCAGAGTCACTTAGTAGGGCACGGTGCTTAAACGAATATGCCCTACAGAATCAGGTTGACTGCAACGTCATGATGATGCAGCTACACTGTCACTGGCTCCAGACACACTTCATTTGCAGTTAGCCAAGCTAACTATTTGGACTGTTTTCCACTGCACATTGTACAGCATGTCCTATATTTGTACAGTCCTAAGCATAATGGGACCCTACCCTTGATTGGCCTCTAGACAGTAGCGATACTAATTATAAATATCAGGGAAGTAAATGATCACATAACACCTTTGATGCATTTTCTCCAGCATGCAACAGCAATATTAATATGTACTCCTGCACAATGCAAGCAGATTCTGATCTATGCAATATATTTTTAACACAGTGGACTTGATCCAGACATTTCTGGCACCATCTTCTATTGTCTTTCATCACTTTGCAGCAAAGTTATGTAGGGTACTCTAGACTTGAGGTAGCTGTGGTCTAGTATTAAAATTAATGTTGAATAAAAAATCAAGTCTTTTAGCACCCTTCAGACAAGTGCTGGGCAAACATCTGTTTGTTTGCCAAAAACTAAATATATTTATATATGAAAAAAAAAAGGAAATGAAAAAATGAAACAAATCATTTTTGTCCCAGTCTATGTTCATATACTGTGCTGCAGAACAAATGAAAATCTGGGAGAGACATTCACTTCCTCTGCTGCCTACTTTTTTCTACTTTAGGTTTATAAATAATTGATTTGGAAAAAATACTACCATAAAATAAACATATTTAGAATTCCACTGATGTCTCTTTTATGATAAAATCCTTGAATTCTTCTGCAAAAAGAAGATGCAGTAAATTCAGACGTGGTAGAGATCTCACCCCAAATTACAATCTGACACTGAAAATATCAAGATTTCTTATGCCCTCACCGGAAGGGAGTTTCTGAGACAGAAAGTATTGAAACTGGTAGAGGAAAGTTATTTTTTACTTCATTAAGCTGAGATCTAGTCAATATCTTGAATTGTTCCCTTTCTTATTATGTATTAAAATGGTGCCGAGATGTCCCCACCAGAAGTTGGCATTAGGGAGACATGATGTAAGATTGCCCCCTGCAATTTTACAGACAGTCAGAGGAAGAGTACAGAGAAGGGAATGAACTGGGGAGAACTTTTACAATGGCTTGTAAAAGTGCTGTTACATCTGTGGGTGGCATTTGCTAACAGCATAGTCTGAAGGGACAAAAAAGAAAGGGTGAACTGGTGAGGAAGGTGTAGGAAGAGAAAAAAAAAAAAAAAGAGCAAGGATGGAGAGAATGAAACACGTGACAGGCAATGAAGTAAAGCTGAAGTGACTGTAAAAAGACAATCACTGAAAAGAAAGCAATGTGGAAAGTAAAACTGCAGGGTGATAAAGTAGTAAGTCGATATCATCAGTGGGTTCCTGATAATTCTTACTGAAGCTGCTTCAGTAGATTCACACGCCAACCTTGAACTTCAAGCAGAAGAACAACTGACTGTTATGAAACTCTTGGTTTGGTTCAAGGTCAATCATGTGTGCAATTTCAGGATAATTTATCTTTACCTGCCTTAAAATCCAAAAGAAAGACAGTGTCAACTTCCGTGCTGCTTAAAAATTACTTCTACTGATAAAATTTTATTTGTCATCTTCAGATAAGAGTAAAAAAATCCATGCAGTCATGATTAGAATTTTATGTATACACAGTTAAGATTTACTAGGCACTTTTCAGACAAAAGGAAAATGATACTTTTCGCCCAAACATCAAAGAGATTAAGACAGACAGCTCTTGGCAGAGGCCAACAGAAGGAGCAGCAAAATAGGAATAAGATTTTTTCTCAGATAACTTTGCCAGGAAAGGAATGTTTCTAAGTATGTCAAAGTTCATAAATTTGGTGAGCTTGCTAAGAGGACTACTGGAAAGATGTTACCTGATATCATGAGCATCTTGTCTGGACCTAACACATTCTCCTCCTTAGACTTAAAAAATCCAGTTCATCATAAGTAGGCAAACCAGAGCTTCAGAGGTTGTTCCTTAGGTCATTACATCACTATCTCACCTTTTGCTTGCCAAGCTCATTTAGTACAGAGGAAGGAGTCTTTTACATATCATCCTTTGCTTTGCATCTTTGAGAACAGTGTTAAAATTAAGCACACGATGCCAGGAGTTGATGCTTTGCTCTCCACTGCCTTGAATGATCAACCTGGGTAAACGATAAAGGGTAACCACTTGTTTGTGTGAGCGACTGAAAGCAGTTTTGCCAATAGGGATGTTTGGAATAGCATTTAATCTGAAAAGATAATTAGTGTTTTCTTTGTTGTGCAACTGAAGTCTCTGGAAAGAGAATCATATCACATCTCTCAATAACATGCAACTGGGTGGTAGAAATTGGGTTGAACTAGACAGACAAAAATAACTTTGGGAGGAGCAGAGAAAGGTTATGGATTATGTACTGATTTGTTTGTTTAATGTTGACCTATCTCTACAGCAGAGAGTTTAATGAGTTCCAGTAAGGACTTGCACCCAGCGAGTACAGCTGCAATTACTGTGGGAGGGTTAGAAGTCTCTGTGTGGGCACAGGTTCTGTGCTGCATCTGTTCATAAAGGCAGCAGTATCTTTCCCAGCAGCAGACTTCCTGAGCATCCTTCCACTGACCCCCCATTAATAATTAACAACAAAAAAGGGAATGGGATACACTGGGTGGAAATATAGGGCATGCGAGGTTTCAGTGAAGAAGTTGTTCAAACTTGCAAGTTTGAAAAAAAAAAAAAAAAAAAAAAAAAAAAAAAAAAAAAAGAAAAAGTTTACTGACTAAGACACTGTGAATTTATTTGTATAAACCTGCAAATAGAGGTTGTGTTTTTTTCTCCCTTTAAGTGCTATTTTTTATATGCATAGTTATGGCTTCTGAGAGTTGAAGTCATGTCGCTCATAGGTTCAAACTGTGACTGGATAAATTTACCAAAGACTAATCCATTGAGAGTTATTAAACTCAATGATATCATCTATAATTCAGGGTGTTCCTGAGCCACAACTTCCCAGAGAGTAAGGGAACATTCAGGCTTGTCTGGTTTGTCTTCCTTCTTTAGTGACTATCACTGATACTTTATCTACTTCAAGATGCTCATCCATATAACAACCTATTTCCCCTACACACCTCCAAAAAAGACATATCCCCCAATATACTTCTTTTCCTTCTGAAATGAAATGGTGGGTGGGAAATAAACAGGGGAGGAATCAGGGAAGAGCAGTGAAAAAAAAAAAAAAAAAAAAAAAAAAAAAAAGTAAGGAGAAATAGAGCAATTGCCACAACCATCAACTTTCATGGAGCCAGAGCTCTGGTCGGATCCAGAACATCTGTTCTCATGATGTAGCAATGAAGCCTGACCTGTGTGATTTTTGTTCTTTTAAGAAATGGTAATAATTTATTTTCCTAATAAATCAGCACATCTAGTAGAGCTGAGGAGCTTTCGGGCAATAAACACTTCTCTAAGTCTGCAACTGACGCTGCAAAATTCTAGATAGAGATTGCACTGTGAATCCTACTTGCTTTTGATACTCAAACAATGGAGAGTGATAGAAACTGTGAAAAAATAAGGTCATTAAAAGGTGAAGGATGGTTAATTGTACATTAACAGAAACATACGGTGAAGGATGGTTCATTGTACGTTAACAGAAATGCACGGTGAAGGGTGGCTAATCGTATGTTAACAGAAATGTTCCGTGTCGAAGCTACACGTGTAGGTCCGTAAATCCGGATGCAACACATCCACAGCAGAGTTTAACTTTTTTGTTTACACATTCCTTTTCAGGTCTTATTTGTGAAACGCAGATTTGGAGGCCAGAAACGCCTCGGCGGGGGGCTGCCTGGCGTCTCGGTGCTTCGCCGAGCGGGCTGCATTTCACACACACGTTTTCAGGGCAGCGGATCACGCCTGCACCAGGGGGGCTGCTTTCCCCCTCCCAGCCCCTCGGAGCCCACTTCGGGCCCTTCCCCTCACAGGTCGCGGCCTCCCCGCGGCGGGGCGGGCCGGGAGGTGCCGGGCCGAGGCCGGGCCCTCCCCCGCCGCCCCGCTCGGCTCCGCTCCGCCCCGCGGCTGCCGGCGGCGCCTCCATGCGCTCGGCGGGGCAGTGCGCAGCCGCGGCGGAGCCCAGCCGGGAGGAGGAAGCGTTTGCGGGGCGGAGGGAAGGAGGCCGAGGCCGGCGGAGGCAGCGGCGGCGGCTCATGGCTCCGCGGGCGGGCGGATGAGGAGGGCGAGTGCGGGCCGCTAGCGCTCCCCGAGGCCGCAGCTCCGGCGGGGGGGCGAGGCGAGGCCGGCTCTCTCTCCCCCCCCCCCCCCTTCAGCCTCCTCTCGCTTGGCGGCTCCGGCTGCGTGTCGGGGGCGCGGCGGTGGCAGGACCGGCTGCTGCTCGTCGCCTCGCCGCGGGCCGGGGTTATGGCCCCTTGGGGGAGCGCAGGAGGCTCCCCGGCATGGAGGTCAGCGCAGCTCCTGCTCCTCGTCGTCTCCTGCTGCGGTAGGTACCGGGGCAGCGACGCCGCCCGGGGTGGGGGGGTGGGGGGCGAACAAAGCGGCCTTTGGGCGGCGGGCCCGGGGTCCCTCAGCCCGGGGCAGGGCCCGGGGGCACCCCCCTGGACCGCCCCCGTCCTGCCGGCCGGCCCCGGGCTTCCCCTTCCCTTCCCTTCCCCCAGCCGCCGAGCCCGGCCGCTCCACGGCTCGCTCTTTGTGATTTCTTCTTGATTTTTTTCCCCCAACCCCGCTTGGGGGACGTGGGTGGAAATCTTCCTCAGGGAGGTCCTGCAGGCGGAGGCTGGGATTTGGCCCGGCTGCCCTCGCCTTTATCTCCCGCAGATGTCCGCGCGGCTGGGAACTCCGGAGTTGGTGCGCGACTGCACAAACAAAACAAACCCCAAATCCTCTGAGTCACGAGTCAGCGCCGGCTCTGGGCGGCGAGACGATGCCGGGGAGATGTTTTACGCCAGCCAGGTTGGGACGGAGGCCACGCAGGATGCTCCCACTGAGGGGTGCCGAGGGGGTGTCGAGGCGCTGCTGTCGGGCCAGGAGTTTGTGGCACGGCCAGCGCAGGCCTCGGACCTCCGCTTTTGTTCGGCGCGCCCGCAGCCCCTGCCAAAATGGCATTTCGTGGCTGGCTATGAACCCGTCTCTAAACAAAGCTGCTCACAAAAAATACATAATGATTGCGTGAGCGGCTGTGTTTACGCTGCTGCTTTATGGTGTGTAGGTAGCCCGGTGGCATGTAATAGGGCAAACCCCAGATGCTTTGCGGCGAGTGTTGTCTCGCTTTCCCTCCCGGAGTTGTGTTTGTTTTACAAACTTGAGTGCAGGCTCTGCCGCTGGGCCCCGACGTGAGGAGCAGCCGGCTGGCGTGGAGCTGGGCATGTGCCTCGCTCTCAGGGGGACGTCAACAGCGGCCCTGGGTTAGCCAATTCTGAAGTTGGTGCCTTTACTTTGAACATGGGATTGGGCATATTAAGGTAGAATCTGTTTTACTGTTCAGTAAAACAAACTGGAGGCCAGGGGGTTGATACACTCAGGTTTTGTCTGTGCAAAGGGCTTTGTCCAGTGTGTGCCTGTGCTGCGAATAGCGGTGCCTTGACTGTAGATACTCCGCATAAACTTTTAAGAATGCTTCCCATTTCATTGATTAATATATGTTTAAGTGAGTAAAAGTAAGATAGGCTTCTTCACGTAGAACTATGGTTACACCAGTGTCTGTAACTGAATAGTTACACTAGCATAGTTTAATTTTTAAGTGAGCCCCCTTGGATAAGCAAGGCAAGGTGCTGACCAACCTTTTAAATGCACACAATGCCAAAGAAGAGAGTATTTATGTAGGCTGGTAAAAAATCATATGTCAAAAGCTAAAGTGAAAGCACAAATGGAAAGGAGTTGGCTTTTGGTGAGCAGGAAATGGTGAAGAAAATCTCAGTTCTGGAGATGTTAAGTTATCCTTACGTTTATGTACTTAATGCGCTTGAGAAATGTAACTTCTGTGCAGAGGTTTTTTAACAAAGTCTATATTATTCTCTTATAATCTCCACAACTGAAATAAAAAGTGAAATTGCTAATTTTTTGTGACAAGCCTCACCAGCCAAACTTCAGTAGATAGTTTCAGGCTGTGGTGCTATAGATTTGGCACTGTTGTCAGCATTTCCACTGTAAAACTTAAACAACAAGCACAATCCTCTGTTGAGAGAGTGTGGGCGTGTTTTTTGGTTGTTTGTTTTAACAACTAAGTAAAATACGTGCGGAATAACATCTTTTATGGACCTTTACTCTAGGTTTTCCAAAGTTCAATCAAGTACGAGGAAGGCTCCATAACTCTTTGCCTCGCTGAGAAACCCGTTGCTGTTCATTGTCATCATTGATGCGAAGGGAAGGCAGCGTCCACTTTGTCAGTCTGCTGCCTCATCCTCTTGAAGGATTAATTTCTCCCTACAACTTCTTGTTATAAATGTCTGAAGTTCTGAGCAATTTCACAGCTCAAAGGAAGGGAACTTTATTCTTCCCACACTAGAGCATCCAAGAGGAGAACAATCATTTGCTATGTAGCGAAGCCCTATCTCTAGTACTCATTTTGATTTGTCTTGTTCATTTCTCTGGGGAGATGGAAGTGGGAGTGGGAAATATTCCCCATTAAAGCCTCTTACCTTCCTGTACAGCTGCTTTTAGTTCTTCCAAACTAAAATAATGTCACCATGAACTTTGATCAAGGCGCTGCTGACAGCAGAGCTCTGGACAGCAGTGTTGATCCTGAGCAGAGTCTTGCAGATATCGTTACGGTACTGTGTGTTATGGCTTTGAATTCAGTAGGCAGTGCTCAGGGTAAACACATACTTGGAGAAGCGGTAGTGCATTGCTTTAGTTTACTTCCATTATGCAGTTGCACAGCTATATCTAGAATTTTCCACTAATTAAAATACTAAATTCATGGAGGTTGATATGTGGGCCTTGAGCTCTCCAGAGAATGTTTCTCTGTTTCCCTGTAGTTAGTGATTTTTTTTCAAACCTTCCTTCTGATGATGACTGTAATTATAAAAAATTGAGAAGGAGGAATACTGATGTGTGAAATATTGGAATAGCACTGACTAACAAGAATTTTAGCTTGGTAGGATATTGGGCAGCAGTATTCACTTTTTAATATAACTGGCCTTCCTGTTGACTTGGAAATTTTCTATCCAATAAATACTTTATTATACATTTCTCTATACAATTCTGGCATGGCTTTTAACAGGATAAGCGTGAAGATATTTCTGCATATCTCAAAGGCCCTAAGAGTTGCCTGTTTTCAAAACAAAGCTGTATATTGCATTAAGTGATTTCTGTAGGGGAAAAACATCATTTGAGAAATTGGTCGTATTCTCTTGAGGGCAGGATTTTTCAAAACAGAGTTTGATGATTGATTAGCTGGAAATCAAATGAGTTTTGTTTTCTTGTTAAAACATCAGCTTGGATTTGAGAACTGAATTCCTATTACGTTAGATTTTTATTTAACCCTTGGCAGGATGATGGTTTATATCTTACAGGTGCTGTAATGCAGTGTTTTCAAGACCAGTTAGGGAGAGACTGGTGAGCAGAGTTCAAGTTATGAAAAGTCTCTGGAGTGGCACAGTGCAAAAACAAAGGCATGCTTTTGTTTGCCCTTTGGATGTGGTGTGGAGATGTGGATACTCACCTTTTTCAGACTGCTGCAAAGTCCAACTTTTTGTCTTAACTGTACCTGTCATCACACCATGTAGTAAGAATTTCTGTCCCACTCAACAGAAAACTACAGCAGATTTTATTGCATGTTGTAGAGTTGGTAGTGATCAATCCCGAGGTACAGTAGGCTAATTACCCTACTTCTGCCTTCACCGGACATAATACGTATAAAAGAAAAGTATTTACAGAAGTGGGACTGTGTCACTGAAACAGCTCGAGGGCAGAACTTTGTGGCATGATAGAGATCGGTCTTACTTCTCCGTATCTACAGGATGGGTTTGGGGCTTTACTTAAGTGCTGATGAATGAGAATCATTAGAAGAGGTCTGAAAATTGTTATTCCCAGAAATCATAATTGAAGCAATGTTGCATGTTACCACTGAGACTGCAGTGCTATCGACATTATTCTGGCCCATGAAAAGAAGAGACATACAGGCTTTAAAACGCTTAGTTCTGGATTAGTACCATCCCAGGTTTCTGTAGTACAAACGTTGATTGAGGTTACAATGAGATCACACATAATCCATCGTTCATTTGTTTTTTCATGGTTTTAAGATCAGGCAGGTCATATCGTTAAAAAAGTTAACTAGTCTGGACCCAAATTTTAGTTTCATGTCAGTTTGCTGACAATGGCATGAGGAAAAATAAAATTTCCTTCATTCTTATTTGAAAGAATAGCTTGAATCCTGTAAGCAAGTAAAGTCTGCCAGCCAATTTATTTCATTTTCTAAAGAAGTTGTGCTATAAAGCCAGAACGCACTGTCATAAAGGAATGGCTTGGCTTAATAAACCATTGTACCTTAAACTCTTAAATGTCACTTTTTAGTGATACTTCTGGGATACATTGGACAAATATATTTTGCTAGGAAGTAAATCATATTATTTGCAAAACTGCTGTGTTTAACATATTAGAAAGGTTTTGTAGTCCTTAAAGAGAAAATGGCCTAATTTTAATGGCATAGCAATTTCTATTGTCTAAGAAGTTTATCATCTGTCAAGTTATGTAAGTACATACTCAACTGGCTGTTCAGAGCCACAGTTAGGTCTGTAATCAGAGTACCTGTGAGGTCATGTGGATAATGCTTTGAGTGTTTGAGAGGAGAAGAAAAAAGCAGATCCTAGACAACCTCATAGCAAAAAAAGAGTTTGAAAATTTTAATCTAAGGTAATTGGGGTGATTTTAAGTACACGCTAAATGAGAACACCTTCAGCCAGAGGATGAACAGAGAGGTACTTGTAGCTGGAATCAGGACAGAAGCCACCTGATTCCATTACTGTCATCAGAGCAAAATGTATAATTAGCTTGGCTTTTCCAGCTTTCTTCTGACATTGCTAGGAGGAGAAGAGCACTGCTGGGTTGGAAGGGCCCTACGGGTGAATCTGTGTGACTCCTTTGTTTTGCTGGATCCTATTTCAATATCAGATAGATGGGTACCACATCTGTATTTTTTTTAACTGAGCACAGTATATATTGTTTTATATTTCTCCTTACTAAGACTTACAATTATGATCAGTCTTATGGTTCATTAACAGATCTCAAATTCTTAAAGTTAATATTTTGATATGTTAGTTACAGAAGTGCCTCTGCACACATTTACCTTTTACCATAGCTTTTATTTTGCCCTAGCTTTCCAAGCTGTGGAAGGCATTTTTTTCATCCTTGTTAAGTAGGAGATTCATTCCCTTATTTTTTTTATTCATGAGTACTGTTTGTACTGCATACATAGTCTCTTTTTGTTTTTTTTTTTTTTTTTTTGAGATGGCTCTGCATTTTCCAGGGGTAGTGCTCCATTTATATTGTCGCAGATAGTTAATAGTGATGCTGAGCACTGGAACAGCTAAGATATCTAGCAAGGCACTAATTGAGAGTGTGATGTGTTAACAAGCTTGGATTTTTATTTTTATTTTTGCTGTCTCACAGTTCACACAGTCGCACTTGTATGCAGGGCAGAATTGCTAGCTCGAACATTTTGTGGTGCCAATTATACTGAGGTGTCAAGTGGTCACTAAGATTCAGCCTGCTTAGTTGACGTGGCTTTAAGAAAACATTGGGTAGCAATGTGTTTAATAGCATGGGAGATGGCTGTGGATCCAAGTTCCTGTGTTTATCCTGTCAGTAGCAAGCAGTGCTCCCAGTGGTTTATATAGCAGGCTCTGTGATACTGTGCTCTGAAAAGTTGTGTTCTTCTGACTACATTTTGTGGCATTTTCTACCCTTGACTTTTTGACATAGTTGTTCCTTTAATAATATTTCATTACAATTAAAATTCACAATTGCATTGAAATACATAGCACTGATTCTCATGAATATCTAGGCTTAAACTACTACTATGAGTGTGACTGACAGGTGAGTGCAAATACTTCCACAGGCACTCTTCTGGACTTGGTTGTGACTTCGTGCTCTGACCAGATGCTTTAAACTTGGATACACTGCCACTTTCTACACTGTTAACCTGTTGTTGAAATAAAGGCTTTTTAGCAAGGCAAATATATTTAGTAGTGATCCGTTTGATTTTTTCCCCCTCTAATCTTACAGTTTGAATCTTAGGTCATGAGGGCATTGGTGATAAGTTGCTCAGCAGTTTCTTGAGGAACAACTTTCTGGAAGTAGGCAGGAAAAGGTGTTAATCTGTTTTTGCCCTAACTTGTTACTGGAACAAAAATCAGAAAGCAGTGATAAAAATAAAATAACTCCTTTAAATGGAGTGCATTCTGGGGGGAGGGAGTTGATGGCCATACAGAAACATTTGGCTTAGTAGCTGCGGTTGTCATAAGATAGTCTCTCTTTTCACATAAGCATCTTGTGATTTATAGGTACTTTCTAGTTGGTTAGGGAAATTTGCTTGACATGCAAGAAAGCTGAACTTAACTTATCGAGAGTTGCAAACTTTCTGCAAAGCAATGAAAGTGCACTATTTGCATTTCTGTGGAAGGTGAAAGTAAGCTTGAGCTATGTTTTCAGGCTGTGATTTACATGTTTGCACGCACCTGATTGTGTGTCTGTAATTCGTGACCATCCTTCCCCTAACCGAGATGTTTCCTCTGCCAAGTGGAAGTCCCCGGGACCGACTTTGTGTAGCAGTTCAGAGCAGTGTTTAGGTCAGTTGCAGACAGAAAACAGGAAAGTGATCCTCTAACAAGCAGTGTGAGCACACTGGTATGTGGTGGAAGACTATGGTGTTCAAAACTTAGGAACAAAACACTCGGTAGAGGTTCCTGTAACTTGGTTTTCTGATTCTAGCTTTGTGTGAACCTACTGGGAGACAGGTCCCTCTAAAACTACAGATTGCGGGAACAGGTCTCTCCTGAACAAGATTACTTTTCCTCTAATCTATACATCTATACTATCTTACTAGAAATAAGTTTGTTCTATTCAATGTCTCTTAAAAAATTGATGAGCTTATTCATTTAAGGAATTGTTCCTTTCAGAATAACTTTGTCATTCTGAAAGTTTTCAGAAGCAAGCAAATTGAGAACAGAAATTGGATGTCTCGTTGATGTGTCTCAGCGAGGGGAAAGCACGTGCTTGTGTTCGTGTGTTCTGGCTCCTAGGCTTTACCTGTACGTGAATTTTCATGAAGCATATTAGAATCCAAGAATGAGTTAGTATACCCTCATTGGGTATTTGACTGCAAGTAGAAGAAAGTAAAAGCTTCAGTTAGGGATATTGTAGTAACTGGGATTGAGCATGCTAGGGTCACCTCATTTAGTAAACAAATCCTCATATATAAAAATGCATAGCTTTAAGTGGAGGCCTTAGCACTCCCCTTGTTTTCCTGCTGAAGGAAGCCCTTTCCAAAGAGTGAACGATTCTAGAGTCCTAATTAACATGCTGTCTTATTCGTTGCATTCGTGTATTTACTGCAGTCTGTTCTTCATACTGCTAAGCAATTACACTTTTCCATTTGCTCTCTTCTAAAGAAGTGCTCAGAGACAGTGCACAGGGATTTAACTCTAAATGCGTGTCTAAATAGTATGGAAATATTTGTAACTGGACTTGGGAGAGTTCCTATTTCTTTTTTTTTTTTTTTTCCAATTTATAATTATTAAGTACAGAGATGCAACATTTCTCCTTTCCATGATGCAAACACCAGCTTAAATATTCCCAAAGAGATGCCTGTTGGCAAGTCAGGAAGATGAATGATAAAATTGTCAGACACCAGTGATCATACTGACGTGCAGCTGGATGTACTGCTTGGGACTGATTTGGGTAGTTGAGTAATTAGTAGAAACTGAGCTCCCATCTGTGTGCCTTTCTATTGCTTATATGTTTCCTACCCTAAGGTTTGAATAGAATGACCGGTTCAATGGCTAGAGGTACTCATGGAGACTGGAAAGTTGGGACGGCAAAGAAGGAAAGACTGGAGAAGACATGTTCATGTCTAACAGTGGCAGAATCACGCTTTAATACGGAAGGGAAAGTGCAAGCTCTTGGGGAGAACAGCTGGTACTTAAGAGGCTGTGAAAATGGCAGTAAGGGGAACAGTCTTTTTATTTTAAGGGGTGTTATGGTGACTGTGTGAGCATCTAATCAGTCTAAGTTGTTACTCTTGGGAATTATCAGCAGTCGAGAAAAAGGATTGGAGTGCAGCTGGTCTTGCATGTGAGTCCGTCTCTCCATGTGGTCTGTCTCTCAGGTCTCAGGAGTATGCTCAGGCAGCGGGATGTCACAGAAACTTGAGATTCCTGCTTCTTACCTGTACTTCAGAAGAGATAAGTGAATGAGCAGAGATATTAGAGGATTTCTGTAGCACAGCATATGGCTTTTGTCAGCATTTTGAAACATCCTTTTTTTGTGACCCTGGCGTGTATTCCTCTTCTTGCTGACAGGGCGTTTGGGCTTTGTGCTTCGCTGCTGGCTGCGTCTCGGCGCCGCGTGCTCCTCGAGTGTAGTTACTGCTGACCTCCCTGTCGCGGCTGATCCAGCTGCAGCGCTTCGCAGTGCCTGATGTTGTCTGGCTGTCTCGCTCCCCTCCCTGATGTGAAGTCGTCTGTTGTGTCTGAGCACACTGCAGCGAAGCTTCAGTGCTACCACAGTTCTAAAGTAAAGAGTAACCCAGCATACCAAGGCTGAGTGATAGTGTTACCACTCTCTTGTGAAGTCCACAATACTAAATTTCTGTTCTTCAGCTGTGGAAATCTGTGAACAGTATCTGGGACCTGTAGAGCCCTTTTGCCTTAATACTATGAATGTATAAGACTTGGCAAAAGGAGCATATCTTTGTCTTCTTGCTGTAGTGAGGAGCACAGTCCGCTTTCCCTGCTGTCTGTTGGAGCCACACAGCTTGTCTGTGGTGCCTTTGGGTCCATGAGGAGTTTTCCTGGAACAGGAGATGCGGTATTCCAGATGTGCAGGTTAGAAGGAGCAGCAGTGCTGCAAACTGTACAGTGTAATGGTGTCTCCTGGGGTGAATCCCTTTGAAGTCAGGCTGCCTAGAGTGTCTCACTCCTCATGGATGGGGAGTGAGACCCCTCTCTGCACTCTCAACTAACAAAAAGTTAGTGCTCAATGCTGACTTTCTAGAAGCACTATCGTGAAAGATACAGCAGTACATCTGTCTCAAAATGTCAATTAAAACCACGGAGGCCAGGAATATATATGCAGGGACGAAGTGAGTGTGTTTGAATCGCTCTTACTAGTTTTCTAGAACTCACCCTAGTTTCTGGTTCTGCAAAGGAGACAGACCTGAACTCTGGGTAGCTGTTTCGGGCTTTGCACATGAAGGAATTCGCCATAAAATGCAGTAGCTTTTAGAAATTATTAATAACCAAAGTAAGTCAGAATTTAAATTTTTAATCTGAGACCCTGCTTGCTGACCGCAGCGTACGTTTGGGAGCCTATAAATTGCTCAAAGCACTTAATTTGTGAATTTGTGAAATGTTTATGAAATAAACATCCACACTTTCTCATGCATGCATGTTACTTAAGTAAAACGATCACATCAAACAGTAGCTTTTTTTCCAAGGGAGGATGACGTATTCTGATGAGGAGAGCTGAAATAGCTTTAAAGTTGAGAGTTGCTGCGCACAATTTATAAATTATTGCTGTATATATGTAAGGATTATGGCATCAGATCCTTATTAAGCATCTTCTTCATGCATGCACTGAAGTGCTGTATACTTTGATATGTTTTTGAAGTGTCTGAAGATGTTTTATTTTACTTAGACATGTAATCGGGGTTTGTGTTTTGCAGTTCATGAGGTTCCCTTGTTCTGGGCCTGCTCTTTTCCCTATATCTGGAAATCTGCTATTGAAGAGAAGGGATGTGTGCTTAACTGAGAGATACGCTTTGTTATTACATAAAAGTGGATAAATAGAAATTTGAACATGTAGGCATTATGTCTGACATCGATCTTCTACTTGTCACCATGCTGTGTCATATTTCTTGCTATTTTAAAATTCTATGCTTTTCTTTCAAAAGGGTGTAGGAGCAAGTGCTGAATTTTGTTAGCAGGTTGGCTTTTAATAGAGTGAAATGTCTGCCTGTATATGTAATTTTTAACTATTTATTCTACAGCAGAATTAGTGCTTTGAAGCCTAATTTACCCATTTTCCTTATCAAGCTATATTCCTTAGAAAGGAAATCCAAGCCTTAGAACTGCTCTGTGGAAATACAGAGTGAAGCATGGTCATGATGTATTTCTTTATTAGTGTTACCACATACTGAACAGCTGCCTTAACCTTTTCGTAGTGAAGTTAGTTATTGACTTCATCTGTAATTCTGCTAATGGAAATTGACAACATTGAGGTAAACCTCTGGTTTTCTGATGTGCATATAACTTTGTGTAAGTGCTAATGAATTTTCTGGCTGTTTTGATTATGCATATACCTATTTGGAGGGGGAAAGGGTGTGGACTTTTAATCTAAGCTCAGCCTTGACTTTGCTGTGCTTTGTTGTGATCAGTGTAAATTTTACTGCTGCTGGCATCAGTAAGACCGAAGTCAAATCAAAATGAACTGCTTTTAAAAACCAGGTAAAATTGTTACCTGCAGTTTCATAACTATAAGCAAGGAAATTGACTTTAGACCTTAGGAATTTTCACTGGCATGTTTATTAATTCAAAACTATCTTTATTAAAAGCTGCATTGGTAAATTTTACCCAGCCAGGGTTATTGTAGGGTATTCATCTATGGTTTAGGTGATCCACTTCAGAAAGCTATGCAGATCCTGAGAGGATAAAAGCTAACATGAATGAGTTGCACATTCACTCTTAGCTGCAGCAAGCCTAACAGTCTGGGGACTGAACTGGATAAAATGCTTCTAAGAGTGTATATACAGACCTCTTGAGAAACCACGTTGTCTTAGGGTGTCCCAACACTGGTAATAACAGAAACTGTGTAAAAGTCAGTGCTTAGCCTCTGTGTATGTCTGTAGGTGATCCTGAAAGGAAAAATCAAGTAAGTAGTCAAGTGGATAACAATCAGTGGTGGAGTATAAACAGTGCAAGAATTTGCAAGTATTCTGTCTTCACAGTAGGCACTTATCACAAATAAGTCGTACTCTTCAGTTTTGCAATATATACCAACTTCAAAGTACTTCCTAATTTTAGAAAGTAATGTATTTGTAGTATATACGCACACAAGATGAAGAATGACGAACTCATACCATGAAATATTCCATACTTCCTTTATACTTCTTTCCCAGAACCATACTTTGTGTATGCCCTCTTCCTTTTTTTTTTTTTTTTTTTTTTTTTGAACAGCAAATGCACAGCGAAACCCATGTCCTTAAATTGTGGCTTATTATTATTCATTGGGCAGAGTTGCCAGTAGGAATTGTATGGGATGTAATCTGCTTTCATCAATGCACAAGTCTAACAATGCTTGTTATGCAAATTGAAAAGAAGCTACATCTGAAAGAATACAACTGCCTGTCAAATTTGGTTAATGGTATTAACCTAAAGTACTAGTATCTCTGCACATGGCTATTTTCCAAAGCTTTCTTCATCCCATTCTTCACAAGGCAGTTTGTTTCACTCGAACAGTGGTTGAATTTGAGTGTCCCAACAAATAGCTGCTGTTTGAGGTTTTTTCCCTAGTTGACTGTTCCTTCATACGGAGCATCTCTTTGTAAGAGGGCACTTGTGTATCAAACAATGACTTCCTGGTGCTAAGCTTTCTTAAAAATAGGCTTACGCTGGAAGGATACCATCAACCTAACTGACACCTAAGTTTTCTGTGCTTTACTGATATGACCTGCTTGGAAAGAAATCTTCAAAGAACACTTTTATTTTAGAATATTTTTTTTGTGCAGTTGTCTAAAAGCTCTTTATTATCTACGGATTAAGCATTAAGATGGCCTAATAACCCCTCACACTAATAGTGTTCCTGTGAAGTATTCTTGTTTACAGGGTAGAAGTTGAAGCACAGAAAATAAAAAGCTGCTCCATAATTGTTCTTGAATAGAGTCTGCTATTTCCCATTTCCTGTCATTTCTGATTTTGTGCGTACAGTGGGGAGCATCGGTTTGGCTTAGCTTAAGGCAGAGTCAATGTGGGAAAAGGCAAGTTTATTAAAGGAATGAGAGGCAACAGGAATGTGACTTACTGATCTGAACCTGTCTTCAGAGAAGTCTCTTTTTCTCACTTCTCAGTGTAGGCAGACGAGTCTGATTACTTAAATGCCTGAAGCTCAGTAGCGTGCAAGTCCTGAAGTGTACTAAGTACATGTATCTTGGAGGCTGGCTTCGCACCTGGAAAATTGCCCACTCAGAGGAGGGAAGATAAAGGGTGAAGAGTGGTCCTAAAGCATTTAAATGCAAATGGCACCCTTTTGGGAAGGATGCAATCGCTGAATTTTAGTTTAACTGGAAGGAGGCTGTCTTGAGAGCAGTGTGTCTGTTACCACTGTATTTGTAACTCCAGCTCCTATCCTGTCTGTTTTTAAAACTGTAAGTACCAACTCATTTCTCTCGTCCCCAAAATGCTAGTCCTCTTCTGCTCGTAAGGAGTAAGGCCCACTGTATATTTAAGCTACTCTTTGTTAAGTGAGTGGATGCAGTTCAGTGATGATCTGCTGCTGCTGGATAGAGACCTCCTTCAGACGAGCCATTTTACTGGAAGCAGGAAAGTACAAACGTTTCTTCTCAAGAATTACAGCGTTCTGTGTGGAGTTTCCCATTATGTGTTACCCATTTAGTAACAGGTAATTTTGCAGCGAAACATTTGTGAACACAAGTAGAAATACACATTGTAATGAAATTAAAACTGGATTTTGGGGACTGTTACCCTTCTGCCAAATGTGGTAGAAATAGGCCAAAGTATTGAGAAATGGGTGTAGAGATGCACACAATTGCACTTATACTATGTGATCAATTGAAAAATAGTCTCAAGTTGATACTCAGCCAGATAAGAGTGAGAATGAGTAAACTGAACAACTCCAAGTGGCTTTGGGAGTATCAGGTTGTGAACTGGGTGGATGGTGGGTTGGGCAGTAATTGCATTACTTGACCTTCAGCCATCTAGTACTCCTCTGAATGGTTCTGGCAGGAATTTTCTGAGGAAGAGTAGAAACATTTTGATATAGTATCCTATATCTTTAATAAGATTTTTTTTGATGGTGGGCCACTGGGGACCCAGGAGTTGGACTCAATGATCTTTGTGGGTCCCTTCCAACTCGGATATTCGCTGATTCTATGATTTTTTTTTTTTTTAATACTGTAACTGGACTGCAGAAAAAAAATCGTAAGTTGTTAAAGCTCTTAGCAGAAAGGAAGTTAATGTCTTACATAAATGTGTGGGAACGTTTTTCAGTCAAGACGGGAAAAATAAGAGCTGAAAGAGTTTGTGTCGAGACAAAAATGGAGAAATGGCGTACTAGGTGTAGGGATAACGTGCTGGAAAGTAATTATGAGTCTGAATGTCAGAGTAAATGGTGATAAGGATTTTGGAAATACCTGTTAGAGCACATTCTCCTCTCGGAGGCATTCATTCCTCTGATTATGTTCAAGCCTACTTGGGCTTTTGTCATAGGAACTCTCTCCTAGAGTGTGTGTGTTGGGGTATGTTCACTCCTGCTGCTCTGCCTTCACCTCCCCAGGGGAGCTGGGCCTTTGGTAAGGTTCTCAAGTGTACTGTGGTGTGAGGCTTGCTGTGCTTTTTTTGTGAACATCCCAGGGTCTGGAGGGGAGGGAGAGCACTGTGAGTGTGTGAACCCTCATTTATACTTCTGCCCTTGTGCGCATCAGCCCAAGAACAGGAACATCGCAATTCAGCAGCCTCACGCAGTGCTGGAGTTGAGAGGGATGGTGTAGCTTCAGGTATGGCCACGATTATGAGATCTGCTTCAGTTAAAGGAAGCAACTTACTTCTTGGCCATCCATCTCCGTAGAGCTTTTTCGTTAAGATGGTAACGTTAGGTGGAAGTGAATGGTCCAGTTCACAGCTCTGCAAATGTGCCTGTCTATTTCAAGGTTGTCCCTGACTTCTTAAAATCTGATCTTTCGAATCACCGTGAACTTATATTTGAAACATGAAGGTTCAGTGTGCCGTGAGACACCAAAATTGGCGTTATTTGACAGATAAACAAATAAACATGTCATAAATTTTCTAGACATTTCCAATTTCTTGCAAAACGCTCAGATTCAAATCATGATTGTGCTGCACTGAGGTACACTTACGTGCTTGGCAGAGGTGCATCTTTACATGTTTGAATGATGCGGAGGAAAAAAGGATGTCGTTTGAATTCTGCATTACGGACATAGCTGTGTAAAGCTGAAGGTTGCGGGACTTCTTTTGCATGCTTAGAGTTGCTATAATATAATAAAACATGGGATTTTGTGACCCATACAATGTAGGGCTTTTCTTACTGCCTCTCTTGAGAGTAAGCACAGAAGGTGCATTTAGGGTCTTACAGACAGCCTTCATTGTATACTTTGGCAATCTACAAGTCATTGTGATCACTTAATTTCTGTAAGAAGTAATAGTCTTTCAAAAAAAACCCAAGTTTTCCAGTAGTAATTTCTCTTTCCCCGCTGTGAAACTGCATTCTTGGGACATTTTACACAAGTGTTTTGAAACAAACTTAGGTCTGCCCTTTTCAATGAAGTTACATATGCTGTGGCTGTCTTGAAATCTTGCTGTACTCTGAATTGCGGCTGCCTACACTGGCTGTCAAGTCAAATGCTTATTCAACCCTACAGAAAGGATTTCTTTGCTTCATTTTGCAATTGTGCTATCCAACAGTCTCTTGTTTCTAGGTCCTGGTAGTAGAAGATTGTTTATCTTTTTTAATTACTGTGAATCCCCGTGGCGAGAGGCTCCAGTACCCTGCAGTTCTTTCCAATGAGAAAAAGAAGTACTCTGGCTGTCGCATGCACTTCTTTTCATTGCATATAGAGGTGGCCGTGTTAACCATCTCTTTATATTGCAAGTACTATTTTACAGCTGTTTTCATGTCACATCTCCTCCTGTCTCTATAGCTACCTCTAACACAAAATAGTTCAGACTTTCCTAAATGCTTCCCAAAGTTTCCAAGGGACAGACCTTTACATTTGGTGTGCAGAAGTCTGAACTTTGATTTGGGTTATTTGGGAGAAAGAGGGAAGGCGAGGGAGAATGAGGGATCTAAGCACCGAGTAGCTCTTAATCAAAGTTCTGCTTCACTTGGTTTTACCATCCTGTTGGTCTGCAGTGGTTCTTTGCTGATAGCTTTCGCACTTATTAACACTACTCAGGTTTGTCCATTTTTCCTTTTGTGCTTCCCACCACCTGGGTAGATGTCTACATGAGATGCACAAAGCTGTCACACTTGCTTTCTTCAAACATTCCGGCCGCTGCTGTGGTTCCTATAAAGCACCACCGTTATATTTTGGCACCTCATGGGCTGGGATTTCCAATTGTTTTATATATTGTTCTCTCTTACTGTCTGTTCCTTTAGCTGGTAAACTGTAACATACACTGTTCTCACAAAGCAGGGAGCTCTGTGGAGCAATAGTTGCTTTTTGTGTTTGTGTCTTGCTCCTGACAGTAAAGTTATAATGACGATAAATGCTTACTTGCGCTTTTAGGAAAAAATAAAAATAATAATTAAAAAAAAGAGCAGTATATCATTGTGTTTTACAGCTACTATGAGCTAAGTAGGGGAGAATCTAAACTTCTTGCAAATTCACTTTTGCAGATGTCATTTCAGACACCCAATGTCTGAAATCAAAAGTGTTAAACACTGTTTCATAATGTGCAAAGTACAACACGAGCATCTTTCTTGCAGGACAAGAATCACAATTTTAACAGCAGATAACATAGGAGGGGAAAAAAAAAAACTTGCATTCCAAAGACAGGGAAATAAATACTGGTTTGAGTCTTGGAGTTTTATACATGTTCTCTATTGTTCTTTAATTAGATAAATACATGTAGTCTAATTCTAGCCTTTTGAAAATATTCATTGAGCTCCTGAAATTTACTATTTTAGGATCAATGACTTGTGCTGTAACTGAGATTTTTAGTGCAAGTATATGTGGGTCTTGCTTAAAACATAGGAGAGAAAATAAGCCTTACTGGATCGTAAATTTTACTGGATATTTGCCTTGTTATTTGTTTGTTTTTATGAAACTAACGTGCTTTCAACAAAAAGAATGAAAAAATAGCAAGGCTGCCATGTACAGATTTCTTCTATGGGTGGTGCACATACTCGTGCAAGTGTGTGCACACGTGTTTGTACCAGGAATGTGCCTTGGCTATTAAAGATCTTAAGAAAATGAATTTCATGTATTGTAGGCAATCTGTCTAACTAAACGATCTAACTAATGTCTTCTTTTTGAATAGAAGCAATTCACGGTAAGTTTTGAGGAATGCAGCATGTTATGACTGGCAACCTGCAGCAAATTCAGCTCTTCCTAACTCCTGAGGATATTTAATAAACAGCATAGTTTAGGCAAGTCTAGAAAATTATTGTAGCTATTTAATAGCCTTTTCTGTCATAGCTATTGAGATTTTGAAACTGACAACTGTGGAGGAGCAACTGCGTGAATTGAATGTCTTCTTATTAGTGAGAATAGAAATGTCTACGTGTTGTAGTTCCCTCGAAACTCAGTGACATCTCCATTTCTATCTGCTATAACTAGAGCAGATCAAATTATTCATAATATGTAATGCATGAATTTTGCATGTGGGTGTTTGCACAAAATTAACAAAAAGCCTTGTTCTACTGGGGTTGGAGGCACAAGCAAGAAGTGTGTTCCCTGCGGGGTTTTCCCCTGCTTTGCCTGTGCTTTTTACCATGTTGTTGCAGTTCGTGTGAACAGGGGTGTGCTGAGCTACGCTATGCAGGGTTACTTCTACACTCCAATAGCTTCAGTGAAGCATTAATAAGGGACAGAGGTTCTGTCCTGTGTATTGGAAGATAGCTGGGCAGACTGCGTGACATTTTGTGTAAGCTCAGTTTCAGTCTGAATAGGTGCTAGGGGTCTAAAAACTCCCTTTGGCAGACGTTGCATAAACAAGTCTGCACAGTATTTGCAAGGTCTGTGGTTTCTGTGAACTTTTTTTTTTTTGTAAATTAAAGAAAACAATCTTGGGAACTTTGCAGTGCTTTATAATTCTATCAGAAAGAAAATCAAACACATGAAGGAGTATAAAAGGTTATCTAAGTCAAAGGTTTATTTCTAGTAATAAGTAGCAGGAAGGGAAGAAAACAGTTTTATCTTTCAAATGAGAATATTTTTCATAGATGCAATGAACTGCTGTACTTCTATGTTTTTTGTATTGGATGTTTGTGCATGTAAATACAATGTTGCTTCACTATCCTTTCCAGTAAAGAGTTTGCATTCAGTTCAGTTAGTGAATGAGGGTGGGTTGTTTTTCAGTTAATTTGTATTTATTGTTTTTACCTTCGTAAAGCCAGAGTTGAAGCTGAGTGGGAATCTACTGTTTAACTTGGACATTCCCATGTTTGCTCAGCCTGATGTTCGTTCACTAGGACGCCAGCTAACTCAGAAGTCAGGTTTATCAATCCTCTACTTTTGTGCCTGTCAAATGTATGAAATTTCCTTCTTGATTTCTGCCTGAATTGTAATATCTTAGCCCATCTGTTGCGTAAAGGCTTAAAAATAATTATTTCAATTGGCTTTATTGTATGAAACCAACAGGTTTAATGTTTTCTGGATTTTGAGGCAATTAATTGTGTTTTTTTGTTCGTTTTTAGTGAACATGACTAGTTTCCAGTATTTTCCTTTTTCTCTTTTGTTTTGAGCTATTGGTCACATGTGATGTAGGCCCCTAATAAAGAAATAGCAGTGAAGCAGTGTTTTCCTTTTCTTTAATAATCCTCGTGATTCTCTTCGCCCCCCTCCTTCCCCCAGTAGAATGTACTCCTACACTACTGAAGTCTTTTTTGGAAAAAATCAGTTGTAAATCTGAGTCATGCTGTCATCTGTAACCAGAAGCTTAGATGTTTTGAGGGTTCCTGGTAGGGATTCTTGGGGTAATGGCAGATAATGTTTTCATTTCTGCAAGCTTACATTAGATTTATGATGGTTTCTGTATTAGTTTATGAATAATGATTTCATTTCTTCTGTTAGTACTTTTTCAAGACAGAACAGAATCAAGACATTGAAAAAAGACAGGGTATCCAGCTGTATTACATCTTAAGAATATATGACCCGAAGCTCTGCTTTTAACATTTAATGTCTGACAGAGCTCTGAAATCTTCTGGTTGACTGTAGATGGTTTTTAGATTTATTTTTATATATAATATACCAGCTGTATGTATAGACAGTTGCCTACTACCATGTGTTCCTATTGTTGCAAGGAATTAAGAAGGGAAATCAATCTAAACCTGCATGGAGCAAAAGCAGAACCAGGTATTTTACTGCTGCAACAATATAAAGAAACTGTAGTAGATAAAAGTATGAAGCATGTGGAGAGTATGAATCAAATCTGAAATGCTTTTTCCCCCTACTATATAAGCACTATGCAGCCCACACATCAAATTTTTCCCCTAGTCTAGCACTTCTCAAATGAGAAATACTTTTAGTTTCTGAAATGGGATTTCAGAAGGAAAGAATAGTTACTGCAATTGCACGTGTACAAAGGCTCCGAACAGCCCTTTGTTAAAATAATTGAGCTTTATTATTTTTAAGCATAGCTTTTTTAAATAGCAGAGAGACTCTGGCTTTTTCAAGGTTTGTAAGTAATAAGGCAGTGGCATGTTTTTGAATAAGAGGGTAAATAGCTAATTTGCATTCATAATAGGGCCTAATCAGTTAAGAGTAGGTGCTGAAGCCTGTTCTAAAACCTTATCAAGGAGATAATTTAGTTAAGGATGGGTAGGCAGTATGTTCTCTTTTTTTCCCCCAGTTTCTGTTTTATCCCCTTCTCCTCTGATTTCCTGACTTTTTTTTTTTTTTTAAATTACTTGAGATTTAGCTGTAAATTCACTGTTTGAAGTGTTAAATTGTTTTTAGAGTTCCTTTTTTTTTTTTTTTTTTTTTTTAATCCAACTCCCCATTTGGCTAATGCAAAATGCTGCCCCAGATTACCACCCGAGGGCAACTAAAACTCACAGGCTGTGGTGTCAGTCAAGTATCCAACTGCGTACCTGGCTGAGCAGAAGTGTGGGGTTTGACGTGAGTAGAACTACTTATGTGCTTAAAATCAGGAATCTTGCTGAAGCTGAGCCAGCGTCTCTGCTAGATTTCCAATTTCCACTACTTGCTGCCAAGTATATTAGAGCTGACTATAAATAGTTTGTGGCATTTTTGAGTGAGAATTAAATAAATACAAATAAAAAATCTGCCTCTCTTCTGTCCCCACCTTTTCTAACTACAGCTGATGAGTTTTAATTGTTTTTGCTGAAACTTGAATACAAATGTCCTCTTAAATTAATAACTAAAACAACTTGACTTAAAGTTGTGTGTTTTAATTGTGTGTACTCAATTAAAAATGTATTGTGGAATTCACAGGTGCTTTTGTACATAATATTATGTAAAAAGTACCAAATGTTTTTTTCTTTTCCCACCTGCGGCATTAAATTGGAGTTGCTATAGTTACTACTCTAGCTTCTCTTTTGGGGCCTGGTATAAAGGAACCTCGGGTTATCTTGGTAATTTGGTGTGCAGAGATCTCTTTCAACAGTGTTTCCTGTTCTGCCTCTTGTGCAAGTCTCTCCTGCTGGTACACCCAGAGATTAGGCTTGTGCTGCATTAAAACAGCCAAGTGCAGAACTGCTGCTTGCTTTGTATCTTTGATTGGCAGCAGCAGAGAGCTGTGGCTTCCAGTAGAAGAAAGAAAGAAGAGTAGAAAGTGGCAGAGAGGCCTTACCTTTAGAGTAGGAACATGTGAGCTCGCTTTGTAGACTACAGCATCTTCCAGATGGTTCCTTGATGCAGCCCAGTGGTGCTGGGGGCTGTATTTGGAAGCTCCAGCATCATCTGGCTGGCAACAAAAGGTAATAGTGGTAAAGGATTACAGATCTCTTACTATGGTTTATATGGAATTTTATAAATGCTTTATTTTATTTTGAGTCTTGCGACAGCATTCACAACTGGTGTAATATTAGTCAGGAGTGTGTGCTGTGTTTAATGAGTCCAAAAAACAACTTGTGCTGTTCATACTGATAGACCAGGGAGAATCTGAAGATGATGCATGACTTTGAGATGGAGCCTCACTGACAGAGCTGAAGCTGCTGTGAGCAAAGAGGACGCTTCTGGTGTTGGGTAGTTTGAAGGGTGACTGCATTCACAAGTCCTATGACCTCGCAGAAGCAGATTTGTGGAGCAAAACAAGCTATACTGAAGATTTGATGTACACATCATACACATTTCTGAAGGGCTTTCTTTGGAAAGTATGGCCCAGAGACCCATAACCAGTAGGAGTGTGTCGTCCAGGTTAGTGTCCTCTAAAAGGAATCCAGATAGCAGATGCTGTAAAAAGCATATATATAAAATCGAAATCCTACATACAGCAGCTCCATTGCAGAATTGCTTATCCAGTTCTTGTCTTATTTTTTTAAATAAGCAGCATCGTAGCCTAAAATAAAAAAGATACATCATAAAATAGCAGCATTATTGTAAACAAATGCGGTGCTTTATCTTTTGTTTTTACAGTGAAATTTTTATGTGCTTATTTTGTGCTTTTGTGTCATAAATACATTTAAATAAGACACTATTTCAATATAGTTCAATCTGCTAGTCATTTTTATTCTTTCCTTAATTAAAGAAATTAATTACACTATTGGAGTATACAACACTTTCTCATTTCAGAAGAACATTCACTTGCACTGTTTGAAATTTTGGATATATTTACTGTATCTTCTTTGTAGCAGATGTTCTTCTGTTACAGGCATATGGAATAAATCTTGTCACCCTGCTCAGCTTGCTTTTAGTAGAAGATTTCAGCTGATGTCTGTGCAGCACTAAGGCTTTGTCTTAATGCTTCTGTCATATTACATGTGTAATTTCATATTAAAACAAAGGGATGTTTAATCCTTCCCTTACCTGGAAGGCTAATTAACATCTTACTGCACAGTTTAATGGCATTTTACAAACGACCAGCTGAAATTCCTGTGAATCCAGTACTTATCCCTAAGGAAATATGTTAAAGAACTGCACGTGACTAATTAACACCAAACTGTTCATTAAAAAATAATAAAATCAATAATTCTTGCAAAAATTATTCAGATAAACTGGAGATTATTAATCAGTTAATGCCTAAAAGTAGGTCTTGTTGTTTCTCTTGATGCTTTTTTAATTGTCTTTTGTCATTAAACATATAAACTTGTGCAGAAATGCCCTTTTTTCAAGGAAGTAAGCTGCAGCTGTGTACGTGACAAAAACTTCAGAGATGCAAAGCACTATGTAAAGAGCAGTAACAAAGACATGAGGATAGGAAGTGACTGGAGATCACTAATCTGACCTTGAGCAGTTAATCCAAATACGTATCAGTGCCCCAACATCATTCCACCCCTAATGAGAAGGATGCTGTGGTTGCAAGCTTGGTCATCACAAGGCAGGAAATAGTACGGTGGTGTCACCTGTGCAGGCGGTGACTGGCTTCTGTAGGAATGTGGGAATGACACTGCTGCTTCACCTTGTTATGAACGTAGGGACACAATGAACGCTGCCGGGCTTCAGTGGACTGTGTACTCTGAGCTCAGCCGCACCTTAATTTGAAGCATTCCCTGTAGCAATAATACTGTTTATTTCATGAACTGTTCTGGGAGGGTAAGTTTCGAATGCTTAGAGTGTACTTTTTTCCTCTCTCTATTTGTTCAGCTTTCAGTTCCTTATGGTGTTGAAGTTTCAAATGTAGTTCTGTTCCTGTCTTCTTCGGCAGACAAATTCTGAATTTCTCACACACAGTTTTACAGTGGTAAGAGAACATGTTTTGCATAGACAGAAGAAAAAGAACAAGGGAAATCAGAATATTTTGAGACAATTATAGATTTTAAAGGGTGAAATATAACATCTTCAGTCCCTTTTATATCCTCACATTCGTTTTAGATTACAGACAATGTTTTCTCAATTGCATAATCTCAATTCAGTGTGTGCTACTCCTCCAGAATCACAGGAGAGTTTGGCAGCATTTCGGCCATATGCCTGTGGATATGGAGCTCTTTGCTGTTGTTACAGGATTAAATCCTGGCACCTCGTGCGTTAATTCTAAATGTACACTAGCTTAAGAAATATAAGTGCAGAGTGCTCAGGAGATAAGGGATTGTAAAAGGTAAGCCAAAAGATCGAGGAGGATCCTGCCTAATTTCTGTGTATTAACTGCATGTGACATATATGGATATATAAATAATCGAATATTGTGGGTTTGGTGACATACTGAACAAATGTTTTATCTGGAGGAGAGTAGTAGTAGGCTTTTCTGCTGGTCTCCCCCGTGCTCTGCTGTGAGACACAACATCTCACTTCATCCCACTTAACCATAGCTGTGCTCCTGGTCGTGTGAGCCAGGCAGGTAGCCTTTGCACTGCTCTCCCAACGGCTCAGCAGAGCAGCACTGCTCTGGTTCAGCCCGCTGTCAGCATTTTCTGCCAGAGCTTAGTTCTGCAAAACCCTGCTTAGGTACTGGCAGGAAGTGGGGAGTGGGATGGCAGCTGCCTGTGATTAGCACACAGGGTGCTTGCAGAAAGTGCTTATGCTCTGAAGAAGCATGCTGGAATAATAGAGACATCGTGGCTGTTTCTAGCTCCCAGAACTAGATCTGGAAGGATATTGTCGTTTTTGGACCAGGGAGTTATAGGACCCTTGCTACAGGGCTTTTTAGTGTAAGGCACCAATAGTTTGTTTATGGAAGTGTATTGTAAGTTGCATATTTTGTTGGCATTGTCCATGCTTTGCCAGTTAGATGTAAATTTTGGTGAAGGTTGGTGCAAGGTAACCTCATCTGGAAAGTCAGGATAACCAGGCCGAGTTTATTCTTTCTAAGATACAAGAGGGACACGAATTCTGGAAGCAGGATGAAGAAAGGAAGTTTAATCATGTACTGTCTAAGTTAAAGCAAGTTGAACGCGTACCATAATGAAAGGTATTTGGAAGCACCTGACCTACAGGAAGCGGGTATGATATGTTGTCCCTGGTAATTGTAGTGCGAGAGAAATAACTCGGTCCAGCCTGCTTGTGTAGCACTCATTATACACCACGTAGTTCTTTAACTTCAGGTGGTTTAGAAAAAAGCTCTCTCTTCATAGCCATGTGGTTACAGCAGTTCCTCATTTTATGCAATTCTAATTATAGGGGTTGTAATAGGGCTGTAAAAGCAAATGGAAGTGGCTTAATCTTGACCTAGGAGAATTTAGTGTCAAGACAGATATGATTGCATGATGTTTTTTGTGGACAGCAACTACCTGGTTTAACAGAAACAGCAAAGGTAACTTCAGTGTGGTTGTTTCCACTATGGATTTTTTTCCCCATTTTTCATTTCAACATTCAAGGTAATTTCTCTCTAGAACACAGTTGGGATTTAATTCAGTCCCAAGATCCATGTTCCTGTTCCAAACTGAGTTTTTAGAATTAAGTTTTACAACCACAGTGGACAAATTCACACACAGCAGGTTTTTAGGGTGCACTTCCACAACACTTATCAATTGTGTGCATTCATATTAGTAGTTTTAGTCAAATTAAGACAAGGTTTTAAATTAAGAGTGATTATTTGCTATCTCAAATAGGGCAGTAACTTGATAAAAAATAAAAAAATAAACTTGATACTCTTTGTCTGAAGCC
Source organism: Aythya fuligula (assembly GCF_009819795.1). Taxonomy (NCBI): domain Eukaryota; kingdom Metazoa; phylum Chordata; class Aves; order Anseriformes; family Anatidae; genus Aythya; species Aythya fuligula. The sequence continues at coordinate 139,358,613 of NC_045560.1, read as the reverse complement.
TATGAGTTTGTTTATCTAGAATGCAGAAGCTTCTCTTGTTTAATTTGAAAGTTTTGAGTAAGAGGGTCATTGTTACTGGGGGCTGGGGCTGTTTGGCTCTCCTTGAAAAATGCAGGCGTTAGAGTAAAACTTAGAGAAGTTCATTTCAGTACTGCAGGCTTCGTTTTATGCTGTGAAATTATCTGCAGTCAACCATTTGAACCTGATATTTCCATTTTGAGAGAGATGTACCAAGCATGCCATCGGGCAGGAGGCTCGTAGGGGTCTGACCTTGTAAGATGAAGGCTGCTGCATTATGGATAGGCTCTATGTAATCTGAGCACCGCATCTACTGTGTGGCTATCAAATAGATGGAACCCTGTAGCTATTTTTTTTTCCAACCATAGCATGCTTTTCAGGTGTTAAAGCATTGCTTTTTTCAAAGTTTTTCCCCTTTGTTGCCCTCTGCAGTTTGGTTGGATAAATTCTGAGCCCCACCCTCCAGCCTATATTTACTTCCCTGTCTCTGATGAAATTCAGTTGACACTAATGAGTCAAATACTGTCCAAGGCTGGCTGTTATCTTCCATTTAGTTTTGCTTTCCTCTCCATTTCGGAGTAAAGGGCTCATGGTTATTTGACCAGGTTTTTAGGAAGTGACATTGTAAGGGTATTGGATTAATTTTTTTTTTTTGTGGGTGTGAGTGGTGGAGAGGATGCATGCAGCATGGTTTCATATAGACCAACAGGGGAGAGATGCCCCAAGGGCTGAAAAACGTGCAGGTAAACCTCGTGTTGTCTTGCCTGCTTTCTGTGGCCAGTCAAGTGTGAGAGAAATCAGAAGGAATTAATTCCTGTGCTGTTGGAGCTCCTTGTTGTGTTTCTGCCTGCTGGGAAGACAAGGCAGCATCTCAGCTCAGGGCATTGGAGTGGGATAGAGAGAAACTGAGGTCACAGGGATGGGGTTTTGTGCTTTGAAAATGAAATAGAGTTTTCAGGAGGAGTCCATGAGAATCAGTAGTCAATCCATACTTAGGCCATAACCATATTGTGGACATGTAAGGGATTTTTAGAGTTAGTTGAGACAGAAATTTACCTCTGAAATCGAAACCTTTTCCATTCTGTAAACGTACCCTGTAAACAGTCTTAACTCATTTAATAACTAACTGGCTGATTTTTGATTGCAGTCAAGGGATCTTTAGAGCTATCATCAGCAGTGATAACAACAAGCACGTGTGCACTTGTCTAGAAAGCCCTTGGAAGTGCTTTCTGTGCATTTGTTCAGCCTTTTACTTGTGGTTTAACGCATCTCATACCCTGCAAAGATTTTATTTTGATTTAAAATCAAGCAAACAAAGGAAAATTAAAAACCATGTGGGGTGCTTCTGTTTAATCTTGAGCCTTGTTAGTTTGATGATTTTTTTTTTTTTTTTTTTTTTAACTTAAATGTGGTTGCTGCCTATATCTTAATGTGCAGGACTAAATTTGTCTTGCATTTGTTTAACAGCACTGCAATGGCATTAAAAAGCTCTTGTCCTTTCATCATATTTATTAAAAGAAAAAAAGTACAGATTACACAAGTGATTTTTTTTTTTTTTTTTAAGGAATCAACAACAGACAAAAAAGTGATGAAAAATGTCAGGTTTTGAAAAGCAATTTGATTTCTTGCAGGCAGACTGAACAAGTGCCTGAGCTTCTTTGTGTCTTTCTTCCAGCACTGAGCTTGTCACACATCTTTTACCAGCTCTTGTAGCTGGTGTGGACAAACTTTTATCAAGTTTTGTTAATAGCAGCTGCTTCAATTTCAATCTTCAGGCTCAAATGGGAATGAAGAGGGACTGAATATTTCTTTAAAACGTGAAGAAATACAAAAGCTTATTGGCGACAAGAAGATTTTTATATGCTCGAACTCTGCTGTATTAAATAGACTAAAAGGATTTTCAAAGATAATTATGTTACCATATCTTAGTGAAAATTACTGCTCTATTATCTGATATATCAATATTCTAGTGCACTCAGTCTATATGGAACTGGGACATAATTGTTGAGATCTTAGAAGGGTCATTGCCTAAAAATGTTACAGAGTTGCCAGCAGTTAGCAAGGGTATCTCCACACAGTATTTCAATGACAGTTTCCAATAAAAGAGGAAGGAAATAATAATTTGGGAAGTTTCTAAGGTTCATCTTTCATTTCATGAAAGATTATTGGGAATGAAAAAAGAACTTTTAGTATTACAGTGCTTGGATTGGAGTTGAATTTATCATCACACATTATTGCTTCTGACTAATCACTGCAGCTAGCTTGAAAATAAATGTGACATCACTGTCAAGTTACGCTGTTTTATCATAAAGCATATTTCAAAGGAAAATATTGAAGTGCTCCATTTTGCATATTGACATAAGTTGCTTTTGTTATTCTTCCAATTCTAAGCGAATGTGTACAGGATTTGAGCGTGAGTTCCCATTTTAATATGCTTCTGGTTATTACTGATAGATAGTTTATTTTTTCTCAGGATCTTTTGTATATCCATTTTGTATGTATTAGTAAGTCCTTTTAGAAAATACAGAACTGGTGAATAATTGCTGTAACTTGAAATATAAGAGGTTTTTAAGTTAAAACTAAAGGTCTTGAGATAAGGGCAATATTTTTCTTAATATTAATTGATGTAATAGGAAAAAAAATGATCAGAAGTATGCTTCTATGGAATCAGTTACAAGTAAAATTACTTTATACCAAAGCTGGTGTTTATTTTGTAAGTTTAGAGCTAAGTATTATGAAGACATGACGTCAGAGTGAGAAACATTCCTTGGCACGTTAATTTATATACAAAAGGGAGAAAGTATTTGGAGAATAGCTCTCTAAAACTTACAGGTGTATTTTAGTTTCGAAAAAAAAAATTACTGGAAAATAGTTGCTCGCTAATACAGTATTTGAAGGTTTTTTTTTGTTGTTCTAAAGTACTTCTTCCTTTTGAACATAGAGGGGAATTTTACAATGTTGACTTCTTTTGATTGAGACCAAAAAAAAATTTGGTATGCAAATATCTGTAGTGAAATTAGTATGTAAAAATACGGGGGGAAAAAAAAAAAAAAAAAAAAAACATCACTTCAACCCAGGGATTTGGGTTGAAAAAGAAGAAAAAGGAGACTTGGTATTTTTCTACCAAGTTTGATCATCAGTCTTCTAATTGTGTTGTGTCTTTGGGAAGTGAAAACTGTTTCTTTGTGTGTTTGCTGTCAACCACAGGAGTAATTTCAGGAGCAATTTATTTATAACAACTGCAGCTGAGGAGCTTTGAGAGTCTTACATAAATGTGTATGTTCAAAGTCAACTCTAACAATCTTTAAGTTTGATATAAGAGGAACTAGAGTTTTCTTTATGTGTTTCTGGTTCTTGTTACCCCCAAGTTATCACACACACATTTCACTGCTGGTAGAACAGCTGATTTTGCATGTTTGAAAACAAGCGTGATAAAAAACATATACAATAGAACAAAACTTCGAGACTATGGCATGGTGTTAAAAGTTGTTTAGTTGGTGTATTTAAACTTTTAGATTCACAGGCTGTGTTCAAAACAGTCTATGTATAAAAGCTGCTCTTCTCCTGAAATACCTGGAAGATTAAAAAAATAATAAAGGTTAAAAGGAAAGATGCAGAGTAAAAGAGGAGAATGGGAGCTGGTCAGAGGGAGAAAAATGCACAAATATAACTTGATCTGTCACATCTTGTAATCTGGCTACCACCTGTCAGTAAATGTATTTGCTTTAGCAGATTCTTTGCAGAAGGATGTAGTAGTATGAGATTTGAGGGAACAAATGTTGTCTTTAACTCCTGATGAGCACATGGGTTTTGCTGTTGGTCATCTTTGCAAGTACAGTTTTAAAGAACGTTGATGGGGATTTTGTGACTGTAGTTAGTTCTTGGCTGTATCTGAAACATCTTTCTGTGAAGGGGTATGGGCCACAGGCAGGAAAAAATTGGACGCATATCTTCCTATGGCTGGCTTTATTTGTATAGCATTTACTTGTCTCCAGGAAGGGATGGGGAAGGTGCATTGGAATAAACCTTTCTTGAGAGGAAAATGGTGGAAAAATAGCATAAAATCTGCCATTTAAAATGTCTGAAGTTTCTCAAAACTCTGCTCCTATAATTTCTTTCCTTTCTTAACTTTCTAATATGTGTAATTGTTCCTAAGACATTAGTGATGCTTGTTTTTATTTTTGTTGTGTAATAACTTTTTCCTCCGTTTTTTCCTCTTTAACTTTTATCATAAAATGAACCTAGGCCCTGTAATGTTTAATATTAATTAAAATAACTTCGGTTTTGTTCTTTCTGTTCTGTAAAAGGGTATCTGAAGAATTTTTACAAATTTTATCTTGGAAATTAGCTTATTCATTATGTTTAATTTTAGGAAATGGTGCTCTTGCAGAACATTCTGAAAATGTGCATATTTCAGGAGTGTCAACGGGTAAGTCATTTTTTGTAATGTTTAAATTTCATGCATGACTTAAATAGTAAATATTGAAAGCCACCTGGTATCTTATGAAGAGATATTTGGCTATAAAAATTATTACTGCCTTTTGCAGCATGTAATAAGGAATGAAGCAACTGGAACATGGAAAAATTCTCATAAGATAAAATTGATACCTGCATGCTCATGAACAGATTATGCCTTTCTAAGTGGACTGCTTAATTATTTTTCCATACAAACATTGAACTAAGAGAAAAGTTGGTTTAAGTTGAATTGATATTTTCTTTCCACAGTAAAGTTTTTGTGAAATGAAATTTATTGAAATGTAATTTTGGACACTGCTTCTATCAAATAATATAAATCCAGGAGTTATGCGTTTCACCTGATTAGATTGAAGCAGTAACTGAAACTACTGTACACTTGACTGCACATTTTCTTTAATAGAAGAAAAAAATTTTAGAACTCATGAAACTGAGAAACTGATGAGATGCCGGGAGAGTACAGGGCATAATAGCAGCAAACATTGCTCAAAGGTTGCTTCATTCTTTTCCTGTAAGTCAGTTTTGGGCCTCTTCTGGGCAGCAGCTACAGGTGGGACCTGTATTAGTGATGTGTCTGTATGGCTGTGAAGCCATTAGGTGGTCCCAGTGTACATTTTTTGGTCCTCAGTGTCAGCTGACCTATTGGTCGTATTTTACACTTAAGTGATGCAGACATTCAGAATATGTGCAACTAAGGAGATGACCACCTTCCTTCAGTGGATAGAAGAGTATAAGCCTGATTCTTTACATAGGAAAGCTGCCACTAATCCTTGTAAATCAAAGTGATTTTGACACCGTTCTCCTAAAATAGAAGTCAAAATGCAAACTCATTTAATGACAACAGGTTGCATATTTTGCTGTTTGTATTTGTGTATGCAGTTAAATTTTTAGACGAATATAATTCAGTTGATGGTCTCTGTTAAGTGTACAACCTTCTTCCCCCTTCCATGGCTTGCTACACAAACACTATTAAGAGGCTAATTACAGAGGATCTTTGCTATCCGTTCTTGTGCTGCATCGTCAAGAATGTTGATGTTTTTCAACAGTAATAGTGCACCAAGAATCATATATAGTACATTTATGGCACACAAATAACAGCACGGGTACTTGCTGCTCTAGGAGCAATTGTTGCTGAAATTGATTGTATGAGATATACTGAAAGCTGCATAGGTTTTAACAACATTTCACACTTAGATTTACTGCAACAGACCTGTCATTAGTCACAATACAGGCAGAAAAGCATCTGCTGGGCAAGAGGTGAATGGAATTTTTGACTCTGCTTTCAGTCCTTTGGCCAGCAGGCACAAACAGGCTGTGCCAAGAAGAGGAGAACACAACGTACTTTCTATGCAAGATAACAACAGCTGCTAGAGAGACCTTTAGGTCCTTGGAAGAAAGATCCAGCGAGGGCTTTCCTTTAAAATAAAACATATTAAAAAAAAAATAGTTTGGGCAGTACTGGGTTTTGAAAAATGGCTTTTTATCTATGGATGTATAAAAATATATCATACATTAAGATACAAATTCTAAGAGTAAAATGAAAAAAATTACCCTGGAGAATTTTGAGATAGCTGGGGGATTCTGTTAGTGAACATACAAAGCAAGCATGCAGGCAGACACAGTGGCATTTCCCTTATGGTCACATGTATATACATCTGAAAGTGTAAGTCCATAGTCTAGGTATAAAAGGTGAGGCTGTACTTGCATAATTGTTGGGTTCCTTTTGAAACAATTTGGGTTTCCCAAATGTGTTTGGACTTGGAGATTTTATATTTCATCAAGCATACCTGGGCAGTTTTACATTTAGCAAAACAATTTTAAACAAAGAGTTTCTGTAAAATAGAACCAAAGACAGCTGGCCTTTGATCTTTCTAATTCCAACTCTAACTTGGTTTTGAAACCAGGCAGGAGATTTTCTTGGACAGTTGCTGCTGGGAAGGAATTTTAAATGAAATGATTGTCTTGATGGTAGATTTCCTGTTGTGCTGCTGCTGTAAAGCTACATGACCTACCTCACTAAATTATGTTTTAATAGCAGAGACTTCTGTGGTCTTTGGTATTTATGCTTCTGCTGTATATTATATCTGCCAAGTTGCAGGTAAACCTCTAATATATGAGCACACTTTTTCTACCAACAGCAGTAATGGAATGCTGTCTCTCGTGTATAAGCTGTCACTACTGAACAAGTGTTAATGCCTTCAAAATCTGAAAATTTGAAAAATATTTTCAGGTCTGTCTTTGTGGTATGTGGCACCATAATTTTCACAAGTGCAAAATTATATTCCCCCACCTCCGTTTGAAAGGCTTTCTGTACTGGAGAAAAAACTTGTTCACGACAATAATAAAATAAAGTAAATTCATAACGATTCCTTTTTATCTATTGTGTCCCTGTGTTGCAGAGCAAAGGGCATTTTAAATTAGAGGTTTTTCAGCGTGACCTGGAGGCAAGGATTCCTGTGCCTGCTTCCCCTGTAGTTCTCCAAATAAGACTTTCAGTGGCTCCCGAGAGTTACAAATGCAATAATTATCCTCCCTATTCATGGTTTAGACTTTATCATAACATTATTCTCTTTTTACTCTAAGCTGTTTTAAACACCTTCAGATCATTTATCCAGCTGCATTCATGTCCTTACCATGTCCAATATAATGCATGCCTTATCATCTTGTGGTTCACATTGAAAGCTAATTCTTTTATCTTTTCAACTAATCTCCTGGCATTACTGTGAAGATAAATCCCTAATCTCCCTCTCCCTGCTTTTCTGAAGTGACTTTTTTCTTTGACATGTTGTTCACTGTTGCTACAGGTACTTTACCTCTCTTGGCTACAGAATTTTTGGATAACTTTCTTAATTATTTTCTTGTTACAACTTGAAATTTGAGTTCTGTACCATAAAGTTTTCATTGGCTCTCTTTTGTTTACCAGTCAACATCCCGTAGGTGGTTTATAGGTATGTTCTGTGTTCTGTAACCCAGGGTGGTGAACACATTTCAAGAAGGGAGTAAGGAAACCTTTTGTAAAACACGTATAAAAATAAATAATAATAATAATAATAATAAAAAAAAAACTCTACAAGAAAATCTACATACATACACCAGAAAACCACGTGCAGAATCTATCCTCTCAGCAGTATTTTTGACCATTATTTTGCACTCTTGTTTGTGAAGCGTCTTCAGTCCTAAGTAAATTACTGCAATCTGCTGAACAGAGGTGGGAAAAGTAACAAACAAAATCACAAATATTTTGTTAATAAAATAAAGGCTGACAAAGGAAAGAATTTAAAACAGGTAGGAGACTTGTACGAAAGAATGCAGTGGTGTCAGGGGAATTGAGAGGAACGTAGGCAGAGGTAACACCCACGTAGAAACATGTTGTACAGAAGGGAGTCAGTCTCACCCAAAGCCTTGTAGCCACCAGCAGGGGGAGATTTAGAAACATCCTGGGCTTAAATTGCTGTGCATCCTCTGAGCCTTCTCGGTTTGTATTGTACTTCTGTCCTGGTTAGGTCTTCATCTCCTTTTTTTCTGACTCTAATGTTCATATTGTTGTTTTGTTACATATTTTAAATGCTTTAAAACCTGGTCTGTTTGCCTGTAATCTTTAAATACTCGAGGCTGCTAGCAATGGAAATTAGAAGTGCAAAATCTCCACAATTTAGGGTAAAAAGTCTAGCCTTATGTGACATCACCTGAATTGTTTTTTTTGAGTCCCTGGCCTTCTTGATGTTCTTCACATTTTTCATAGCTACAAACAGATTAATAAAATATATGTTAATTTATATTTTTGTCAAAAGATTTAGAAGAAACATCCTAGTTAAGCAGAGGCTTAGCAGTTGATTTAAAAGGCTTGATATTATCTTTATAAAGTAGATGCCCTTTACAACTGTTTTATTTCAGAAGGTTGTATTTGATTTTAAATCTTCCTGAGAAATTATGCTCTCAAGATGACAGCACTTCCGAAGTGCAGCTTCTACCTTAACACATATACATACGCACACACACACACATATATATGTATGTGTGTGTATATATATACACACATACATATATATGTGTGTGTGTATATATACATATACATATATATGTGTGTGTATATATATATATACACATACATATATATGACTTCTATGAAGTTTTCAAGCAAATGGGAGATTTCTGATGTCTCCTTCGTTGTAAGAAAGAGATTTTAGTGCATGAATGTATATCAGATATGGAGGTACATTGAGCCATTGAGCTTATCTGAACCTTCAGTTCAGGTAGCTGCAGTTCCCTTTTCAAGCCCATTTCATTTTATTTCTTGGACCCCCACTTTGTTGTATGCACACTCTTCAGTTCGACTTCTCTGTCTCAGCATATTGTTCATTTCACCCTGTGTTTTAGTGCTTGTGTTAGTCCTTGCTTCCTCATGCCATCCGTGTTCTGCTTCTCTTCCAATATTAGACAAGGCTGGAAATGGTCATGTTTTGCCCTCAGCTCTTAGTGGTAGCTTTGGTGGAAAGAGAGGGGAAGCCATCTTAGGTGAAAATACAGAAAGTATAGGGAGACAGCTGGTACTGGAAAAAAAAAAAAAAAAAAAAGGTGGGTGCAGGGGGACAAAAGCTTGAATATTAGGAAAACTAGAACTTTTCGGGGTGCTTTGAAAACACCAGCTTGGTTATACAGGCTTTCCCTGTGGAATTTCTTCCAAGCTTGTGTAACAAGTAAAAGTTTCTGCTTGTACTACTGCAGGGACTGGACTGAGACATGGTAGCTGTCAGCGCTGTGCCAGCGTAGCAAGTTGCAAAACTAATTGAATAGTAATTTACAGTTGATAGCTGTGTTTGGAGGTTTCTATTCAGCAAACACATGCTATACGTATATTTATAGCATGCTGAAGTCTTTGGAGGTGAGCGTTGTAAAATTGAATGAACATACGTTGAGTGGATTATTTTGATGTTCTAGTATGAGGTTATCCTCTCTTGTGTTGTCAGGCAAATTTAAAAGCTTCCTGAGAGGTTTTTGATAGCAAAATCTAACATGTCAGTGCGTAAACATCCAAAACCAGATGAATGCTCTAATAATATAAATTTCACCTGAAGGCAGTTTATTTTAAGCTGAACTCTATATCAGTACCAACCAAATAGTGTGTGGAATTGCTTACCAACATCTGTAAGCTTGGTACAAAACACTTTACACATGCTTTACCTTTTTTTTTTTTTGCATGTGTTTTAGTTTCATACCGATGAAAAATTGATTTTTATTGCAACATTCGATTGTGAAGTTTTTCTTTCCAGTCCTTCCATTTATTGTCTGAACAGATGCAAAATGTATCCAGGTTGCTCGTGCAAGGGCAGCGTTCCAAAATACCGTGGTGTTGGAGCACCACCTATAGGGCCTCCTGGAAACTAAAACAAAAAATCTTCGAGCAAATAGTTAATTAACTATTAAAATAAAATTATATCTTTCTGTATTTCGAGACTTTTTCTGTCCAAGGTATTTTGATGGTTCCTATGTTCTGTGGCTGAAGTACATTAATACTTCATTGTGCAGCATGAATTATGCTGTAATAAGGAATGTTTGAAAAACTTTTAAAAGCAATGTTGTTTAATTTGTGTTTCTAACTTTATATATTCAAGCTAATGCAGAAGATATTGGCATATGACAGTATTTTTGTGTTTTAATCCTTTCAAACCTATTTTTAGAAATGTTAGTTATGCTACATTAAAATATTTGTGATAACAATCATATAAGAATATAACTTCGTATTACCTTGTATTAGAGTTGTTCAATAATTTCAGATCCCTGTACTCTTTAAAAATTATCTAAAGGCTTGATTGTGGATTAAAATAGGAAAACAAAAGGAATAACTTGTTTACATTATTGCAACATAATTTTAGTAATTATGTCTTTACAGGTGCAATTTATTCTTCCCCTTTTTTTTTCACGGTGCCAGTTTCTGATTTGTCATTTTAATCAAACGTATCCAAAATTTTAAACATTCTAAAGTTTTTGTTCAACAGACAATGATGAAAATGCCTCCCAATTTGTAACAGTTTGTGTTTAAACTACTTCTGTGTGTAACTGTTGGCTTTCCCAGTAAACTTACAGAGCCCACAAGTTTTGGACAAGCGATGATGAAAGTTTAAGATAAAAGAAAGGTGGGCAATTATTTTGAATATGTTTTCTGACCTCTCAGACTTAACAGGGTCATCATTTCAAGCCCTGTAGTGAGAGCATTCTGGTCTTCCTATCTATGTGACTGTTGTGAATATGGTACATGACAACTGTTTAGTATAAGGCTGTTAAGGAGGGGAAAAAAAATATTTATAAGAACATTACTTCAAATGAAATTAGCAGCACTAAGAACACTCCAGTGAAAGAAACAAGCAGCTGAGTTAAGGCCATTGCAGAAAGATACTCCTATAATAAAGTAAAAATACAAATGGTTCAGTTACTCCGGTTGCATAGAATTCGTCCTATAAATATAAACTTCCCAGTTCATTACCAGAAATGTAGTTATGCAAGTCCCTGTTAAAAATAAATTCCTGTAAGCCTAACTTAATGTTTATAAACACAGTATGTTGCAATAAGTGCTGTTTGCCATCCAAGCACTGGGAATCTTGTGAGTGAAGATCACTTCCATGTCAAGGTCTGGAAGGCAGTATTTAAATAAAGGCTGGCTGGGCACTGGGTCTTTGTAAGACAGGAAATTTCAGCTACTGGATTATTTTGCTTTAATTTATTTCTCACTTTCCAATTCATTTGTTTAAGGTGTAAATGCATTCAGTTACATTGAATCAAATTTTTGTGAAGGCTGAAAAATAAGATTAGGAAATAGTGAATATTTCACAGAATAAAGATGTCAAAAATCAGTGTGTGTTAATATTTAAAAAAAAAAAAAATGTAATAATATGTGGTATGCTAACTGATATTAATACAAGCTTCTGCACTGGAAACATTGGAGGACATCTTCCGGCTGTCATATTATGGCCTTTCACAGAATTTCACAGAATTTTCTAGGTTGGAAGAGACCTCAAGGTCATCGAGTCCAACCTCCAACCTAACGCTAACAGCCCTCCACTAAACCATATCCCTAAGCTCTACATCTAAGCGTCTTTTGAAGACTTCCAGGGATGGTGACTCCACCACTTCCCTGGGCAGCCTGTTCCAGTGCCTCACAACCCTTTCAGTGAAGAAGTTCTTCCTAACATCTAACCTAAAACTCCCCTGGCTCAACTTAAGCCCATTCCCCCTCGTCCTGTCACCAGGCACGTGGGAGAACAGGCCAACCCCCACCTCGCTACAGCCTCCCTTGAGGTACCTATAAAGAGCGATAAGGTCACCCCTGAGCCTCCTCTTCTCCAGGCTGAACAAGCCCAGCTCCCTCAGCCGCTCCTCATAGGACTTGTTCTCCAGGCCCCTCACCAGCTTCGTCGCCCTTCTCTGGGCTCACTCAAGCACCTCCATGTCCTTCTTGTAGCGAGGGGCCCAAAACTGAACACAGTACTCGAGGTGCGGCCTCACCAGAGCTGAGTACAGGGGGACGATCACCTCCCTAGCCCTGCTGGTCACGCTGTTCCTGATACAAGCCAGGATGCCGTTGGCCTTCTTGGCCACCTGAGCACACTGCTGGCTCATATTCAGCCGACTATCCACCATCACTCCCAGGTCCTTCTCTGCCTGGCAGCTTTCCAACCATTCCTCTCCCAGCCTGTAGCTCTGCTTGGGGTTATTGCACCCCAGGTGCAGGAATGTCCATTAGCAGCTACTTTAGACATTTGTTTTTATTGCTACCTCATCTAAGTCATTGTGATATTTTCCCTGATAAGTGCTGATGATTGATTTTGTCCTACTGCCGTTTAAAAATTAATCATATTACTTTCTGTGTGCTTTCTATATGCATATTTTTTAGCTTGTGGAGATATTCCAGAACAAATTCGATCACCGAGTGGGACAATCACAAGTCCAGGGTGGCCTTCTGAGTATCCTGCCCGAATCAACTGTAGTTGGTACATCCATGCAAACCCAGGGGAGATCATCACTATCAGGTAATGGTGGTTCCTGTATTAACTGCATGGACTGAAGAAGTACTGACTGGGTATTTTTGACTGGTCTCTTGTATGTAGTAATTTCCTCTATCTTCCTTGTAAATGTAGGATTTCCATTTTGTCCCTTTTTTTACTTTTAAGTTTAAGTTACTCTTACATAGCCATGTAACATTTGTTTTCTGAACCTTCTATGCTTCTATGTACAGGGATAAAAATTAGATTTTTTTTTTTTCAAATTATGACAACTCACAACTTCTGTTGAAAGCAGTAAGAGCTATTGAAATGATTGAAATTAGCATCCATTTCCATTCAGTAGTATGGAAGCAAGAGCTAACTCTTTCCAAATAATAGTAAAGCTGGGACAAATATGAGTGCTTCTAAAAATATGCTTCTAAATTTACATAAGTTAATGAGTCTGGCTTTTTTTTTTTAATTTTAAAAGACTATAGTCGAAATGCTCATATATATTTTATTACTTGTATTGTGACGTATTGTAACTGTCAGTATTAAAAGATATGTTATAAAGCTAAAGTTGATCATTTTCTTGCTAAGCTGGGTGTTGTCATGCCCATTCCTCCCCATCCTAAGTATATTTTCAAAACTGCAGAGTTGAAAACCAGAGTAAGTATGTTCTGTATGCTCATTTATTTGACCTCTTTAATTTCTCTGAAATATAAGAATCTTTTATTCAAAAATGTGTATGGGCAATTCTCTAATGCTTCATTACTACAAAATCTCATGACGTGCTTAAAAGTAACAGGGAATAAATAATAAACCAATAGGTAACAAATGTGGTTTTGGAAGTCCTGACTCACAACAGTTTCAGGTACCTTGTAACATTTGGAAAGAAGTAATATAAAAAAAAAAAATTGTGCAAGTTCTCATCAGTTCATTCTCCATTAATGCCACAACAGAAATCTAGGTTTGTTCTAGCATCAGGATACAACTTGGTACTGCTTCATAGGCAGCTCATACTCCTGATAATGAAATTATTTCTTATACAGACCTGCTGAGTAAGAAGAAGATCTTCATTAGGAAGTATCTGCTTTGACATCAGTTACTCCTTTAATTTTTTTTTTAATTTAAACAATTTTTCTACTAAATGTTAAACTGTCATTAACACGATGTAGAGTAGGTAGAAGTGCACATCTATTAGAATGCTTTCTAAAATCTTTCATACAATTTATTTTTAATAAAACTTCTTTTTTCTCGCACCTTGTTTTTTTCCACTCATCTTCCTAGCATACATTTCACATTTCATTTCTGGTTTACAGCTCTGTTGTCTGTGCTGACCTGCTTTGCCTAGACTATTTCCCCTTTGCACTTCATTACCATGGCAGCATGCCTTTATATAGCTGTTGTCAAAGCTTGGGTAATATCTTCCATGACATATCCATTGGGTAACTGAGTAGTGCAACTGAGGGCAACTCTTATCTTAAATAGTAGTTTTGAACAATTTAGCTGGACTTGCAATGTCAAGTCATGTCATTGGCAAAGTGTAGTATTAGCTAAAGTTCTGCTGAAATTTAGTTTAAATAAAATCACTTAGTTGCATATGAAAATCATTAAATGAGGTTCAAAATGCAATTTCATGAATAGAATTATTTAAAATATTTCATTAAAGTGAAAGATTATTTATTTATTTAAGCAAAACCGAGCTTTTAATGCAATATTGTGTTTGACAGAATGGATTCTTGCAACCCTTATAACATAAGAGTGTTAACACCACAAGGTTGAAGTGTATTCTTACCCGGATAGAAAAGGTAATATTAAAAGGTATTGTTATTTTTATTTCAGACCAGAAGAGTACTACAGCTACTTTCCATTTTTATGTATAGTACTTCATTAGCTTGGTTGGGTGAATAGCCAAGTTCAGTAGCAATTATGACCTCTCTTCTCTTTCAGCTTTCAAGATTTTGATGTTCAGGGATCACGCCGATGCAGCTCAGATTGGTTGACAATTGGAAGCTACAAGAATATTGAAGGCTACAGAGCATGTGGCTCCTCCATTCCTTCCCCATACATCTCTTCACAGGATCATGTTTGGATCAGATTTCATTCAGATGACAGCATCTCCAGAAAAGGCTTCAGATTAGCCTACTTTGCTGGTATGTTTCAAGTGATACCTAGTACAACTTTACAGTTTCATGGGTTTTCTTTTCTGGTTTAAGACCTATTTCCTTGTAGTAGGGTGTAGTATATGCATTTCCTGTAGTCAGTTCAGGCCTTATTGAAATCAGGGAAAATATACATTGTGTGAAGTATTGTAATCCCATCACAATTTGAGTATTCAAAGTTGGAATTATAAAATTTACAGTAATATTCAGAATTAATAAACAATGATTTTTTGGGGAAAAAAAAAAACAGTTAATACTAGGTAAATGGAATATGTTGTTTGTTTTTTTTTCCACATAGCCTACGATTTGATTTTTTTTCCTCCATCAGAATAAATGAGTTTGTTAAATAGTTAGGTAGACTTCTTAGTAGCATAAGTATGGCAAGAGAGGGAAGAAATAGCGTGGTTGGCTATGTATTTTTTTTGTTTGATTTGTTTATTTACATTTCTCACATAAATTGTCTTTTTTTCCTATCTCTGGTATATATAATCTCTTTAAATATAAAAATAAATTATATTTGTGATAACTTTAGCCAATTACAGACATGGTTTTGTACTTTTTTCTTGAATAATTCAAGCATGCAACGTGAGTTAGTTACCAACAGTAATACCTCGAGACTTGTTTCGTGTGCAATTTTTGTTCTCGTAGCTGTTGACCAGAGAGACAGGAAGAAGCCAGTCATGAATAAAGACTAGTTCAAAACTGTTTTCTGGCCTTATGGGGTTCTAGAATTTTTTAATAGCATGATCATGGTGTTCTGAGTCTTCATCAAAAACACCAGATTAGATTCTTCTTTGCTTTTGTAATGGTTTTGTGTTCTCTTGTTCATATATGTTTATACTCCATTCTCTGGAGTGCTACAGATCTCTGCACACCTGCATTCAATTCTTGTCCTATGTAAAACAATTCATATTCTCTTATACCTATCCACTGCCTCCCATGTTCAAAACTACTCCACCAAGCCTGGGTAAAAGCACTGATCTTTTGTTCTCTAACCCAGGTTTGCTTCTGTTCTGTATTCTGCACTCTTCCTAATGGCTTTCTTCACCCTGTCGGAGCTTTTTTTCAATCCTAAAGTTCCCAGGAGGGCTTATCCCTCTATCACATGTTTTGAAGCCTGTGAAAAAGTTTCTTCTATGCTTCAGCTCCTTGCAGTTCAGCAAGGCTGGGGCGAAGTAATGCAGCCGTGCTTTTGATGCTGACTCAGTTTTCAGGACAATATTCCACTAGGATTTTTTGCTTACTGTCTCATCAAAAAACATGACCAGAAGAAAAAGTTACTGCTTAATCAGTAATCCCTCACTACTGTTTCTGCTAACTGCCCACAGGTGCCTATGTTGAGCATTGGCTTCTGCCCCACTTTTCTCAGTGGGTACTCACTTAATCCCAGTGAGTACTTGGTGGCTCAGAGGAAAGGTAGAATTCCTGCCTGGAGGGTTGGGAGCAAAACGAACATTTTGGATAGGGGTGTGGATTGGGTGGGGGAGGCAAGCCACAGGCTTAATGGAGTTTTTTTTGAAAATCCTTTCCTGTCTTTTCCTCTAATCTTGAAACAATTTCACTATGTAACCACCTTTTGGAAGAAACTATAACATTTCAACAACAAGCATTTTTTTCTTATGTTACTTGATTTCTTTTTGGTAGCATCATGCAGTACTACTCAGCTTAACTCCTCAGCAGATAATTTAATTCACTGATTCTGAAGGGCTTTTCAAGTGTTTTAATGTATATTTTTAAAATTGAACATACTGAAACTGGCTTAATCTTGGTCTGTATGCTTGATAATGATATTTGGTAAGTATTTTTATATTTGAGGTGGTAGTATTGTGTTTCAGAGATCAGGGTGGTCTTCTAAAACTGTGAAGTACCCTGTGTGTAGGAGAACAGTTGGAAAATCTGCTTGAATGATCTTCTGATTGCCTCTGCTTTCCAGTGTGAAAAGGAGACTCCTGAAATACCAGCAACATTTTTTGCTATATGTTCTGTTGTGCTTTGTGGTTTTTGATATCTTCTCACTATTATCACGCGGTAGTGCTCAGTTTACACCTCACAAGACTATTTAATGTTTCTAAGGTGATTCTTAAAGGTGGTGTGTGATTGAAGAAAAAGGGGGGATAAATAGTATTATTTGAGTTGCACAGATGCTATTTAGATTTACTTGTACTGAAATGATAGAAATGATACAGATCACAGGCCTAAAAAGGACCATTAGGGAGCCCTGCATTTTAAATCTGGTGTGGAAGACAGACAATGTGAATTACTTGAATTAATTCTGATTTAAAGTAGATAATACCTTCTTGGAAAATAGCCTTGGAAAATATTTCATTTTAAAAAGACAATACAACGACAAAAAACTCCAAGTTGGAAACGTACTTGACCATAAGGTAAAATTTTGTGATCACTTTACTTGTCTTCCCTCTGTCTACATTATGGGTATCATAATGGGTTAGAGATTACTAATAGTCGTTGATGTATAGTGAAAAATAAAGTTACTAAAAATGTAATTAATGACTTCAGAATCATTAATTAAAAATGATAACTCGGGGTCAGGTAGGCAGCTCTTTTCTGGAAAGCTTACATAAGAAGTGTTTAGGTTGAAATTGTATCCTATTTCATTACTACAGTATTGCCGTGAATGTTTACAGCTCCATGTTACATCTTTCTATTCAGTATTTTTCAGGGTTCTGCAAGGTAGAAATGGTGAACTGGACCATAATCAGTACTTGAACAAGTTCACCAACTCTTATGCATACGATACTATATTGCCCTTCACCTATGGCCCACAGCAATAGGCCTGTCATGATCATTCTAGGAGTGAGTTCATGTGTACAAGTTATACATTCAAAGCCCAGAATCATCCTGAGTATTTGCCGTGCTAATATTATGTATGCTGTGTGTGTATCAGAACAAGAAGATCATATCATTTATACTAGATCTGTTCTTGTGTGGTTTTGTTGGTTTTTTATGAAATAACAATTTTTTAAAAACTTAATCACCAGCAGTGCATGCTCTTCTATTTACTTTCCTTTCACACTCAGTGAATTTGTTGACTTAAATACTCTTGAGCATTGATCTTAACATTTATCACCCTTGTTGGTTACACATTTTCCTGTACTCATTTTTTAAAAGCCTTAGCATTTTTGAGATGTTTCAAATGATACTGCATCTTTTCTATTTTTTAATTAATTCTTTTAAGGTAGCATATTTCTTTTTAATGCTTTCCAAGATACTGAAGTAGTGGGGAAAAAAAAGAGATGTGATGTGACTTGACCCATCACAGCAGATTAGTTGCAGCAAGGGAAGTCAGGACTTGGGTATGAGGAGTCTTATCACTTTGAGTGGTTCAGCATTGGAACCTTGAAAATACTTGATCGGATAAGGCCCTGAACAACCCAATCAAATTTCACTTAGTCTTCTTAAGAGCAGATTATTTGATTAGGTGACGTCCAGAGATCCTTTCCAATATGAATTGCTTTGTTGTAAAGCAAGCTAGAACCTGCTTTTCCTGGGGAAGTCTGCATTTCAGTAAGTTCATCGTTGTCCTTGTCCTGTTTCTTTTTTAAAACCCTAAGCACAGTGTTACCTAGATTTAGTATGTATCTGTCTAAATTATTTCTTGAATTACTGCTGTGTAGGACCATCTGCATTGCAGATTTTTTTTAATGCTTTTTTGGAGGATTGACCATGGCAATTTGTTTTATAGCCTATTTTACAGTCTGTATCATCATCTTTAGAAATTTAGTGATTTTAAATGATACGGGGTATTTGAATGAGCTAAGTTGTTACAGAGACTAAATTGCTTCTGAGGTTTGCTTCAGTGTTAAACATGGATGGAACCTTAATAAATGAATCCTGGCAAAAAAATATTGTTTACAAATGCGGTAGTAACCACTAGACCGCATTTTCATAAATAAAGGTGTGTCTTAACTTTTCTCAGAATTAAAAATAAATAAATAAATAAATCCATGTCTTCTGGAGCACTACTTTCATCCTTAACATTTAAAGCATAATTGTGTGCTTAGCCAAGTATATGTTTGTGCTTTTCAGTGCAATCTTCTTGATTGCTGGAGGAGAGCCAAGAGGAGACAGTGGGAAGAGAGTGAGGAGAGAAATTTCTGTTCTAGGTTGGGGGTAATATGTGACCTTCAACTGTCAGCTTCTCTCTTGGTATAGATCCTTATGTACAAGGTATAAAGTAGGAACCTGTGAAAATGGCAGAGAGGACTAACTGCTTTTAGGAGAAGGAATTTGAGGAGGTAACTACAGGACAAAATGTTTCTGTATTTAGTGTGTATGAGAAGAGAAATGGTCTTTTCCAAACTTATTTTTTTCACCTGAGAAGCCAGGTGTTTCAGTCACTGTGAAAGAGCATTGTTTTCTTGCATAGGTTAAAGTTTTCTTGCATAGGTTAAAGTTGCATAGGTTAACTGAATGTAGCTAAGAGCGACACTCATGCTGATGTGCTCACAGAACAAAGACTTCAAAAGCTGCTTTATCTTGAAACAGTAAAAGCTGTGGTGATTTACGGATATTTTAAATAGTTGTTTTGCCATTGTGATCTACTTGATGCAGCAAATAAATATGCAACACAAACCATAAATCATTCTCTTTCTTTAGAATTTAATGTTTTTATAACTCTTTTTCCCTTCCCCAGGAAAGTCTGATGAACCAAATTGTGATTGTGACCAGTTTCATTGCGCTAATGGGAAGTGTATTCCAGAAGCTTGGAAGTGTAATAATATGGATGAATGTGGAGACAACTCTGACGAAGAAATCTGTGCCAAAGCTAATCCTCCAACAGCTTCTTCCTTTCAACCTTGTGCTAACAATCAGTTCCAGTGTCTTTCTCGCTTCACCAAGCTTTACACTTGCCTTCCAGAATCTTTAAAATGTGATGGTAACATCGATTGTCTTGACCTAGGAGACGAAATAGACTGTGATGTGCCAACATGCGGGCAGTGGTTAAAATACTTTTATGGTACTTTCAGTTCTCCCAACTATCCTGACTTCTATCCACCTGGAAGCAACTGCACCTGGCTGATAGACACTGGTGATCATCGCAAAGTAATTTTGCGATTCACAGATTTTAAACTTGATGGTACAGGCTATGGAGACTATGTCAAAATATACGATGGATTAGAAGAGAATCCACGGAGGCTGTTGCGTGTGCTAACAGCATTTGACTCTCATGCTCCCCTCACGGTTGTTTCATCCTCAGGACAGATAAGAGTGCATTTTTGTGCTGACAAAGTGAATGCTGCAAGAGGATTCAATGCCACCTATCAAGTGGATGGCTTCTGTTTGCCCTGGGAAATTCCATGTGGTGGAAATTGGGGTTGCTACACAGAGCAGCAACGCTGTGATGGCTACTGGCACTGTCCAAATGGAAGGGATGAAACCAACTGCACCATGTGCCAAAGAGATGAGTTTCCCTGTTCTCGAAATGGTGTTTGCTACCCTCGTTCAGATCGCTGTAACTACCAGAATCATTGCCCTAATGGTTCAGATGAAAAAAATTGTTTCTTCTGTCAGCCAGGAAATTTTCATTGTAAAAATAACCGCTGTGTATTTGAGAGTTGGGTTTGTGATTCTCAAGATGACTGTGGTGATGGCAGTGATGAAGAGAATTGCCCGGTCATTGTGCCCACTAGAGTAATAACTGCAGCTGTCATTGGGAGTCTTATTTGCGGACTGCTGCTTGTCATTGCACTGGGATGTACTTGTAAATTGTACTCACTCAGGATGTTTGAGCGAAGGTAAGTAGAACAGATGGACTCGGGTACTTAAATTTTTAAAATGCTTTCATATCTTTTGTTGAAACATTGCTTGAAACACTTTTATTCACATACAATTATTTTTTCATGTGATTTCTAAAGGTTTTCTCTTCTCTTTGACAGTAAGAGGTTAGTTGAAAGGGAATAGAAGTATTCTGATCACTTAACTGTTTTCACATGTTATTACCCAAAAGAAAATGTAGCAAAGCTTCATTTTTGCAGTTAATATTTCAATTCTGTCTAACAATGTTTCTTCTGTTGTAGACTCTCTTGTGCCATGATTGCTCACTCTTCACTTGTTAAAAATTTTTTTAGCATCTATAATGGTGTCTTTTATATTTGGTCAATGCTTTTTCCTAGGAATTTATTGTTGCAGGGGTGGGGTTTTTTTTGTTCTTTTATGATCTGGACAGACCCATGGGAATGACTGCAAGGACTATATTTTGAACAAATTAAATTGATGTTTTCTAAATTAAATTTCAATTAAAATAATAAAATCTGCTGAAAACTGTTACTTTAGAATAGTCTGATGTAGTTTTACCCTCAGATTTAAATCTTTATCATAGTTTTATGTATTATGAAATTTCTTTTCTCTTTGAAAGATCATTTGAAACTCACTTGTCAAGGGTTGAGGCTGAACTGTTAAGAAGAGAAGCTCCTCCGTCTTACGGACAGTTAATTGCCCAGGGTTTAATTCCACCAGTTGAAGATTTTCCTGTTTGTTCACCAAACCAGGTAAGATTCCAAAAATCAGGCAGACTACTCAAAATTTAAGGATACTAAAACCACGATATTTTGCATTCCTTGTCCTTTTTTGTTTGTTATATAGCATTTTCTTCCTTTCATGCCAGTAGTATTATACTAAAGATTAGCTGTTGGGCAAATCTTAGTAACAGTAGCACCACACGGTTTACCTTACAGAATTTTTTGTTGTTGAAGGACAGTAATGCACAGTATAGAGTCATTCTTGCCAGAAAAGTTAGTATAGAGGGATAGACCCAGTTGTGTGTTTTGTATTATGTTGTGGAAGTTAAGATTGCAAGCTAGTACTTGGAAATTCGGGAAAGATTTGAGTATGCAAAACCATTATGCGCACATCCACACTGCATATGTGTTTAGTTATGATCAAGCCTACTATGCATAGAAAAAATGATGGAAAAGGCAAGGCTGTTATGTAAAATTAATGGCAAAGTATCAAAAGTGAGTAAATAGGAGTTAATCATATCTAGCCTTCTTGATACTCATAGGTAGCATTAGCATAAATTTATTTGGCTATATATTTATTTGTCCAATATTTATTTGGCTGGTTTCATTACACTTACTCTGCCGTAGATTTCACTTATTATTTCATGCACACATGTTCACAAGCAGCAGGATGTTTGTAACCAAGTAGTCTTGCAAGGATTGCTTCTGGTGATACAGAGCTTCCACCAGTTTGTGTCCTCATCACATGCCCTGTGTTCTTTCTGATCGGTGACCATGTGCTGTTCTGTGTGCCTTCTGTAAACTTTGGGATGTGCGTGATCATAGTCTTTTGCCTCCTTACCTTGTCCCACCTCTGTTTTTTCTTACTTGACTGACTGACTTTTTTTGCCTTGTTGCGGTTATCGTTGTAGTCTGTTCTTTTTATGAAGTAGGTGTCTAGGGAAGCTGTATGTGATTGTACTGATTTCCCACTAATGAAGATACATGCTATTCTTTTATCTTTTCTACCGTTATCTTCATTTCATGCCTACATTTCTCTTCTTACTCCATCTATATGATCTTAACGTTTTAATTAAAAATTTCTTCAAAGTTAAATTGCATTACCCTATTGTACATTTGCTATTACTCCACTGCTTAGGTAAGTGGCACAAATTGGGGATTGTAATCCTTCACAAATGATTTTATGCAGGAAAAGAAGAAAAAAAATTTGCAGTTGGTATGAGAGACTTTGAAAGCAGATCCAAAACAAGACACTGTGAAGATTTCTCAGTAGCTAAATTGGCAATAGAAAGGTCATTTGGATGGAAGACAAGCTCTTCTTTCTAGGGCTAACTGAAATGTTTTTGTAAGAACATGAGCTTTGTAAGGAATGCTAATAACGTATGCTATAGAATCACTGATTCTCACTGGATGGGTTATCATGTTTCTGCTTAAAACAAATTCTGTACTCTTACAGATTTGGCTTGCTGTCTTCTTTTTCTGAAATTAAGGGTGTCCCTCAGCTGTCTATTTTGGGACCAGTGCTGTTTAATATCTTTATCAATGTGGCAGACAGTGGGATGGAGTGCATCCTCAGCAAGTTTGCAGATGACACCAAGCTGAGTGGTGCAGTTGATATAACAGAAGGAAGGGATGCCATCCAAAGGGACATGGGCAAGCTTGAGAAGTGGGCCCATGTGAACCTAATGAGGTTCAACAGGGCCAAGTGCAAGGTGCTGCACCTGGGTCAGGGCAATCCCAGACATGAGGACAGACTGGGAGAAGAAGTCATTGAGAAGGTTCTGGTGGACAAAAAGCTTGACATGAGCCAGCAGTGTGTGCTTGCAGCCCAGAAGTCCAACTGCATCCTGGGCTACATCAACAGAGTGACCAGCAGGGGAGGAAGATGATTGTCCTCCTCTACTCTGCCCTCATGAGGCCCCACCTGGAGTGCAAGCACAAGAAGGAAGTGGGGATGTTAGAGCAGGTCCAGAGGAGGGCCACAAAGATGCTCAGAGGGCTGGAGCACCTCTCCTATAGAGAAAGTCTGAGAGAGCTGGGGATGTTCAGCCTGGTGAAGAAAAGGCTCTAGGCAGACTTCATTGCAGCCTTTAAATACTTAAAGGTGACTTAACAAAAAAAAAAAAAAAAAAAAAAAAACAACTTTTCAAAGAACTTTTTTTCAAAAGAAATTAAACTTCACTAGTTTGAGATGCAGCTATTCTCACAAGTCTCCTAAAGTAGGGCTAGGCCAAGACAGTCTGTTAAGATAGCATTTACACTATGTCCAGATACGTAATACCTCTGGTACAGGCAACTTGGAACAATACCATGTTTCCTGCACATGCCTACCCTGTATGGGTTTTTCAGATTTGGTGTATGTGAACATATTTAAGAATAATCCAGACTTTCAGAATAATAAGAATCTTTTAAGAATAATCCAAACTTAGTTTACTCAAACCTGTTTTTCATCCTGAAACCCCACAATGATTGCCTAAATATCTTGTTTTTTACTGAAATCAAATCTCCTGATAGGAAAGACAATTCTGAAAAATCAGACATGTAGTGGCTATAAGTCAGGTTGTTACTGAAACTTTTAAAAAGCTATGCAGTTACAGAAACTTTCTTTTATCTTCAGTCAAGTTAAATTGAATTAGCTAGTCATTATTGTTCTGGGTATAGTTTTTTGTTTCGTTTTTTTAATTCAAATGTAATGGAATTAGTGACCATCTTCCATAGTAACACATAACAAAATGTAGTTGCTTCTTAGACTTTCAATGTCACTATGATTTCATACTCCTTAAAAATACTGATGCATGTACAACAGTTTTGAACAATGAAAGAAAGTAAGTTCCTTGGTTGTTTTGATTTGTATATAATGCTTTGTGTATAAAGCTGATGAGTGCCTTCAGCACTGGATTTTCGAGGGTGAGGAGCAGTCTCTCCAGTACCTTTTGAAAGTAAGGCTACTGAACATATATATTTACATGCTTGAATGCAAATGTCATTCTATGAATTACTGGAAGGGAAGAGGCAGATGAAAGTATGTGAAAGTGTTATTTGGATACTGTTGTATGCCCTGTGGCATCTAAAGGACTATGGAAGGGAGTTGAAGATGGTATCAGACACTGAAGTTCATTGTAAACAAAGTGAAATGCATACATATATTTTAAGTTAAGCTTATATAAAAAAAAAAAAAGCTATTCCGATTAATTTTTTTTTTTTTCAATAATCTTCATTAAAAAGATGTGAATATGGATTTTATCCTGTAATTCAATGCAGCAATGAGTACTTCCAGAGTCGTGGACATCTGGCAGATTTTCTGCCCTAATGTTTCTGAGAAATGAACTACTTAGCTGAGGCATTATTTTCTCTAATTTTGAGTAAGATGTTAGTATGATCATGTTACCTTACAACTTAGAAGTTGCACAAGATTTAAAGCAGAAAAATTCGGGCACGTATTGTTCCGTAACTGACTAGAAAATTTATACCAAAATTGAGAAATGTGTGATTTAGAACACATAAGATAATTTTAATTAAATGGAAGCATGAAAGCATCTTGAAACTGGAATTAAATGATTATGCAAGAACGGGGGAAAAAAACTACAAGCATCTCTGCTGGAGAGGATATTTAATTTAATCTTTACTCTAAGCTGCCCCATGATAGTTGGCAACAAATGGTCACATCTGTTAAATCTTGAGGAGTTTCTGGAGGATTTCTTCTTTAAATCCCAAACTTCTTGAGGCATTTTAATACATACTTTCTCTGAAGTCCACAGAGACTACTTTATCTTCTTGATAAGACTGTATGTAAAGGATCTTGCATACCTGCTGTACCATACTTTCTGCACTGGATTTGTGGCTCTACTATTCTGTAATCAGTGTTCCGTATCCAGGTTATAGTCCATCTTTTTTCACTTTGCCTTTCTTTAGAGGTCATTGATTTGGACAAAAATGTACCTAATATACTTCATTTCTTTTTTATTCCTCTTTTTCTTCTGTACATATTTCCTCTTAATTTCCCTAGCCATAATGTTTTCTCCTCAAGAGAATCTAGGCTTCTTTCAAACCCACTTTATGTTTCAAATAACCTAAATAAACTATTGCTACATGTACCAGATCTTTAATATTAAAGACTGATTTATTTATTTATTTTTTTAATATTTAAGTCTCTACATTTAACCTTTGTGATAATATGCCATTGGGCACAACAGTTGTCATTCTTCTTTTGCGTGAACAGTGACAGTGTATTGTCAACACTTCATTGTTGTTTGTCTTCTCATTTAGGCTTCGGTTCTGGAAAACCTGAGACTGGCAGTGCGATCTCAACTTGGATTTACCTCCATCAGACTTCCTATTGCTGGCAGATCAAGTAACATTTGGAATCGAATTTTTAATTTTGCAAGGTCACGTCATTCTGGATCACTGGCACTGGTCTCAGCAGATGGAGATGATGTTGCCAGTCAAAGTACTAGCAGAGAAGCTGAAAGAAGTAATACTCACAGAAGCCTGTTTTCAGTTGAATCTGATGATACAGATACAGAAAATGAAAGAAGAGACACAGCAGGAGCAGTCGGTGGTGTTGCTGCCACCTTGCCTCAGAAAGTCCCGCCTGCAACAGCAATAGAAGCAACAGTAGGAGCATGTGGGAGCTCCTCTGCTCAGAGTGGCAGTAGTGGTAACACGGATAGCGGAAGAGAAGCAGCAAGTGTAGAGCCCCCAAGCACAAGTCCTGCACGTCACCAGCTCACTAGCGCGCTAAGTCGTATGACTCAAGGCTTACGCTGGGTACGCTTTACGTTAGGGAGATCGAGCTCAGTGAATCAGAACCAAAGTCCTTTGAGACAGCTTGATAATGGGGTAAGTGGAAGAGAAGAGGATGATGATGTTGAAATGTTAATTCCAGTCTCTGATGTAGCATCAGACTTTGACATGAATGACTGTTCAAGACCTCTACTTGATCTAAGCTCAGATCAAGGACCAGGGCTTAGACAGCCTTACAGTGCAACACATCACGGTGTAAGGTCATGCAATCGAGATGGCCCCTGTGAGAGCTGTGGCATCGTACACACTGCCCAGATACCTGACACTTGCTTAGAAGCAACAGTGAAAAATGAAACTAGTGACGATGAGGCATTATTACTCTGCTAGGTACGGTTTGTTTAGGAAAGATTGTGTACAAGTTGGAGCAATATCTGTCATTGTTTTGTACTTCACAGTTAAAACTAGTTTTTAGTTTAAAAAAAATCCAGGACAACGTTATGTTAAAACTATTTTAGCAACTGTGTGGTTGATTAAACATTTCTTATACTGGATGACTTTATGGAACTATTAGAGTGAACGTTTAATGGCTCTGAATACACAGTATGTGTATCCAGTATAATCTGATTACTCTTTAAACTGAAGTTATCCCAGTTAGTTTCAAATTTAGTTTATCCTGGTACTGTAGTTCAAAACAGAAACATGGCCGCTCAAGATTTATTTGGCTGCCTGTTTAACCCCATATTAACAGGTGAATTTGTACAGAATTATTTTCCTTTAGGAATTGACTCTGTTGTATTACTGCCAACATACTTGTAACTTAATATACTAAATGCTGGTAAGGATTGTTAATGTAAAATATGTACTTTTCTTTGAGTTTATACATTTTGTCTAAATATTCTTGAATTTCATTATAATGTGAACTTATTTAAAGGGAGGAGAAACTTTCTCCAGGAACATTTTTTCAGAAGTACAAAATGCAATGATTTGTGAAATTTAGATACAATAGATAAACTGATGGCAAAAGCTTTTATAGCACTGACTTTCCTAAACTGCAGTCTAATATGGTACAGCCAATTAGTATGTAAAATCCCCAGTCGTTAGTCTTTCCAATTTGAAGTAAAAAAGGGCCGAAGATATTACAATATGTGTTAGTTCCTTAAATATCCGATATGTACAAATACACTACAGAGTAAGTTCCAACTGGTAATAGATCTTTCCCTAATACTGTAGGGTATAAAGCTTGTTTGGACTCAAGGGATTTGCACTAAAATCATATTAAGGTCTCTAAATGAGCTTAGTGCACAAGCACTATCACTTTAAGTACTATTATTGTCTAATATTGCAATGGCTATATATTTCCCATGGCTCTTTTCTTGGGGTGTTGCATTTTTGTTGCAATCGAATTTGCTTTACTAATTCCCTATTTATTCATTGTATTTAAAAAACTGGTTTACTTGGTTGCAGACTGGTTGTTTAAAAAAAAAAATCCCTTTCAGTGTATTTTTTTATGATACTACATGTTGGAGCAAAACAGATCAATGGAAAAAGCTCATAACTTCCAATTTTGTGATAAGCAGGTTAATATGTGGCTACTGGCTTGACAACAAGAATCTACACCTTTTAAAAACAAAAATGTCAACTACTGTTTTATTTATTCTTTGCCAGTCTGTTTTTAGTAGGCTTAAAGATCCAGTATGAAATGTATTTGTGTGTGATTGTATGCTATTTATTAAATTTTAAATACTTTGTTGAATGTCATTTTAAAGCATGTTTAAAGTCTTGTGCATTTCTGTCGTGTTATACTGTCAGGCAGAACTGACTAAAATGTTTTAATACGTATCAAAATTAAATTGAATTTTTGTTATGTTTTTGAGGTACTTTTAAAGATAAATCCGAGGTCTGTCTGGCTTTTTATTTTACTTTTTAAAAATCCTCATCTCTGAAGTACAAATCACATGCAGAAAAAACAAATAACCGAATGGATTCCAAAGTGTATATATCTTCTCCCTCTTCTCTTCATTCACAGACACTGGGATGAGAAAAATAAGTAATTTTACCATCTGATTGATTTAATTCACAAGAGTTAGTAGGTAAAATCTGAGTTCAGGACACAGTTATGTAGATTTGTGCTTTTGAGGAGCTTATGTGCAATACAGTTGTAAAAGATTTTATTATAATAACCCATGCGGTTTCAAGTTTCAGAACAGATCACATCACGCTGGTACCAGTTCAGGTACAGATTGGCCCATAATTCCACATACCCAAGTAAAAGTCATCAATGGCCATTTTTATTCACATTGAATAATATCTAAATCTGTGGGTAATCTTTAGTCTGATTTCAGTGGCATTGCTTATGGAGCAGGCAATTTTGCAATATGAACATGGTAATACACCCTGAAATACATGTGAACAGTATGTCCTGGTATAAAATACTGGGTTTTTAAACCTTCCTAACGAATTATCATTAGAAAGTGGTTACGGAAATGTTTGTCACTGAGGCAGATGCATTTTGAAGAAGAAGTCTTCACAGAATACCTTACATACATATGTAAAGTGATCTAAAGTGGTTCCATTAGATACCCCAAATAGCATGTACCTATGGACTCCATATTGCAGATGTAAAAAGAATACAATGTTTGATTTGTTTTAAAGGATAAATGCTACACATTAAACTGAAGTTGGATTTAATTGAGAATTTCGAGAATTGTAAATAAAATCCATATTTGTATGAGGCTAATTTGTTGCAATGATTTTTTTCGTAGTGATTTTAAAGGGAGTGATCAAATCTCTGATTAATACAGTACTGATTTTCTAATATCTTCCCCTGCGAAATCTTGCAGAAGAACTTAGCTCTCAGCACTAGGTCCTCCATGTGACCACATTGCATGAAATTGTCCAAGTCAACAGAAAACATACAATCTGAAAGAACTTTTCTTCACTTGCTTTGCTTGAAAGATTATTATAGTCACCCTGTACACTGCTTCTGTGAGAGGTAAAGGGGTTGAAGGCTGGAGGTAAAAAATAAATATGAAGAGGTAAGTCACTGTATTTTGATTTTGAATGGCCAGAATGTCTAAAGGAATATTTATAATCTGTAATGTTATGCAATGTGGTTGTAAATGGAGATGAGCAATGGCAGAAAACACACAGACCAGCCCAAAATAAAGCAGAATAAGTGTTCTGGTTCAGTGGGGCCCTCCTAGCAAATAATGTTTTCTTATGCAAAATGTAAAGGATAAATGAAGCTAGTTTAAAAGAGTAAGAAAAAAGATCCACAAAGTAAGAATATGTTTGTAGGTGTTACACAGCAGGGTCAGGTGTCTGAGTTCAGAGCAGCAATCTCAGATTTTGTCACAGCGTTGTTCACTTGTGATGTTACAGAGGTATGGCAGAATAATTAACAGAATTCATACTTTTGTGACAAAATAGTCATGCTTCTGAAAGTCTGTCAACATAAATGCAGAAATAATTTTTTGGTGTTTCTCAAGGTGTAGAAGATTGAGTAAGAACAGCTGGTAAAGTTCACTGAAAGTGATATCCTTTCTGTTAATTTTCTTGCATTGAAAATCTGGTTCATGATCCAGTCTGCTCTCAATGGAGGGAAGTTGCCAAAAATGGAAAATACTATCAATAATCTTCATTAGCTGGGCTTGTCCACTACTCAACATCAGTCTCTAGTTCCCTTAACAAAGCATCTTCACTGTTTGTCCCAAATTCTGTTTGTATCTCTTGTATTTTGAGATACATCTCTGCTTTGCCATCTTTTATTTGAAGCTCAATGACAGTAAAAATTTTGGGGTTAAGAAAGAGATAAAGAGTGCATGAAGGTAAGAGCGCTTTTCAGACATAGGTTATCATAGGAAGGATGTGAAAACAGAGAGAGGATAAAAGTAAGATAGGGTAATTACACCAGAACATAGAAATGAATAAGTAATGCTGGGAGCTAGAAGTTAAAAGTCTCCATGGGAAGAAGTGTATGTCTCAAAAGATTTAGAATAGATTGTCTTTATTATAAATGACTTGTAGGTGACATCCTGTAAGTCTTCTGGAAGTTCACAATCTCAGTTGTCTGTTTCTTGCAAACCTATTCTTTAATTTGCTGAATTATTTACTAAATAATAGACAAGGACTGATTTTCTTCAGGGTTCTTTATCTTAATTAAATTAATTATTAGGTTACTTAAGTTTCTTTGATCATACTTTTATAATAGCCACTCTAATCAGGACATTCATTCCCCTGTAGAGTTTTACAGGATTATTTGCTTTGCTGCAGACCACAAAAACATTAGCCTAAGATGTAAGTTCAAGGTTGCAATGGATGGCTTTTTGCAAAGTCTCTCAAATGACTGAATTACTATGTGGTATTTTAGGATGAGCAAACATTACTTAACAGGAAGCTCCTCTGCATAGTGCGGAGTTGGGCACTGCCTAAAAAATAGAGATTTGTATTGAACTGTGCAAAGTGAAGGGCAGTAAGAATAAAATGTTTTGTGGGTGAGGGTTGCAATGCCAAACAGGGGCCGAAGTCCCTGTTGCAGCAGCAAGTACTCAATGATAACTAAGAATACACAGCCAGTTGTCTTCTCACAGTGTTACAGGAATTATTTCTATCCCACAAGTGATATTTCAGGCCATTCTGTCCAGGGACAGATGAGCTCTGAAATATCAAATATTTACCAAATTTACATAAATGCAGCTGAAGCAAGATTATCTTGTTTGTCCAAATGGACAAAATAAAAGGACTGCTTAGACAGAATGTCATTATCTATTTAATGTGTTCAAAACCACCTATGGGATAGATTCAGTTTTCTTATGCACAACAGTATAAGGTCTTGACTCTTAATTTCCTTGCCAGTTTGTGTGATCAGCAGCTCTGAGCTAGACTTGGAGTTACAGGTAGGAAGGTTTCTACGCTTAAGAGCAGGATCCACAAAGCCTAAATTAGCCAGGGGTAAATCTCAGGAGAGGAAGTGGAGCTCAAGAATTGGAGCTCTAGAGTTGAGTAAGATTTCGAGCTATGCTTCTAGGTGTCCTCAGCTCTTCCCTGCACAACACACACAAAAAAAGGGAGCCAAATATCTTGAAAGCTTACCACAGCATGCTGTGATGTGGTGGGCCTGTCTTCAAATTTCCCTCTGCTCTGTCTGGAAGAATTCAAGCAGGAACAGCTCACCAGTACCACTACCCCACAAGCAGACTTGGAGGTGATGAACCACTTCTATCATGTAGAAATTCGTTTTGTAGAAATAACTAAATATTCTTTGGCCAGGGAGAAATACTAGGAAAATTGACCATATTCAATTGGTTGTTTGGGCACTGAGTGGAGACATTCTGCATGAAGTTTATGCCAATAAATGCTTAACTTGTTGACACTGTTCCATTCAAAATCATTAACTATTCAGTGGGGCAGGCGTGGGAGCTTGACTGCTGCACCCAAGGAATGAACCTCTGTCTTTGCAACCCTCTGTCCTTGGTTAACAAATGTCACTGCATTTATGTAAAGTGAAACTTTTGTATCTGAGAGGCATCCATCAGATCCCCTGCAACCCAATTATTCAGGTGCCCATCTGCACAGTGGGAGAAATGGGTTTGCTGTCTCAGTAGCAGCAGAGATTCAAATTATACCCATTATCCCACTTCAGTGCCCACCTGGACATACTTTCTTTCCTTACTCTCGAGTAGTCACAGCTCCTGCCTTAGAGGACCATAACGTGACTTCTTCCTGGGCCTTTCTTCCCTTGTTCTTCACCTGACTAATCATATAGCAGAAACTCAAAAGGTTCCTGTCTCATTGATATCATTATAATTATTGAGCCAGTGTTGCTGTCTGAATTCTCATCACTGCCATTTTACCAGCTTTAAATACAGATGACATGGTCGATGCAGGTTACCCTTTCCTGCCCATTTGGTGCTCTACAGGTAGCCCCAGGAGTCTTGGGGAATTTCCCTTTCTATTGTTCTTATTCTCTGCTCTGCTTTTCTGAATGAGTTTTAGCCTTTACTATTGCTGTGTGATGCAGTGAACCCCTATGGTGTCTGTCCTGAAAGCACAAAGGTGAGGCACAAGAGGAGACATTTTGGGACAAGCAGGTACAAAAGCAAACTTCTGGTACTGCTCTCCTACCCACTTGGGAGAAGGAAGGTGTCATGCCAATGGGAAGGTGAGCACTTTGTAGCGTGCCAAATCGCATTTCATTTGTCTAATCTTTTTGGTAGCATATGTGTGCATGGCCCTCATAGACAATATTCTGTCTTTTGAAGGCATCATCGTTGGCCTGAAGGAGGTCAAAGGGATGAAGATGCTCGTGCTCAGCCGGCTCAGGGACACAGTGAAGCAGCGTTGCTGCTAAGTAAGCCACCCTGTGTTACTGGAGAAGTGGGAAGGCCCATACAGCAGGTGTCCCTGGGGCAGTGCAAGACAGGCCATGCTAGAGATAAGCTCCTGCCCTCTTCCAAGGTGTCCTCAAGACTGTGCCTCTCCCGTTGTGTACATTTGAATTTATCTTGTGCTGAGGACAGAAGGAAGGATGCAAGCTGAAAACGAGGGGCAGAGAAAGCTAAGGTGCAGGGAGGGTACTGCATCCAGAGTGGTACGGGGGAGGCAGTGTTTTGTCCATGGGAAACAGGAAATTAAAAACAAAACAAGCATGAGATGCAAAACAATTGTAAGGCAGTAACAGCATTTGTAAATAGGTACATTGTGGTTCTTTCCTTTTCTCTTTGTCCAAGTTTTAAGATCATTTTGCCCCACCTTACTTTCACTTTCTCGCCTCTCCCTCTGGGCCAAGGCATAAGCTGCCCTCCCAGCTGGGCTCATGACAGCCCTTTTTCCCAAAAACCCTCTGCCAAAGTCTCTCTTTCCCTCCTCCTGTGGCCCTCCCAGCCCAAGGGGCCACCACCACCCCCGTGCCCTGGCTGAGGTCCAGTTACGGGGCCCAGAGGATGGGGCCGTGGGCCATGGCTGGGCGGGGCCCGCTGGCGGTTGTACGGGCAACAATGCAGGGTGGGTGGGGGGAGAGCACGGAGCGGCCACTCTGAGCGCAGCCGGTGGGGACATTGGGGACAACAGGGGAAGCAGGGACAACAGGGGAAGCAAGGACGATGGCGCAAGGCAACAGCTACCGGAAGATGGTTTTCATGTGGTCCTTTGACGGCGGCCAAGCGCCCCCAGCGATCGAGGTGAGGAGAGGCCTCGGTGCCCAGAATCCCCCCCAAGGCTGCCCTCTTCCCCTGCCAATGACCGTTGTGTTTGAGTACCGGCATCTGGGGGGGGGAGCTGTGCTTGGGTCCCCAGGGTTGCGGGCCCGTCCCCTAAAGTATCTTCTAAAACATGATTTGGGAGCGGCTGCTGATGGCTTATGCCCTCTGGAGGGGACTCAGGTGGCCCCCAGCACATTGGGCTGTGGCAACTCAAGTGAAGCTTGGTCCCTGCTGCCCTGGGCTCTCAAGGCCCCTCTGCTCGGTCCCACAGGCTCCTCAGCCACCTCCATGGAGAGCTCTAGTCACCCTTGGGCTCCCCAGCCAGAGATCTCATGTCACCCTTGGGTGCTCAAACACCACCGCATAGAGCTACGGTCACCTTTGGGCATCACAAATCCGTGAACTGCCAGATTTCCCAAATGGCCCATCATGTTTCAAACGTGCACAGGGCAGGGCTGCAAGCCATTGCCATGAGAAACCAGCTGGACTCTCCCGAAAGCC
The DNA here is from genome assembly GCF_009819795.1 of Aythya fuligula. Lineage (NCBI taxonomy): Eukaryota > Metazoa > Chordata > Aves > Anseriformes > Anatidae > Aythya > Aythya fuligula. The sequence continues at coordinate 139,325,059 of NC_045560.1, read as the reverse complement.
TGCCTCCCCCTTCATGTAAAGAGAACTACAGCAGAAATGGCCAGAAGCAGGCTGTCTGCTTCAGCTCACTGCACGCCACTGGTCACTGGTGCCTCCCCAAAGGCAGTAGGTAGGTGGAGCTGCCAAAGGCCAAGGGAGCAATTCCTCTGATTTCTGTTTAAATAACCCTGTGTGTTGTGTGCTTAGGGCCGTTTTCAGATAGCACACAGCTCTGTGAGAAGGGTGGGCAGTGAGGTGCTCTCTGTCAAGAGCAATTTTCTGAGCTGAGTCTTATCACCACCTTTTAGGCTCCTATGTCAAAGCAGAGGCTTCTCATCAAAGGAGGAAAAGTTGTGAATGATGACCAATCTGTGGAGGCTGATGTGTACGTGGAGGACGGAATTGTGCAGCAAGTGGGACCAAACCTAAACCCCGAGCCACCCACTGGACTCACCGTGCTGGATGCAACTGACAAGCTGGTGATCCCTGGAGGCATCGATACTCATACACACATGCAGTTCCCTTTTATGGGTAGCAAGTCAAAAGATGACTTCCATACAGGCACAAAGGTGGGTGTGTGTAACTATGTTAGTGCACATATGCATGTCTATGTGTGCATCTGGGCTTTCTTGGAGATGTACATGTATCTGCTGATTATGTATATTAATGCTAACAGAGAGAAAAGAGTATCCATCAAGCACAGGCAATTTTTGCTGTCCTGGGCTGTTGTCAGGGTACCCAGAGGTCCACCTTCCACCAGCATGTTATTTGGGTTCCTTCAGAGACCTTGCTATCTGCAGGTAGCAAGTGTAAAGAACACTCATTTACCTTGGCTGTCACCATGCCAAATACAACATGCCTTCATAGGAGCTTCATACTTTTCTGATCAAAGGTTAACCTAAAGCAACAGTTTAACTCCCCCGGTGTGCTGGGAACACTTCTGTGGTAATCTGATCTTTCTCCTCTGTTAGCTTGGGGGAATGCGAGTTTTTCATCTCTCATTCACTTCTCTACTTACTGTCTCATTGAACATCCAGTTCAAATATGCTTTCTAAAAGTATTTAATTTCTCCCACTTAAGTGCTTAGAGTTCTTTTCTCAAATTTTTAGCTGATCTCATTATGTTACCTGCAGTATATTAGTTAATAGTATTAATAAAGCATCATCTCTATACAGTAAAGATACTCATAAAGAGCTCCCTGAAATTTGTAAGCTATTTTTAAGTGCTTTGCTGTACAGGCTGAAATCCTATGCCCACAGAAGGGACCACATTGCCATGTTAAATGGCTTGTCTGTTAGCCAGCATCCTCAGAGAGCCTGTTATAACCTGCACCTCTCATGGCAGAACTGAGGTTTGATAAGAATGAGAAAAAAGTGTGTCCCTTCTAACTAAATAGTTTTCACTGATCTTTTTCTGTTGTGCAAAATACTTATTTGCCTCTTTAAAATAGTTGAAATAAGTTAAATTCAACTCACTTTAATGAATGATGTGATATGGAAACCACTAAAGCCTTCCAAGCCTTTTGCAGTCCTGCTTAGATTGACCCTATTCTTCCACAGGAGATTTCATTTCTTTCCTGCCCTGTCATGTTATAAGGGTTTGAGCTGGACTGTCTAAGTGGATTAATTGTATATTTTCATGCTCTAACAAGGATTTTTTTTTTTTTGATGTGTCACCCAGAGTACTGGAGGGAGAAATACAAATGACGTGTATATTATCCTTAAATTGCTGTCATGCTTCTTTCAATAACAGTATTTACTCCAATTCAAGATAGATCTGCTGAGGTAGCTGCTGTTATTTGGAATAGAAATATTTTGCACTGCATAGCTTTAAGGACTAGAATTGTTATTCTGAATGCACAGGGAAGTTATGGTAACTCATTTAAATAGGGTGTAATTGTTCAGCAAAACTTAGACAAAAAATATTTTGTCCATCACAGCAGATCTTTTCTACCATAGGTAAATGGCTTCTCTGTCAAACATACCATGTCTCTCCAAGTCAAACATAAAATGAGGTAGAAAATACACCACTGAATCTCCACCTCCAGAACTGATAGCTGGAAAAGGATTTTAAAAATGATCATTGCAGTTTTGTTCCCCGCATTCAGTATCTTCCTTAGCTATCTGGTAGAAACAAGGGAATCTATTATATGGGCCTCACAACACATTTTAGTTATTGAAAGGGCTTCCACAATCAGATTTTGGTCTTCACACTGCTTTTTGTGATAAATGGATAGAAAGAAACCCCAAATCCACAATGTCTGTTCTGCTTGTCTACAGACATCACAACTTAGGCTTCCTGGCTGAATTCTGTGCAGAATTAGATTTCTGGAATACTTACTTTATATGATTTACAGTTCAGAAATATATAATTTTATTTATTTGTTTATTTATTTATTTATTGTGCAACAATCCCTTATTTCTCTTTGAAGACCATTCTTTAATGTGCATCCATTGACATTAAGAGAATCAAAGATTCGGACTAACTCAAATTTAGGGGCCTATGCTGTGAAATCCCAAATTAGGGGAGATGAATTCCTTGCTAACTTGCAAAAAGAAGGTAATAATTTGAATTAGCATGTAGTTTTTTTCTGAATAATTATTTCCACTGAAGGCATTTGGCACAGAAGCTCTAAAACACAGCCTGCATACACAAAACAGTATGTCTTTAGTCACTTGGGTGACTAATGGAAGATTCTAGATCTAATCTAGTGATCAGATGTCACAAAGTTAGATATTGGATTAGATTTTTGACCCAGGTCAAAGTGTGGAAAGTGTTCAGAGTTGTTTACCTAAGGTTGTTATCTAAAAAATATCTTGGCAGGAAAATCATAGAGACAAAGTTGTGCTCCAGCTATCACAGAAATGAACACAGTGATAAGCTAAGATTTGTCCATTCGGTTGAATAAATAAAGGCATGGAATGCTTCTATTTATAAATGTTACAAGAAAAACGATACTTTGGTAGGAGTTGTGGAACCTGTGACTTTTTTTTTTCCTGTAAGCTTACAAATACTCTTGAAGTTTAAATTCCATTTAAAAATTAAGAAACCAAGATGTTTTATTGGAAAAAAAATAATAAAATAAAAAGATTGCAGTTTGAACAACTTTTCTTGGAGGCAATGTATTGTTGAATTCATCACAGAATCACAAATATTTGTCATTCTCCATTTTTTTTTCTAAATATACTGACATATTTACAATTTCACTCCTGATTGCTAAGACAATTATTTGAAATATACAAAACAATTTGTTACCAATAAATAAATAAATAAATAAATAAATAAATCACTTGCATGGGGGCAAGCCAAATATTTTTTCTTAATTAAAAGAAATATTAGAACTTTATAAGGAAGGATTTATGAGCTTTAATGAGACAGAGCCAAACATCTTTTAGAGAAAGAAGGATTGGTTTAGAAATAGAATAAAGTATCATGAATTTAAACTGTGTGTGTTTTGATCTGAATACATTGTGCCTGTTTTGCAAAGGGATGTTGTTCAGAGCAATAAGACAATTTCTCTGACTAATTTGGAAGAGAGCAACAGTTACAGCAAAGAAATTGCCTTATTGTATCCATTTCCCCTAGCCCAGGATGTGGTTTCTGACAGTGACTACCAGAGTGCCTTCAAAGAAAGAAAACGAGGTATTCAGTTGTCTGTGAAGAAGAATGAAAGTTCTTCATTAAAAAGCAATTTTATCCTCATAACTAATGTAAAATAAGATTTTATATACTTGCATATATCTATATGGAAACTGTAAATATCTTGGCCTTTTTGGAAATCTTCTGTTCAGTTTTCCAAAATAGTACCCTGCAGTAAAAAAAAATAATTTCAAAACACTTTTTAAATCCTTCTGGTGTTAGGAGTTTAGTAGTTAGGAGTTCAGGAGTTTGGGGATTCTCATACTGGATTTTTAAACTACTTTTTCCATTGTGTACCTGTTCCTTAATGATTTTCTGTTACACGGGCTTGTTTTTTCAACTAAGTAGACTCTGAGTAAGCATATCTCAAGTTGTTTGTGGTCTTTTGGTGCTCTTTCTCTGTGATCCCATCCTGTTAAGAATACTCACTGATGCATGCTGCTTATTCATTTCTAAATCTTTGATAGGATTATAAGTGCAAAAACTTCCTTCTCAAATGAACATCCTTCTCAAAGGAACCAAAATTAATGTCAACAATCATTTTGCAAGTTCAGACTTCACTCAAGAAAACTGCATTGACTTCTGGCTTTTCAATGTATCAATATGTAACTGTTAGACAGGGAATCAGAGAGGGTAGGAGGAACTATGCATTTTTTTCACTGATTGCTAAATATTAACTATTTTACTTTCAGGCTGCTGTAGCAGGAGGCACCACTATGATCATCGACTTTGCCATTCCTCAGAAAGGCTCCTCTCTTATTGAAGCTTTTGATTTGTGGAAAAGCTGGGCAGACCCGAAAGTCTGCTGTGATTATTCATTGCATGTGGCAGTTACATGGTGGAGCAACAAGGTAGATACAAACACTGGTTTTCTATTCCCTGAATTCATACCACATCTGCCTTGAATAAGTCCTCAGGTGGTAAATTTAGTTGCCTACGGTGTTATTGTTAACCTGTTTTTGTGTGCGCAAACTACATTTCGAATAGTCCACACTTTATAAAAAGTATGTGTATTTGAAAAGAAAAGTCTGCAGATAACCTACATCTGTGGATAATATTACATGAGGTTAAAGGAAAAGGAAGCAGATTGTGCAAAGACCAGCCAGACCAAAAAGGACAAGAGGGTTTTTGTTTTTATTTTACCTGAGTACTCAATAAGCTACCTTCATGTTAAGTCTCAGGTTTGGGGTAGGGACGGTGTATTAATAAGGGTATATATGAAAAATGTGGCAATTAACTTTATTTGCAAAGGAAGAATTTTATTCCTGAGTGTATGCAGTAATACTTCCTTAAAGTAAAACAGAATCAGAGGCAAGAATTTCTTAAATGTGAGAATATCCAGAAAATCTTTTTGGAACTTAAGTAAGTATGGGAGAATCATCCTCATTGTGTGAATGCTGATTGCCTGAAAGCTCTACTGAGGAAATGAACTTTTCATGTACTTGACTGATGTTATACAAGACCACTTAGAGAACTTGCATAGGTCAGAAATATACTTAGTAAATTCCATTTTTAAGTATGAAGTATGAGTACTTCCTCTAATTTTTTATTTTTAAAATACGTAAACCAAAGCCTTCACTCTGCAAACACTCCATCTTTGGTATTCTGTGCGCTAAACACTAAACAGACTGACTCCAAGTTCTAGCTTAAAGCAAAGGCATGCAATAAATTCTCCAATGAAGTCTGAGGAATAAGCATTTGAAATAGCCTTACTAGAGAAAAGTGGAATTACACTGAAAATTCTAGTGAAACTAGGGAAGTGTAAATCAGCAAAATGCTCTGTTTTGTGTTAAGAAGTTTAACTTCTGCTTTTTAAAGCCAAGACTGAAAAAATAAAAAGTTCTGATGTTTTGTAGCCATAAAAGACCTGGATAAAGTAGTTGAGGAGTTTGGTATATCATACCCTTCCCATTTGCTAGTAAATCCTCAGGCTTTGAAGTCTTGGTTATAATCATACATTCTGTAGAATGCCTTCCTTTAGTATTAGTAATTTGTGATAAAGAAAATACATGAAAAAGAAATGTTTTTTGCTTCCACATTTATGCCAGAGTAGGGTCTTATGTCCAGTATTTACTTTTTTGATAATTTCCACTAAAGCTAATGCTCCCAACCCTCTCCCAGGTGAATCCCCACGTTTTTCTTTTATTTATTTATTTATTTATTTTTATTAATCTCTCACCTTTCTTGGGAAGATCCCAACATATTATTTGAGAAAAGATTAAATACAACATTTTACTTTTTCAAAAAAATCACGTGGAAACTGTAAGAGCATTGTAGATGCACATCAAGTACTGTCACCATCATTTTGATGGGAAGGAAGAGCCAAAGTTAGTTAATAGATAGTTCTACCTAACTAACTGCACAAGAAACCTTTGGGTAAAATCTCTATCTTTCTTTCTTCCACGGGATATACAATTTTGTTTCACAAACTTGAGAAGAAGCAGGGAATCTTATCAAGAAGTGCATATAGGAAAGAAAGCAGGCTTGCATATAGAGTTTTGGAGCTGTTTAGTTTAGGGACAAAATATTTCAAAGGGCTGTGTGTGGGTCATTTAGCATTAGAACACAGCTCTAGAAGATGAGAACCTTTCTGTCACTGTGATTTGCCAGGAGACTGTTAGGATTCAATTTTGAAAATCAAATTTTTACATATCTCCATGCTTTGTGTTATAGGTTGGATGCATAGATGTTGATATTGGATAAAGTGTTTTCAATATCAGGAGGTTTTCATTGGAATGAAATTATATTTCACTGTCTTTTTTAAAAAGCATTCCCTTCCAATCAGTTTGTACCTCCAATATCTGCACTATAGTTGGGCTCGTTTGTATACTTTGAGAAGCAATTTAATACAAGAGGAATAGTATAAATCAGCCTTTAAATGTGCAACTTGGACTTTTAGGACTGAATATATGTTTGAGGGGTGAGTAAAGGAGAGGTGCCTGAAGACTGGAGGATAGCCATTGTCACTTTAGTCTTCAAAAAGGGCAAGAAGGAGGATCCAGGAAACTATGGGCCAGTCAGTCTCACCTCTGTCCCTGGAAAGGTGATGGAACAGCTTGTTCTGGATGCCATCTCCAAGCAATTGGAAGAGAAGAAGTTTATGAGGAGTAGTCAGCATGGATTCACCAAGGGGAAATCATGCCTGACCAACCTCGTTGATTTCTATGATGGCATAACCAGCTGGGTAAATGGGGGGAGAGCAGTGGATGTCATCTACCTCGACTTTAGCAAGGCTTTTGATACTGTCTCCCACAACATCCTGCTAAGCAAGCTGAGAAAGTGTGGGATAGATGAATGGTCGGTAAGGTGGGTTGAGAACTGGCTGACTGGCCGAGCTCAGAGGGTGGTGATCAACACTGCAGTGTCTGGCTGGAGACCTGTGACTAGCAGTGTTCCCCAGAGGTCAGTGCTGGGTCTGGTCCTGTTCAACATCTTCATCGATGACCTTGATGAGGGAATAGTGCCCACCCACAGCAAGCACACCAATGACACAAAGCTGAGAGGAGTGGCTGACACGCCAGAAGGCTGTGCTGCCATTCAGCGAGACCTGGACTCACTGGAGAGATGGGCAGGAAGAAACCAAATGAGGTAACAAGAGCAAGCGTAGAGTTCTGCACCTGGGAAGGAACAATCAGATGCACCAGCACAGGCTGGGGGATGACCTGCTGGAGAGGAGCTCTGAGGAGAAGGACCTGGGGTCCTGGTGGATGACAGGTTGACCATGAGCCAGCAGTGTGCCCTTGTAGCCAAGAGGGCCAATGTGATCCTGGCATGCATTAAAAGGAGTGTGGCCAGCAGGTCAAGGGAGGTGATCCTCCCTCTGCCCCGGTCAGGCCTCACCTGGAGTACTGTGCTCAGTTCTGGGCTCCCCAGTACAAAAAAGACAGGGATCTCCTGGAAAGAGCCCAGCGGAGGGCCACAAAGATGATACTGTGCCTGGAGTATCTTTCCTATGAGGAAAGGCTGAGAGACCTGGGTCTGTTCAGCCTGGAGAAAAGAAGACTGAGAGGGGGGATTTTATCAATGATTATATATACCTAAAGTGTAGGAGACAACGGGATTTGGCCAACCTCTTTTCAGTGGTTTGTGGGGACAGGACAAGGGGCAATGGCCACAAAATGGATCACAGGAAGTTCTGCACCAACATGTGAAAGAACTTCTTCACGGTGAGGGTGACAGAGCACTGGAACAGGCTGCCCAGGGAGGTTGTGTAGTCTCCTTCTTTCAATATATTCAAGGCCCATCTGGATGCCTACCTGGGCAACCTGCTCTAGGGAACCTGCTTTGGCAGGGGGGTTGGACCCAATGATCTCTGGAGGTTCCTTCAAACCCCTACAATTCTGTGATTCTGTGATTCTGCAAAGGCTTGTTGTTGGTTCATACTTTCAATTTCTTTGTAGAAAGTTAACAGGTAAAATTTTATATTGCTGTTTTGTGAGAATTGCTGACTGTCTTTCAGGTGAAGGAAGAAATGAAAAGTCTTGTTGAGAACAAGGGTGTCAACTCCTTCAAGATGTTTATGGCCTATAAAGATGTGTACATGCTCAATGATGAGGAATTATATGAAGCCTTTTCCTACTGTAGGGAACTTGGAGCAGTTGCTCAAGTCCATGCAGAGAACGGTGACCTAATTGCACAGGTAAGTATTTATCATTTTATCCATCTAATTCAGGAATATAACTAGTTATCTGAGCACTTCAATAGATCATTGTAATATAGGGAAAGACTTTTTCCCCTATTTAATTTCCATGGAACTAAAGACAAACATCTCGGCCAAAATCCCAAATGATGCTTGTGGTGGGCCAAGAAATTTTAAGCTGGAGTACTGGGTTCAGGACAGACAGGAAACAAATGGACCTGTTCTAATGGGAGTTATGTTTGCAGAATAACATACATACTTGCAATATAATATATATATTTGACTGATGAAGAAAGCATCAGAGACTGACCATGGGCCAGGTTGAAGGGGGAACACTTGGACAAGCATTTACATGTCAGGTGTATGATACCTGGTCTTATACCTGGTCTCTCCAAACATGGTCATCTCATCTAAAAGGACCAAATCCAGAAGTACAGAGGAAGCTTCTCTGGGCACAAAAGTTCAAGGTCCCTTTGTGCACGGACAGCCTCACTTCGTACTTGATGCTAATATCTCACTGATAAGTAGAGGCACTTGGAGTACATGTACAGTCTGATATCTTTGAGTTTCTTCAACTATTCTAGTTAAAAGTGCTTTGATTCTGACCATGTCCCATAACAGAAATGAATTTATTGCTAAGTAATCCCAAATCAGTCAAGCATAAACTCCTGTAATAATATAGGAACAAAATCTTATGTTTCTTTAAACCTCAGAGCCTCATTCAAGAGGCTCTTGATGTATAGCTGTGTACTTAGTAAGGATCTTTCAATTTTTTTCTAAAGAGGGGTTAGTATTGTCATCTCAGTTACTGGCTATGATCATTTCTGATACACAAATTGATACAGAATTAGGATTTTCAAAAGCAGTGATTTACCACTGAAAGCCAGTGGACCATGTTCTCTCAAGTCTTAGTTATTCTGAAATCTGTGTTTATTGAAAGATATAGTGTATTTCAGGTGACTCAACAATAACTCCTCTGAAATTGAAAATATTCTAACTGACTTGTTCTTTCTCAAACTAACTATAGTGTCTGGTCTAGGATTCATTTGGCTGGCTACATGTTCATGACACCATGGTTGCACTTTAACCGACTCTTGAATGTTTTTTACGTCCAGAATTCTAAGAAGTTGCTGTCAATGGGAATAACTGGTCCTGAAGGGCATATTCTCTCACGTCCAGAGGAAGTCGAAGCTGAAGCAACGCAGAGAGCAATTACCATAGCAAATGCTGTAAACTGTCCCCTTTTTGTTGTCCATGTAATGAGTAAATCTGCAGCAAGGGTGCTAGCCAGTGCACGAAGAGAAGGTAAAAGTCCTAATTCATTTATGCTTTGACCATGGCATTAGAGGAAGGGGCATTAATGTCCTACTTAGCATGGGTGCCTTAAACCTCAAAACATCAGTGTACTTGGAACAGGATGTCTAAACTGCATATATTTTGAGGCCCAAGTGGAGCTAAGCAGTGTGGCAGAACAGCAAGTGGGATTGAGCCTTTCCTTCCCAGAACAAGCTTTTTTGTCCTTCATGCTATATCTCCACAGTTGCAGTGATGGACAAGACAACATTGCATTAAAAATTATATGACCAGTCCAAGACAATATATGCATTGCTATTTCTCTCCCTTGAGTTATAGTCTTCAGGCCTTTACCAGCCATTTAGGTGAGAAGTTCTGCAACAGAAATCATGGTGATGTTGACAGTGTCCAAAAGTCTTAATTCCCTCCAGGGAAAAGTTTCTCCGGTCATAAACTGCAGGGTTCACAAATAGTTCTGCCAGCCAAGGGAGCCTGACTCTCTTGGCCAGCTGTCGGGCAGGCTAAAAGCAGTCTGTGGGCTGTAGGGATTCAGGTTTTTCTACATGCTCATCTATCTGTAAGTTCACCCAGAGCTGCCTGTGGAACAACAGCACTGTGAAGGGACATTATGTGAGTGGAATAAGTAGGACAGAAGCCATGATTTAGGGGGCCGGAGTCCTTATGGGTTATCTGTCCCTGTCGTCTTTTCATCTGACCTTATATGAAATGCATACAGACCTCGGTTTCCTCATTTCTTGACTTTAGATAATACTTTTGCTAGCAGCATAGATTATTAATACTAAAATGCAGAGTCTGAGGTCTTGGACAAAAGTGCTATCAACACCAGTCTGACATTATTGTGCTAAAATAGATGAATACATTTATGTGGAATACGTATTGATCATGACTTTTATACTAAGATTTTTCAGTTTCAAGTTTATAAAATAATAACCAGCATATTGTTTAGAAGCACATTTTTTGGTACTGTGCTATGTTAGATTTCTCCACTAGATGACAGTGCTGCTGGTACTGTGGATTGTATCCATACGTTTACAGTTCTTTGTACATCCATAGGTGTGGTGACAACGTTAATTACAAGAAGCTGTAACAACACTTAAAATACTCAGATAAAGAGAAAATACTGGCTGTGAACGTAAAATACCTAAGACAGGAGGTGGTGATTTATAACACAGTAATCATGTAAAAAATTCTATGTCAATAGTAAATACTGTAAAATATTGTTAGGCATAGGAATAGTCTGCAGTGCCAGTATGATAAATGACTTTGTATCAGTATGCTTCTTCAGTGTTTAAAAAGAAATTGAAACAACTTACACTTATTGTTTTGCAAATTGCATTTAATAGCTTCCTGGGTTCATACAGTCAAAATTGTCAAATGCTTGCATTTATGCATCACAACACATAACATCTTACCATAATTAATTTCTATTCTCATGGGAGTATATATCTTAGGAAATAGAAGTCTAGGATTGATTAAGAAATTTGAAGGGAGAGCTAATGTACAACAGAGATAGGTAAAAACAGTTATAGGCTTTAGTGAGACTGATCTGTGTTTGTTGTCCACTATTATAAATTTCAGAAAGTTATTTTCCATTTTTCAGTTAAAGGTAGTATTTTGAAATGAAGAGTTTCAGACAAAAAAAAATAAAATAAAATAAAATTCTCAAAGTACTGTATAAATGATATAAATAAAACTGGCGAAGTATTGCCAGCAGATGGAGAGAAGTGATTCTTCCCTTCTACTCAGCACAGATGAGATTTGTGTTCTTCTTTGTTATAAAACAAATTATATGAATATAGCTCTTGCCAGTCAGTTTCATGTGTAATGAAGAAGTCACCAAATCTACAGTTATTTCCCAGAAGCTCAGAGATGTCAGAAAGACCAAACAGAAAAACACTTTCTGCTTAATATTTTTGTTGAATGCAGGAAAACATGACAAATGGAAAGACCTGATTTATTAGCACATTACTCCAATTTTATGCCAGAGTTAGCAGACAGAAGCCAACTGAGCTAAAAGAGCTCTAAAGTATTATTTGGATTATATCCTTGTTATTTGGATTAAAACAGAATCTTAATATTATTGTGCCCTTCAGTCTGACTAGTCATGGCCCAAATGAAATGCAAGAAATTGCACAGTTAGCAGAATGTCCAGATATAGTCCGTTGAAGTTGCAGTGTTCATACTCAAAGTCACTTGTGGAAATGCCTTGTACTCTTTCCCACTCATGGGAACAAGAGGGGCTGCTCAGGTCAAATTCTGACTGCAGAAATATTGTCATCACCTGCAGAGCCTGAGTTAGAATCAATTCAGCATATACAGCTATGAATTTGAAGAGTATCTTTTATTTTTTATGTCATGAAACTGAAGTAAGAAATTATTTATGGAAACTAAACATTTATTCTCTTCCTACCATTATAAATTTTGACATGTATAGTTATGCCCTAATGATATACAGTTCAGGTTTGCATTGTATGGAAGTTTCTTTAGCTTGTTCAGATGCATTTAGGAAAGACTGCACACACAGACATACCCTCCTTTCCACTGACTTTGCTCATTAAAATCTGTCAAAAGCCTAACAGGAAAATAGAGGAGATACTGTGTATGCATGCAGAACTTTTTCTGTATCTATCTAGGCTTATGGCAGCCTTTCTTCAAATACTGTATTTGGAGTTGCCCAAGGAAGGCCAAGGTCCCCCTTCTGCTGCAGCTCTGGATTAGAAAAATACTAATCTGACTTATTCACTGAGTGTCCATATCACTTAAAGGGATAGCCTTGTATTCAGTGCTTTAGGTTTTGAAAATAAGTTAAAAAGAAAAAAGAAAAAAAAAAAAAAGAAAAAAAAAAAAAAAGGCAAATGCCTGCCTAAGTCATTATTTTGAGACCAAAAACTGGTGGTAGCCTCCCTCTTAGTCCAAGTGTAAATCTGTAATGTATGCAGATAAGTGGTACTGGAAGCTTAAAATACCCCAAGCCAAGGCATCAGCACAGGTACATCGGTTCAGTATGTCAGAGCATGCTGAGAGCGTTAGAGCAAATTAATAATGCTAATAGGGAGTCTCTAGGTTGTGGTAGAAGTTGTACTATGTACTACTTGGAGTAAATGCAATGTATGGTAATGTCAGAGCAGGTCTTGAAACCTTGGAGAAATAACAGTAGAACTATAGAATTTAATATAGTCTTCAGAAATGGGTATGAGGCCTTCTTGCAAGTCTAGCACAGAAGATTTAAGAAATGACAGTATCACACTGAGAAACATTTTTACAAGAGCTGAGCTTCTCAGAAGCTACCTATGCAAGTATAGCAGCTCACAGAAATACCAGAACCGAATGCACAGCAAGAATCTGCAATGTTTTGCTTTGTTGTTTTCCAACAGTACAGGTGAATACCTAACTTACACTCAGACAGAAAAAAAAATGCTGTCTAGTAGTACCAAGCAATGTCCAGTTGGGGTAATGTAATAATTTTAATAAAAATGGTCTGTGGTCACTAGAGTGAAATCTGATATCCATCGTAAGACGCACACTGTTTGCAGAGAGCGGGGGCAGGAGAAAGCTCCTGCTAGAATCCAGCAGAGACTGCCTTTAATAAGCACCAAGCAGCCTATGCATGGTTGTGTGAGGTCCTAGCTTGCTCTGGTTCTTTGGAGACCATCACGGTTAGTTGGCACTCTCTTCTCTCACATATAGAACTAGCTCTATCCAAAAGCTAACAGTTGGTTTTGACTGGGGTCCTCTTCTGAGAAATCTAGAGTACTGTGCCACGTGGAATTAAAGTTCAGGAAATAACTTGTAAAATTTAAGTATTTATTTATTCATTTTATTTTGGAAATGTTTTTACACTCTTTAGATTTATGTCTGGTGCCACATTTTTTTCCTAGTTAGCATGCCTGCAATTATAGCCTGACAGTTATAAAAGTCTGTTTGCTGTATATACTGACTCACATTGTTACATCATCAATAATTTCAGAACATCAAACAGGTGCTACCAAGAAATATATGGATCTTGAATGTAATTAATGCAACTGAGGACTGTGTTCCTTTTGAAATTTCAATCACACACCTAGTAAACAATGTGTAAAACCCATTATAATATATCTGTCAACAATTTAATTAAAAAGCTTGCCAAAGCAATGCTCTTATGAGAAAATATATTGGGAAATCACCAGCAGAATATTCAGAACAGAGATGCTGTGTTATAGCTTAGTTTATTATGTCCCTCCATATGTTGGTGTTTAATTTGAAACATTCGTTTAAATTCAAACCCATTACAACCAAAAAGATCTGAAATGGGAAAAATACAAGATATGCATTTTTATGTTACTTGATGATGATACTATTCCTTTGCATTTTTCAGGAAAGGTGGTTTATGGGGAGACTATTGCTGCTTGTCTTGGCACCGATGGTACCAACTACTGGAATAAAGACTGGGCTCATGCTGCAGCACATGTCATGGGACCTCCACTAAGACCAGATCCTTCTACTCCTGGTTTCCTCATGAACTTACTGGCCAAGTAAGCAGATGAACAAACAGTGACAGCTGATGCCCAAATACTCAGCAATTTTTTTCTAAGTGTATAATAGCAGGTTGTTGCCCTGGAGATTTTCTAAGTACAGAATGTTGTATTATCAGGAAGGAGAAATGGAAGGTGAAACAAGAGATAAAAACATTTTTGTTACAGAAATTAGAAAATGTTCGGATTTAGTTTCTCTGAACTCTTGTGGCCTTCTTTCCCCACATGATTTTAATCAATAAGCCTTGCCTTGCTAGTTCTGCAGCAAAAATTGAAAAATAACCAGGGGGATAGTAAGGCTGTATGTTGGTGGGAAATTTGTAAAAAGTGGTCACAGCTAGAGGTTCTGGTTTTTGTTGTCAACTCCGTTTTTCACTTGAAATTTGGATGCTACATAGAAACTAAGCCTTCTGTCTTCTGAAGACAGATATGTCTTGTCCACTTCATACTATCTGCTTCAGAAGGAATTATGAACAGAAGTCTCCTTCAGATATCTGCAGTTAATGAAATGTGTTTTGCTGGCATTTCACTTACCAATAAACCCTAACTCCACAGAAGAGCTGAATTTGACCTAAGAGTCTTTGAATATATGCCTGAACACAGTTTGACTGGTGGTAGTACAAATCTGGGTTAACTTCACAGGGAGTGACACAATCCAAAATTGCTCTAACTGAGGATGACATTGAGTCTTTTGCTCTGGGCAAAGTGGGACAGTTCTGCATTTGTGGGACACCTTTGACACATCCAAATTAAGTGTGGTTTTGGTGCTTAGTGTCTTCTGCAGGCTTTCTGAAGAGAAATTGGCTGTCACTGTTAAACTACTCTTAGAGGTTGGAACAGAAGACTGGCTTACATGGTATTAACAGTTTTTTCCTTGCAGAAAGGATGGCTGGATCTACCCAACAGATTTTCCTGTGTGTTTGGTACATGATCCAGTTCATAATGTACTTTGTTTCTCCATAGTGCTGACCTGTCTGTGACAGCGACTGACAATTGCACTTTTGACATATGCCAGAAAGCTCTGGGAAAGGATGATTTCACTAAAATCCCTAATGGAGTGAATGGTGTGGAAGATAGGATGTCAGTCGTATGGGAAAAAGGCGTTGTAAGTATATCAAGATATCTGAACAAGGAGGTAATTTGTATCTCCAACAAAATATAGTCTTTCAGCAGAATCAGCTCTTTAGTTTTATCAAATGTATTTATTACAGGGTAACTCCTTGATCAGAGACCATAACAGGGTCCTCACTCACGCTTTCTGGTCCTGGGAGATGGAAAAGGATTCTTGCTGCTTAACAAATAGCATGTGAGAATCATTTCTGTTGTTTACCAGCAAAGGACTGCTGTTGTTTCAGTGTTAGGGCACAGCGGTTGGAGAAGTTTCCACAGTGGGTGTCTGCCTGACAACTTCTATTTTGTGTTTTCAAGCAGAGGAAACAAGCTAGAGATATGAAATGCTTCTCTTATGTCTCAGTCATGTGGTGTGATGAGATGAGCACCTTCAAGTTCTAGTGACTTCAAAATTTCAGGGCCATCGTGAGAACACTCAGTGCTTCCCAGGACAATGTCCTTTAGCCTCTAAACAAATATAAATATGAAGGCCTGTGGCCAGGATTTTTGGATATGGGGTAGTCTCTTGGGGGAGGGTGTGGGCTAATCTGATGAGGGATCTGCCATGTACTGGGTGTTATGATTGCTCTGGCTGACACAATACCCTCAAGTTCTGGAGACTCCTGTTAAACTTTTTTAATTAAGTTCTCTCACAGCAGGGAAGTATTCTAGTTATGCACTACAAAGTATATTTACTTGTCATAGTAAAATTATCTACCTTACACAGTTGGTAAGGACATGTTTCAGAACCTCTCTTATTTATCTCTATTTAGAATTCAGCTCCAATTTGTGTGTACAAAGAAGACATCTGCCTGTCTTCACCTTTGGCATATCTCTAGTGAGATTTTTTCTTTTGTGGTGTAAACTGTAATTTAATCTGATCTGTGGTTAGTGTGAATGTAAGACTTAAATATGTACATCAGTGCTACTTTTGAATGGTTTGTCCTGTTGGGCAAGGTAATTTTTTCAAAGAGTTCTTCAGTCAGTAATATCCTCCGTTTTCTTATTTGTAAAATACTATACAGCTGTAAGAATTTGTCTGGAAAGATTCCCTCCCTTCCCACTCACTGTTATTTAGAATAATGATGTTCACCAGCTTCTTTATGTTTTTCTTCTTCAAAGACTGCTCACAGGCAACCATGCAAACATGGTTTTATGACATTCAAATTCCTATACTGGCCTATACACACCATTACTGCCAATGTAGCTGGCTTTCTAAGCAAACAACAGTCACAGATGAGGTAGTTATGTAGCAGTGACCAGTCTTGAAACATGTGTATCCATTCTTGTTTGCCATTTCGGTGATGTGTCTCACTCACAAATCTGTCTTTTGTACTTCTCGATCTCAAATATTTACTGAAGAGAACTACCCTCTGCATTATTGCTGCAGAGGATTTGAAAATCTCCTTTTCTATATTACACACCATGTCTTGCCTCTCCCTTCCAAGTTTTCACATCGACATTATTAGTCAGTCTGATGTCTGCATTTCTTAATTACTGTATCACCATTTTCCAAAAACACGATATTCATGAAATGTTATGTCTCCTGAGGAAACTGCTGAACAGGACTACAGAGTAAAAGCCAGCTAAATAAATTCAATTCCAGTTGACTTTTAACTATATTCACAGCTGTAATGTTGTCTTTTTTTTCCGCTTTTGTTATGAGGTAAACTAGTATAAAGTTAGTACTCAGTGACAGTACATTGCAGAAGGTGCATCAGAGACAGATATTTTTCTTTTAATCTCTTTAATAAATTGATGTGATGTGATTTTGGCAGAAAGCTGTCACTCATCCCAGCTTTTTCAACAATAAAGCATTTTTTCTTCCCTTATTCTAAAAAGTAATGAGTTTACTTCTGTGTACTCTTCTTCAGCACAGTGGAAAAATGGATGAAAACAAATTTGTAGCTGTTACCAGCACAAATGCAGCAAAAATCTTTAACCTTTACCCAAAGAAGGGGAGAATTGCTGTGGGTTCTGATGCTGACATCGTAATTTGGGATCCCAAAACTACCAGGTATGTATGCGTAGTTGTTTCCTTCCATCCAACCCCTCTGTAGGAAACAATATCTCAAAGCATTTGTATAGCAATAAGCCTTTAGGGAGAGTTTATGGTGTTTTTCAACAGCATTTGATGTGAATTATTTACAGGTTATTTGTTTGGCTCCTACAATAGTGCATGTAAGTAGAGATCCTTGACCTCTAGATGGATTTAAAAATAAATAAATAAATCACCTGAATTGCTCACTAAGTGCAAAAATAGCAAGATCCATACATTATACTACCAGTGCTTGGTATCCTAACAGTAAAAATAGCCACTTTAGGATCTTAGAGTAACTCTGCTAAGTGTTTGAGTATGTTCAGCTTCCTTCCACTGCAAAAAGCAAGGAGAGGAGCATGCGTTCCTGAAGAGTGACCCATTACAATCTTGCATTTTGAGCTTAGAGCTACTTCAAACATATTCAAAGGTAGTCAGTATGGTTGGTGAAAGTGTGGGGTCCTGACCTTCTGACATTTCTTCCTAGTAGAGTGAGCCATGAGTGAGCTTAGGTCTGAAGCTGTACTTGCTTACACTTTTATTTAAGGAGTTTTCTGGATTTGTGCACAGCCTAGAGTAGAGCTTGTCACACCAACAACATGTGCACAAAAGTTATGCTGATCTCTCACTCTACGTGACCTGATGCCGTGGTGTATTTGTGCTACAAAGAACATGCACTGTCTTTCTGTGAGCCTGAACTCATACAGCACACAGTGCACTACAGCTGATTCCTGTCTTCAGGTATATTCACACCATCAGCCAGATCCATAATCAGGCCACTATAAATATCTCAGGAATCTCTCTTGGGTATTCCTCTGGCTCTTATAGCTATCCTGGTCTTGTGTAAACTGCATGGAAATAGTTTGAGAGCAGGCTGTCACAGAGAACACTCACTGGGGAAGGTGCTTTTATCAGTTGAGATACCTATGCGCATGTACACATCCACTGTTTGACCTCCAAGTAGATCACCTTAAATCTGCAGGCATTAAACAGCTGTGTCCAACCTGACCACAGTCAGCCCTGCACCTGCCAGCAGCAGGTCAGGAGGTGTGCCAGGCTGGTGCTTTGGTCTCAGGCTTAGTTCTAGCAAGCATTGTGAGCATACGACTGCTCTGAAGGCACGCACTGACTCTGCCAGTTGAAATTACCTCACTGGTGTCATCTAAATAGTGGGTACAATCCATATAAGAAAGCAGTCACAAATCGCAAAGCTCAACACTTTGTGGGGTGCTGAGCATGAAGACAGCATAACCAGCTTTCACTGAGATATCACAGTGTTTGGTGTTCCTAAAACTTGAGCTGTTGTAACTCTTAGATGGCACTAGATTTTCAGCCTTTGATTTTAAAAGAGAATTGAAGACTCCTCCGATGGTAGAGGAAAGTTTGGAAACATAACTGGGCAAATCTGAGGCTCAGAAACCAAATGGAGATAAAAAGCCCTTTTCCTAGATTTACCTTACACAAATGAAATTTTCCTCACCAATCTGCTAGATCTTGAATTTTTCATAATGAAATTTTCACTCTTTTCAGCACGCTCATGAGTAGCAAAAGCATGTAAAGTGACAGGAAAAAGCATCCTGTGTTTTAAGCGGCAAAGCTTGAGGACATAGAACTTGCTTTGCAGAAGTATCACCAAAAAAAAAAAGACAATACCAGCAAAAGAAGTTTCAGGATTGTCAACCCCAATCAACACAGAGGCCTGCCTAGTGCTGGGTCAGAGAGATTTGAGAGATTTTGCTGCTGGGTATTGAATGGTTCATGTGTATTATGCCTTCTGGCATGTTGAGCAAGCATATTTTGAGATACTAGCAATTTCCGGACAGTGGAGCTATGAACTCAGAGTAAAAAAAAACAAAACAAAACAAAACAAAACAAAACAAACAAAAAAAAAAAAAACACAAAACAAAACAAAACAAACAAACAAACAAAAAAAAGGATTTTTTTCTGAACTCACTTCTGCTTTGCCTGAGGACAAATGAAACTAGTAGGATAGCAGAGTTCTGACATTATTCTCAAGGTGCTTTGTCAGCTCTTAAAATTCTTTATCCTTTTCCCTCCTAGGCATTCCTTCTGCCTCCCTTCACTTTCTCCTAAGTACTATCATGGCCTTTTGCCCACTGCAGCTGTGAAGATGCAGTTTTTCTTTAAATATTTTTTCAGAATAAACTGTATTTTCTTACTGAGCAAGCTGATTTTAAGTTGAACTGATACTTTTTTTCCTCTTTCTGATCTGGTACTGTTCCCATTGTTTATCCCTTTGGCTTTGCTGGGAACAAGCCACTGTTCAGGTACAATTCTGTGAACTATATGAGTAAGTATAAATAAATCAAGTCCTTGTCTATTCATTTCACTATAAATCCTGAAGAGGGCACAAACAGTCCAGCAGAAAAAACAGATCTAGCTAACAGACTTCAACCATTTAAGATATTACACAAAGCGCAGCCTTGTATGCTGTTGTTGCATCTGGGTAGTAATTTTCGATATCATGATAGGCTTGTTCATCTGTCTTGCAAACTCCTTCCTGTTTTGAGCGTGACTATTTTTCTTGTTTGTAAATCTAAATCTTCTAAGAGAGGATAATGTAGTTTTCTAGTTCTGGCTTGAGGCTCTGTTGCTGCAGTCTTAAAATGCTGTCTGATAGTAGCTTAAAGAATTAGGCAATTGCTGAAGTATTGTTGTGTAGAACTGATATTACCACAGTCTGGCAGAGAAAGTCTATAGGGAAGATTCTAAAGTCATTCTGTAAGATAGTGAAGCTCTTCAAAATGCAAAAACTTAAATCACTGCAAAATCAGTTGCATTTCTCCTTCAACATCATTGCACAACTAAAACATGATGGGTACTGTCTGAGCATTCAGGGTGTTCCCTTTCAACATGGCAAAAGCCTAGTGAATTCAGCCCTTCAATCTGGGAGCAGTTGCTATTCAAGGTTCCACTTCCAGCATTCTGCTGCTTTTGCTGAGGTTTTATTTATATAGCTTATCTTCACTGACTGGCCTATTTCTGTAGGCTTTGCTGGTAATTTTCACAGAAAATAATGTATGAACAATTGCATGAAAAATTACTAGTGTATTTCAGGGCTTCCAAATACTGGTTTTAGGATGTCCACATGAAAGCAAAAAGTGTTGGAAAGAAACACTTCAAATGTATAAATTCATTAGAAATTGCATTATAAAAGATGGGTTATGTGTTCTGAGAGGTTAGGTCTATTTCTCAGCTTCCTTATAGTCATTGCATATTTATTTAAGAACACACATTCTGAAGAGACCAGTTGTTATTTTGCATCCATGTGTTACTAAACATCACCTTGCAGACCACAATACTCACAGCATTCCAAGTACAGCCTGTGCACACAGGACTGTTTTGTGAGAACTCCTTGGAAAAATATATCAGCAAGTCAGTGTCCTCTATAGCTGATATCTTTGGCTATTTGAAATCAAGTAAGAATACAAAATCTCTAGGGTTTGTTTCAGAAATGCTCGGCAAGGAATCTAAATGCTGTAGTGCCCAATTCATACTGTGGAAAGAGCTGAACATCCCTTGTAAAGTAGGGACAGAAGGCACTAAACATCTCAGAAGAGACGTTCAGCTCCTGGCTGTTATTAGGACTCAATAGACTCACTGTAGCCTGTCCAGAGCCTTGCAAATAAGCTGTGGATAAAGCCTTAAAGGTAGAATCAGAACAAAATTTGAAAACATCCACAGGCATAGAAAAAAAAATCTCAAATGGGATTTAACTGTCTAAGTCCAGTTAAATTATCATGCCAATTCTTTATAACAATATGCTGCCTTAGAAGTCCTATTTACCATTTATTTTCCATTTACCAAATATAGCCTAAAAATAAGCTACCTTTGAATGTCAAGGCAGAGTTGCCTATGCAGGTAGCAGTCTCTCACCTCATCCTCTTTTGGCTCCTCTAGGGTGACCCTCTTGGGCCCTCTTGTCTCATTTGCAATCAGGTCTTCAGCCTCAGAAGCTTAAGTGGTGACAAGTTACAACATTTAAAGACTCTATGCCAAGCAACTGCCTGTAATTTTTCATACAACGCAAGAGGAAAAAAAATAAAAATGTTGTTAGCAGATGATTAGAATGAATAATGCTGTGACTGTCTTACTCTTTTGATGAATGAGCATGATATTGAATACTGAGCATATGGATAACTTCATCTAGACTCAATTAGGGAAAATGAAATAATGTGGCATACAAATATGTGTGCATAGGACTAGTAAGTTCTGGCATTTTCAGTAGCTCTTCTTTTGCACAAATACAAGCCTGTGTATGCATGAATATATGCTATTTCACTAAAATCATGGAGTTCCTGTCAAAAACCTGTTATTTCAGATATAAGGCACAAACTAAAATCCATTTAAACATAAGAAAGATATATATATATTTTTCCTGTGAGTGTGATCATACACTGGAAAAGGTTGCCAAAAGAGATGGTGGAGTCTCCATCCTTGGAAGTATTTACATCCTGCCTGGGCACACCCCTGCTGTGCCAGACCCTGGCCAGAGCAGGAGGTTGGAATAGATGATCTCCAGAGATGCTTTCCAATTTCAGTGCCTCTGTGGTTCTGTGAACTGTAACAAAATAAGTCTCTATGAGAGAGCATGATGTACGTTTCCCTAGTAACTTGCTGTCTCACAAAATGTCAGCTGCTCTCTTTAGAGAACTGAATCTTAGAAATGTTACCAACAAGAAAAAAAAAAAAAAAAAAAAAAAAAGATTCTTTCTTATTTTCTCCTTATATATGCTTACCTTTTTCTCCCCTGTGATTACTTCCAGATCTTCTTTAGTCATTGAATACTCATTTGTATTTTCCTCTCTATCCTTCCCTACAAGCTTACTTTCTCATTACTGTTTTCCCTCCTGCCCTTTATATAGTTTGACAGTTTCCACTTCCATCCCATATCAACTTGTAGTGATTGATAGGAACAAACTGATGGTATTGTTGATAAATGAGTTGCTTACCATAATCAGAAAAATCATTCTGTTGTCATTCTCTGCCCATCTTAACATGATGTATCTTAGGAGATATGAATGCATTAAAGATCCTATCCCTCAGATATGTCTCTCTGACAAGGAGCTCCTAGATATTAACATCCTGCCTCTTGTAACTGTTGTTTTGTCCACAAATCCCCTCACTTCAGATAGCTACTCAAAGACAATGCTTATTTAAGCATATTTTTAAGAGGTTAGGGATACCACTTTACTAATAGTTGCCTACATAAGTTGGTATGTGCAGTTATAACAATTCATTAATTATAAAGTAGGCCGTGGGCTTTTTAATCCACATCACAGGCTTTTAACAAGCAGTTTGCACATAGATTTTCAGGTTTTTTTGTTTCTTCTTTTTCTTCTCTTTATTCCTCTCATTCCCTTTTCTTTTTAATACTTCTGTCTCTTTAACAAAGTCCAACTTAATTATCTTTATAAATGAGTGGTGTCTCAGGACAGCACAGGAAGGTGAACCAGAGATTTATTTTTGTCTAGAGTTTAGAAAAGCAGGTTAACAATAATGGAGAATGCAAAGGCAGATGAAAAGAAGAAGGGGCAGCTCACAAAGGCTGATATTAACCTCGGCAAACTGGCTTTTCTCACCTCCCCCAGCTCTGAAAAACTTAGAGATACTGCATTGTAAGCACTTGGAGAAGTTGCTTACATCTGAAATTCTCACTCTTACATAAGTTGGTTTTCTATAGCAACTGTCTGCAAAGCAGTTGTTTTCAGCAATGGACTCGGGTCATTTTAACTGCCTTTATTCCTATGTTTTCACTTAATTAAGTAATTATAAAATCTGTGTCCTCCCTCTACTGAGATGTTCAACAGCTATTCTTGCCTAAGGGCTGTTGACTACAGGATCCCTTCATATTCCTGTGCCTGGAATTTTTAAAGAAAACTGCGTGAAGTATGCGTCCAGTTCCCATTAAAAGTAATTAAGTTCTTCAATTTCATATGCCCCTCTTGAAAATTACAGTCATTGAATCCTCACAGCAGTCAAAGTTTAGGTCCTAGAGCTCAATCTAGTCTGACAGCTCCACCTTCAGTGGGCTGATTTAGCTTCATTTCCTATGCATTATGAGGGACAGAAGATACCTTGTAATGTCAAGATTGCTTCCCTTCATCCAGTTGCCCCTCTTGCCTGACTATAACTTACTGTATAGTATTTCAGTCTCTGACTGGGGCATAGATGTGTTTGTGATGCTCCTAGGTTGTGTTTGACTTGAAATGTAATCTAATACCCCTAACTCTTTACAAAGATTCAGGGCTTACCAAGGGCCAATCTTTTGAGCTGATCACTTGTACTGCCTTGAATTTCACCCTACAGTTTTCTGCATTAGTCTAATATGATGCTCTTTTCTAAATTTTAAATGTCAGTTTGTAGTTTATTTAGATATAATATCCTAGGATTGGCTGTAAAGTCTTTTGTCACATACAGAATAAATAAATGCAAGATTACCAGTCACTGAATTGTCACGCACACAAAGAAAATTTGATAATTGATCTTTGACTATAAAATAATTGCTTCTTGACTGCAAATAGTTAAATAGTTGGACAGTGAATGCACTGGAGTGAGGAAAAAAAAAAAAAAAAAAAAAAAAAAAAAGGACAATCTCAGAAGCATGTCTTCTTTTGTACTAGGGTAGTATCAATTTTTTATTGATAGCCTGAAATCTCTTTGCCAGACAGGTGTATCAAAAGCAGCTGAAGTGAATTAAATGAAAACACTGAGATAAGTAAGAACAAAATAGAGCCTGATGTCTCTGCAATATCCTCCTCATATAGAGTTTTCTTTCAAATATTCAAGTTATCATTCTGATCTGTTTTCATTTGAGGAAGGGCTTTTTGGAACTAGAGTCTCTGTAGTTTATCATGAGAATCAGAGGATTTTAGAAAATATATCAAAAAAAAATGTCATTCGGGTTTTTGAAACCTGGAGTCAGAATCTGCTTTCTCATGTTAAGTAACCCATTATGTCAGACATCGCTTAGGATGTTAGAGGCAACTCTTATGTTCTACTTCACTATGGTGTCAGTCTTACTTTCTCAGATTATAAATAGTTGCTAGCATTCTTGCCATTAATTGAGGGTTAATAGTATTCAAACTTTCAGAGCAAACACTGGACTTTCACTAAGCTTCCCAGCAGGCTGCCTGTTATTGAAATGGCTGATAGAGCAGTAAACCTTATGTGGCATAAGGTTGTTGAGTTGTGAGCTCCAGACCCAAGCATACTGTCTTTGTTTTAATTCTTTTAATTTTCACTTCCTTCTTGATACTTTCCCTGCCATTGATAATGTTAAATAAAATTGCTAAAAACCTAAATGCAGATTAGTTTTGGTGAGCTCCATCAGGGAGACTGCACTTCACCTTCAGAAAGAGCAGCAAGATCTAAGCCTTTGTTCAACAGAAGAGTTATAAATGGGTTCTATACAAGTTGGTTGTTGAAACAAGCAATGGGAAATCTCTTTTATCATATTGTAGGGCTTACCTGTAAATATGGATGTCTCTTTTAAATGCATTAACTTCCATTAGTTTTGTATGTTTTTATGAAGGATATACTTACCTCTGAGGCATGTTTACCACCAGTGATCCTGCTGTAGCACATTTAAACAGCTCACACGTTGAGCTGAAGAATCTTGCTTATTTTTCTATACATTTGCTCAAAGTACTTTTTCCATTTTCCTTTTTGCATCCCAGTGCTTGTGTGCAAATAGATATGATGTATACCCAGAGAATGCTCAAGTTAATTATATTACAGTTGTTCTTACTTACTGTTCTAGCAATTGGACCCATAAGTGTAATGCAATAAGCTGGAGAAATATGTTCACCAGTTCTTTGCAGAGCTATTATAACACCCATGGATAAACTTGTTCAACAGTATTCATAGGACTAGTGAATACAAGAGAGGTCTGACTTCCATTGCTCACTCTTTCCACTGTGACTCTACAAGATGATGCTGATACTGGAGAGCAGGCAGGCATAAGTTTTCTGTCCAAGCTGTTCTGAAAAAGGAAGTTTTTATTCCTATGGGCAGATTGGCCATAGAGAACATTTTTAGATATACAGCGTTTAAAGTTAGTTGCCACTGAGATTTAAATGTACTTAACTTAAATTTAAATTTGTCTTAGTTTAACGTAATGGTATGAAAGGCAAAATATATATCTTTCCAATAATTATAACTAATCACTTGAAATATTTGATACTTGATTACCTTTGAAAATGGTGTACTTCAAGAAAGATAAAGATTTTTCTGTGTTTTTTTTTTTTTTTTCATTTTAATAAAGATGTTAATTGAAGTTTTTAATAATTCTTATCCAAATAGATCAATATTTTATTATCTAATAGATCGATATTTTGATCTATTAATATTTCATATTAGTTTTACTTTGAATTTTTTTTTTTCTAAAGATGTAATCACTGGAATAATGTTAGCACTATACATTAATGATAGTTTTTTTACCATGTGCACATATTCCTATTCTGGAAAATACTGACTGCTCACAAAAAAAAATAAAAATCCTTCCTTTCAGAAGTTACAGATAGTAATAGAAATATAAACTTTCCAAATTAAAATAAATAAATAAATTAGAAACAGGAAGCTAATGAAATTAATTAAATTTCAAAATCTTGTGACACATTTTAGATACAGTACATAGTAAGTAGCTCAGTAGGGAAAATAGTAAAGGAAGTATATGCAGTCTGCACTTCCAAATGCTAATATCAGTTCTAGTATTAATTGCCTTTAATGTAGCCACTTAGGGTTGGAGAAATTTGCCAGAAAAATGGTGAACATAAAGAATGAGATCTATGCATAAACAAAGAAATGATACCATAGCTCAAATTAGTACTGTTGAGGTCTAAAACTATAATTTCCCTAGTACTCTTGGAAAGTATGGAGGAGTGTGATGTTGTCATTATTATTTGACAGCATAGAGATATTTGGGCTGTCAGTCACTGGATCAGTCCAATTCACTTTAAAAGTTACCAAAATTCATTACAATCTATCAACTTTCCAGTGAAATAGTCTTTGTCTTGTTTATGAGTTACAATCTTTGAAACACTGCAACCATGCTTTTCAAACTTGAAATTGCAGGTACCTCTAGCTAAAGGGTTAGAGGTTTTTCTGGGCTTATTGTACATAGATATTTGCTTGACAAGGCAGAATACAATCATTTTATTCAAATAAATATTATAACCTGATTTTTTTTTTTGCTAGTCTTTTTGTAGTGAAAAATTTTGTGTTTCAAGGCTACAAAGTTCTGTCCTTTTGACTCTCTCTTCATTCTTTTGAAATGCAATTACTGTTCAATGAAATGTTAATGCTCTATTCTATTTTTACAGCTGTTCCATGATGTACTCTACAATGTCGTAGTTTAATAATGCTGCTAAATTTTCTTCCTCTATCAATTTCTTAAAATTTCGTAATGAAGTACAATGTGAAGATTGTAGTAAGTTCCTTTTTTTGTTTGTTTGTTTGTTTTTTGTTTGTTTGTTTTTTTGTAAACACAGGACAATATCTGCAAAGACTCATCACCAGGCCAATGACTTCAATATATTTGAAGGAATGGTCTGCCATGGAGTCTGTGTTGCAACAGTTTCAAGAGGCAAAGTGGTTTATGAAGGCGGAGTTGTCAAAGTCACAGCAGGAGAAGGCAAATACGTCTCTCGTCCACCATTCTCTCCATATGTCTACAAACGAGTCAGGCAGCGGGAGAAGGTTAATTAAACTAATAAATCTCTGTAATACTTTCTAGAACATGAGGATAACTAGCTCTTGGGAACAGAGGTTTGGGGATTCAATGGTAATTTCCCTTACTAATCAAAATCTGCCAAGGTGGGAGGAAATGAAACTAAGGGGACTCAATTTTTATTGCTCTTCATATTACAGAGAAATATCATAGACTAGTTCCTGCTCTCAGGGTATCTGGTACAGCTTGTAGACAAAGTCTGGGTACTTTTAAAAATAAGTCCCACTTGCAATAACGTTGGACAAAATATTTTGCTCATGGGTAATCTGACTACCTGCTAGATTTAATCACTGATTTCACTGCAAATCAGAGAGGCTCAGCATCATGCTCAGGGATAAAACTTAAACTGGAGGAAGAGATCAATAGTTTTCTAACTCTTCCATGGAGCAGATATTTAGAGCTAAACCCTGTAGAATGCTGAACATTTGGCTGTGTTCCAGCAACAATGTGTTAAAAGCTGAACGTGTGCAAAGTGCTGGACCAAGTTTGCTGTTCAAACTGTTTTTCAATCTCTTTTTGAAGAGAAACTTTGCAAAAGACATGCAGATTGAATTTCCAGTGCCTATTTGCCATGTGAATAATATTTCTGAGGCCTTAGTGTTGCTTATTATGGGTAGGATTTTCCAAAGCACCCAGACAAAATCTGAAAGTCACAACTTGAATCAGTAGAATTCACTGCAGGATCTAAAAGTTGAATTAGACAAGCATTCATGTGAGATCTGGCTCTTTAAGATACTTCTAAGATAATAGTGTGCATTACATCCCTTTGTTGTCTTGTTGGACTACAAAAGACATGTCAAAATGGCTGAGGCTTTCCTCCAAAGACAGCACTTTCCCAGTAGCTGGTGGGGGCTGTCTGCAAGATGATAGGCATAATACACTTCAGTGGATAGGCAGGGAAGTCTGTTCATGAGCATGCAGTTTTTCCCTGGGAACTTAGAACAGAAAACAGATGATTGCATATTTGGACTTTCCAAGCATAAAAGAATACATTTTTGTACCAGTACCAATCAGTGTAAGTTAGATAAATTGGAGGCATTTTCACTTGCATTTGGTCAGCATCTGACTATATTGATTATACATTAACTTTTATTTTGAAACCAAATTTCTCATTTAAATCTGTCACACTTTTTCAGTGTGAAAGAAGGTTCGTGTTTGTGGGAGAAATGAAAGAAAATCCTGGACTTTCCAGGTCTACTGCATGAGTGAACCAGTACCCCAAACTGTGAATTTTTCTGGAGAAAAGATCTTCCCTTTCCATGAGACATTTGGTTGAATTGAAACAATTGCTCCAAAGGCCATACAGTTCCATGGCCAGCTTCAGGATAAGATTGTCACAAGCTAAACAGTGAGAACTCCTCATCTACAGTAGAATTATTCTGCATTTTTAATATGGATAGATTCTTGTTGTTATATTCCTCTCACCCATTGAGTCTGTCTTCAGTGGGATCTGTCATACACGAAGTTCAATGTGACTGTGAATCTGTTTAATCCACCAGGCATTAAAAATGTTTGGTACTTTGTTAATGAGGGATGCTTATTATTATTGCACTTTCTTTGTTGTGCAATGTTGGTCCCTTTAACTTTAAATGCAAAATAAATGCCATGTCATGGTAACAGAAGCTAGCTATTGAAACCAGATTTGTACTGGCATTACATCAGCAAAAAGTTAGGACATTCCTTTTCATGTAAGAGAACATGATGCAGTTCTTAAATGATAATTAGGTGCTTCCTCAAGCATAGCTATGTTGTGACTCCAGACCCTGGCATCTCTGCTGAGGCATCATATCCCATGCAAGAAGATTAGTACCAAAACTAAACTAAAATTTAAGATGAGTTTGGCAATCATAGAATTCTAAAAGACTTCAGTGGATGTTGTCATTTCTATTTCTGAAAAAAGCTAGGGAGAATTTTTCCATAACCAAAACATCAAGTGCAAAATGTTTTCAGAAGTGACTTTTCAACCAGCTCAACCTCCTGTAGTCAGCAGCTGGGATGGTGGATGGAAGATAGGAGTGGCTTTGTTTCACTGATGTTCATTTAACTCTCTTATCTGTACTAAGAGCATCACTGGGAAATATGATTACCTTAATGAAGAACAGGCTTAGAGTGTGAATGGGCAGTGAGTCAGCTATTCTGGAGAGCTTGCTCTGTACCTCTTCCCCCTGGGATTCCCTGATGAGTAGCCAAATTAATATATATATATATACATATATATGGAAAGAAGCAAATACTGCAGATAAGTGTTTTTGTTTTGTTTTGTTTTGTTTTGTTTTGTTTTGTTTTAATATATTTATATGGAGTAATCTCTGGGATTTTGCTGTTCCAAGAAATGATTGAATGAAGGGAGGCAGAAGCATCAACAGTATGAGGTGAAACATGGTCCGTTACTTGTTAGAAAAATGGTTTTAGTGTTCTTTTGTTACAGTGAACAGACTGAACCACCTGCCTCCTGATGAAAGATAAGAACTGAACATTTTAGTTTGAGTGTAAGGAACATTTTCAAAAGAAAATTTTGATGGAATCGTTGGGTAGCATAACATTCAAAGCTGGGTTATATCAGGATTGCTATTTTTATTGTGTAGAGTTAGCAATTACAAGAAGACAATATAATACTGAAAGGTTTGAAATGCTTCATTGCAGGTCTGTCAGCCGGTTCCTGTTAAGAGAGCACCATATACAGGTCTGGTCTCAATTACACCCGTCGCACCAAAATAATAGCTGTGTTCCCAAGGTTTGGTTCTTGCAGGTAACTGTCTATTTTGATTAGTGAAAACTACTTAATGCTTCTCTGAAATTTCAAGAAAAGTGCAGCAGGCCTTCTGACATGTGACAGGCTTGTCTGAAATGAGCCCTCTCATAAAAATGAGTGGCAGCTCAGGTATAGAAAGCCTCTTTCCAACTGGAACCCCATATAAAACTTTCCACTGAGAGCACAAATGAATTTTAACTGTGAAACTGAGAAACGGGTATGAAGGCCCACAGAAAAGCTGAGCTCAGTTAGGCCATCCTTTTTGAAACAGCAGGAGTAAAAGTACAAGCCTTAGGCTTACAGTTTTACAGAAAAGCCAGAAAGAGTTTGATGTAAAAAATTATATTCTCTAGTGTTCCTTTCTTACAGACAATAAATCTCCATCAATTGAGCTGTTTGGGGTAAGCTGAGAGATTGGTATTGCAAGGACAACATCTGTCTTCATGCAGTAGAGGTGCTGCAGTCAAAGCCAGCTGTGATCTGATTGATGGCTGAGCTGCTATAAGGCTCAGAGCTGGTAACAGTGCAGTAACACCCAGCATCACCCCCTCCCTCTTCACCAGTGTCCACAGTGCACAGCCTGGTTATTGACATTCCCTCAAATGTGTAAGCCCTGGTGCTTGGTTGATCCTTCTCTGAGTTGATTTACTTGATAACCCAACAGAAAACAATTAACTTCCTTTTTCTGGGTTAGATTTCTGTTGGCATAGTGAATTGAACTGTCTCGTAGAAAAACCTAGCAAGGACCAGTGCTGAGCAACACATGGGTGGCAAAAGGCAGCTAGTGAGAAGGGCTGGGCAACAGCATCTCACTCTTTAACTGTTTACAAGCTGCAGAAAAGCCTCAGGAAAAAAATAAAACAGACAGGTACGACCTTCAGAAAGCACAGCTGGGGCATGATGCTGCTGTATGCCAACTGCAGCTGAAATATTTTTCTGCTACGGTAAGGGGGTTGATTATATGGGTCGGGGGTATGGTGAGTGTCAGTAAGCATGACAAAATCCGGTCTGAATTTTTGTGTGTATATAAATACCAACAGTGAGATCAGCTAGCTTGAGAAATAAATTCCCAGTAGATGGATGTAAAGCTCCAGTTCTCACCTCACATAAAATGGGTCTGTTCTTGGTCTGTTCTTAATTAATGAGGACAGGAACAAATCTGCAGTGCTGGGAGGGTGAAATTAGCTTTTCCACATTTCATTGTATTATTATTTTAAAGCACCCTCACAGGGAAATTCATCTAGAGCATCAGTAGCAGCAACAGAGTGCAGTGTGCTATTTGTTTTCCTCTGTCATAAGGGAGAAAGCTTTTGTAATAGAGAGGACTAAAGGCTAAAGCTGCAATAGAGTGAGGGAGAAATAATCATTCTTTCTAGCTCCTAGCACTCTTTCTCTATTATTACCTCTCTGAGTGACAAATTGCAAAGCAGAGATTTTCTTTTGAAAGATTATATCATATTGTCTTTTTCTTCTCTGTAGATAAAAGCAAATGAAAATGACCCTGCTGTCCTCACCAAAGCAGTGCATGCTGGTTCCAACAGTCAGCTCACAATCAACTTCACAAGAGCCAGCATGAAACATCAGTAACCAATAAACATACTGGGCTTCCTGCATGAATGTTGCCTTGCAATTTCTCTTGAAAAGAAACTTTATTATTGGAGCTGGGAAGCTCTTTATAGAAAATGGCGTAAAAGTAAAATAATAATTACAGTTATAATGTGGCAGCATGTCTGTAGGTTCTTAAAACTGTGTAGACTTGGGGGCAGTTCTTCTTAATATTTGTCTTTAGAGGGCATCAGTTAACTTATAAAATAAAAGCAATGAGCAGTGTCCTTTAAATATATTGCTGACATTTTTGCTTTGTTAGCTCACAGGACATGAATGTTAATTCTGTAATTCATTTATTAGGAAGATCTCTGTATTTAGAGATGCAGAGAATTCTCATACCAGATACTGGATTTGATTTTTCTTTTCCCCATTCTGGAAGGGATCAGGAACAGTAAAATGTTGATTCAGGGAAACTGTCACTCTTTCAGAGCTGCTGTTACATCTCCCTGCCCCTGTCTTTAAAGGAGTTCTGAATACTGCCAACTATACAGCCACGTGTTTATTATTATGGTCGTTTACTTTGTTATAACTGTGTGGTTAAATCTATACTAACCACACTGGTGAACTCATGTTCTGGCTTTTATGGAGGACTCACATTCATAAGTTAAAGGTTTATGAAGTTAGGTTACCATGGCCAGAAAATAATGCATTTTGATTTATTTATTTATTTATTTTTATTGAAAAAGTGAGTTTATTCCCAATGTAAATCGTACTTTGTGGGGTTCTGTTTTCTTTTTTTTTTTCTTTTTTTTTTATTCTTTTTTTTTTTTGGTAATCCTATGGTAGGATTCTTGATGAAAAAAAAAAACAAAACAAACAAACAAAAAATTTAATTTATCTTCTTAACCTGCATGTTACCATGTCTAGACAGGTTTTGAAACCTCAAATTCTGTTTAAAGTTGCACTTTCACATGCAAGAGCCCTTATTTTTAAGCAGCTGTCCCTGAGAAATATTTAAGAGAGAAATGGGGTGAACAGTAAAACATCTGTACAGGGATTTTATTGTTCCATATGTAGAAGTGTTATCCCTAGGTTCATGCCTAGGACCACAGCACTATACTGTACTTCTGTGTAACCCATAAAGTAAACAGGCACAGAAGGAAATTCATCTTTGTAAGACATACACAGAAAGCATATGATAATCACTATTATTTTTTTTAATTTGGCAGTGGAAGGCAGACTTGTAGTTCTTTCTAGATCTATAGGCATACAATGATGTATGAACTTGAAGAAGAAACAAACTCCTACTGTAGCTCAGTATTTCTTGTTCCTCTAAATAGCAAAAGAGACTTTTATTTGTATGATGATGGAGGATAATTGTGGAGATGATCAGGAAGAGCTACCACAGGTTCCCAATTCTTTGGGGTGACAGAACAGCAGAACTGGGCATGCAACACAATCACAATGACTGTTACAATGCAGTGGGGTTCACTGCTTGGTGTAGACTTCTGCAATGCAATGGCTTTTGTCCGAGTTTGTTGTCTAGACTCTCTTTGTAATCAACAAAGAGAACGAGGTGTTGCACTACTCATCCCTGCAGCAAGATCTAAAACAGACTAGAGGAACCTGTTCAGAGTTGTTCTCCTTTGGGACGAGATGAGTAGTTTTCTTGCAATGCCAATTTGTCTCCGCTGATTACAAAGAGGATACAGCATGAGTGATCTGCAGATGTCTACCCTGCAGCTGCCTTTCATTCACCTCCTCTTTGCCTCTCAGAACTGAAACTTTCTGGTAAGAAGGATGCCTGGCATATGTTTTGTTTCATCAAGAGTGCAAGAAATTTGAGAAGAGAAAAGGGGAAAAATCAGGTAGGAGAAAAAATACATTTCTACTTCTAGTGGTAATTTAAATGTGTATGAAGTCTTTCCAGTGTTTAACAATTATTAGAGCCTTGCAATTGCATAGTATACCTGTGAGACAAATAAATATAATAATTGCCCACTGATGAGAACTATGCATGCTCAAAGCTCTGAAATCACTCAGGAAGTTGAAAATGTGTAGTTGCCTGTTGTTTTAACATCCAGTGTTGGCTTAAGTGTGTTGCTCAAGGCAACAATGACTCAATTATCACAGAAATGAAACCCAGGAGTAAAGGCTGCCAGCCCTTTGGATACTGTGGATGTGCCCAGGACTTTTAAATGTCCTTTGGCTCTTGGGACTTCTACTGAGATGAAAGTGATACAAAAAACTGCAAATCATTACAGCCCAAAGGAACAAAGGTAGCGATTTTTCTAAAAATGGATGTTTTCACAGTATGATAGCAGCAAGTAGTTTTATGAGTTATATAAACACCCACTATGTAAACTGAGCTTTCTAAATCATGAAAGTATATTAACCATGGAACAAGTACATAATCTATTAAGGTTTCCTACACATTTTTATTAGATAAGAAATGAGAAAACTTCTACCTGTACCATTAGCAAAGAGTTGTTATTTTCTGCTCTGTGTCATGCTTTATACTCCTTATAGGGAGAATCCTTTGGATTTTGTTCTTAACAAATGCCTACTATTCAAATACAATGACTGTTTTAATTATTGTTCAGGTGTGGAAAAAAATACTGGTGCAATGTGTACTGAACTTACACCAAAGCATCTGTTTTATCTACACATCCTTGAGCATAAAAAGTTACTGATGCCAGTCAGGTTTGTGAAATGCATGAGCATTTATTTTCAGATGGCACATGCTGGCCCTAGTACATGAATTCTGCCATTTGCAATAAGATGCCTAGTAATAGCCCTTAAGAAAAAATGTGATATCAGAAGAATTTCAGTTGTGCTATCCAGACACTACTACCAAAGTTAAGACTGTCACACTTCAAATCCCTGCAGTCATTGTTCTTTTTCCACATATGATGGGCACACTATAATGGTGGGATCTTCACTGGGATATAATTTTGGAACTCCCCAGGTCTGTATCCCCAAGACACCAGCAATGGTTGACAGCAGAGCCAGAATAGTAGAAGATTTTTTTTTCCTGGTAGGTATCAAGTTAATTTGGGATGAAATATGATTATTAAACACATTTATGTCAGCACAGTTCCTTAACTGAAGCAGTGGAAGGAGTACTGAATAGTTTCTCAGTCCTGCCTCAGTTTCTGTACCCTCTCAAGGCTTCTGAATTTGTCCTACAACCCCAGCTCAGCTATCACTTGCAAATTACATTTGCACAAAATTGTGCTGGGTCTGTGCTGTAACTGTTCTCCTAAGACTGCACCACAGTGGCTTGGAGAGCTGGTTTAGAGATGACTTCTGCAGCCCACACAGTTTCCTCGGGCCTTTACAGAGAAGTAAAACAATTGCTTTCCTGCAGATGTTTGAATCCTGCCTCATTTAGGCACATTCCTCAGCTGTCTTCAGCCATTACTGAGAAAAATGTTTGATTTCTTTTATCCTTCTTTCCGTCCCTTGGTCACTCATCTAAAATAGATTATCTCTGATTGCTTTTAGAGGTGGCATTGCTGCCTTAAAACCCCTTTTCTCTGAAACATTAGATCTCAAGATAGAGGAGCTGGGGATCTGTTTTGCTAAGGCTGAAATACAGAACAACCTTGTCCCTGCTTGGCACTTCTCATTGGGATTCTGGTGGTTTCCCTCTGTTCTTGTACAGAAAGATTAAGATTCAAATACTTTGTAAAGGGAAAAAAATATAATATATATATATATATATTTCCCTTTACAAGTATGTATATTTATTTATTTATTTATTTATTATTATTTTTTGTCACTCTCCCCAGCCAGCCAGAAATCTTCCGTACCCCATTCTCTCTAGTAATGATTCTCAGGGTGGAAATAGCACTTAAGGAGATTTGATAGTGGCATAGCTGACATTGTTTTCATCCCCACAGTTTTCCAGAAATCCTCCTATGGCCAGCACGGGTTTATTGCCTGCTTCTCTGCTGGCTGTCCTTGCATGGCTGGAAGAGCTCCTGTCTGTAGCACAAGAACCTGCAGCACGTCTCACTCCTGCCTGAAGCACGGGCAGATTGCTGCAGACAGCAGCAAAAATACTGAGGCGTAGCTTTACTGGGCCGCTGGAGGGCAGGGCTGGTATTATGTATCAGAAATGACACGAGGAGAAAGCTACCCTTATGTACAGCATGCATGAAGTCTATTCGCATATTTTGAAGTCTGTGGTCATTAAGTAGGCAGTAGCATCCTCATTATCAGGCTTTATTTCATCAGGAGCAAAGTGATCCTTTGATCCTCACTTTCCCCCTTTTGCAACGTAAAACAGAACTAGAAGAAAGGGTTTGACTGTTCTTTTCTTATTTGTTTTATGATGAAAATCAAGTGAATCAATGTCACAATATTGACAGGGCAGGGACCAGGGTGAAAGCAGTCATAAATCCAGCAGCCTCTGATGCAGCCTCTGATTTAGCACACACCCAGCTGCACACATGAAATGCTGCAACAAAATCCCAGCATGGGGAAAAAAAAAAAAAAAAAAAAAGCCTTTACACTTTCATCTTAGCTATGAAGGAAGCCAAATTCGGGGTATGGGGTGGTAATGAGGAGAGTTCCATAAGCACAGAGGTTGATAGGAAATGGCCTTGTCTGTGTTGTGCATCAGGAGGGTCAGGAGTGCTAGCATGTCTCTCTGAATTATCTTCACAAGACAATCAGGTCAGCCCTTCATTAATTTTGCAAACCAGATTTGATCCAATTGGCAGATTTTTCACAGTAAATCAAACAAGGTCTACACTAGTGAATGGTGTTTTAAAAGGAAGTT
Organism: Aythya fuligula; assembly: GCF_009819795.1. NCBI lineage: Eukaryota > Metazoa > Chordata > Aves > Anseriformes > Anatidae > Aythya > Aythya fuligula. The sequence continues at coordinate 139,288,989 of NC_045560.1, read as the reverse complement.
GAGTTCTGCTGTGAGCTGGGGGAAGGAGAGGGATAAATGAGTCAAAAGTCAACTCCAGACTTCTCCTCGGACTTTTGAGTGCTGGTGGTGTGTGATACATTTCTGACGAGCCCTACAGAGGTGGTTAGAGAGACTGCCCAGTAAGAGGAAAGATGTCAAAATTTTCCATTAAGCCTATAAATGAATAAATAAAGCCCTTAATTTCAAATGTACCTGTAGTTCACTTTTTCTCAGCAGAAAGAAAAAAATACATATATGCTTTTTATCTGTGGAAAACAATGATCTACTGGAGCAGAAGAGAACATGGCAAAAGAGGAAAGAGGACTCTGAATGATGAAGACAGGGGAACAGAGCCAAAATAAGATGCAGGAAATGTGAGGAGAAGGTAGGCAAGAAGAGGAACAGAAATAATTGCGGAACTGAAATAATTGTGGATGGAATACTGTCTTTTTATTGTAACTTGTAGCCTTTTTTTTTTTTTTTTTTTTTTTTTAAGAAGAAAAATGAGCAATGTAATCATGTGGTTTAGGATTATGGTAAACAAAGAGGCTGAAGGGAATAGCTGAGCAACATGCAGAGGAGGCAACTGAAAATAAACAAGACACTGAACTTTTCAAGCTCAGAGGACAGAAACAAATGGGAGGAAAAAACTTTTTAAGGTCCATAGAGGATGAGAAGTATGTCTGTGTGTAATGCCAGGGGAAAGACAGGCCTGCATTTTCATCTGCACAACTTGAGGACCTCAGCTTAGTGGGATTTCTTTCTCTCTTCTCCACCACAGAGCAGCTGAAGGAATAGACTTAGTGTTGTAGGTCAGGGCAAGAACTGTTCTACCACTGAGATGAATCCGAATGTCTTCAAGGCCCTGAAAGCAAATTTGATTTAGAATACACCATTTTTCCTGGTACCCCAGGTTTAGGGAGACAGAGAAGAGCAAACTTACCTCCTTTGCCTGCCATGCAGCTCACCTTCAGCACACAGGTGTCTACTCACATGTATGCTCACTGAGGCAAACAGTACATTAGGCTACTCGAGTGCATAACTCCAATATGAGTGTGATGGTTATATTTGGATGGACCAGGAGCGCGGCGAACAGGGCGGGCAAACAGGGCGTGGCGCGCCAGAAGGGAGTGGCGCGGCAGTTAGCGCGGCAGTTCGCACAGGCAGGGCGCGCAGGAAGGGCAGAGCGCTCCCCCTACACACAAACAACACCTCCTTAACAACAGCCGTAGCTAGGTGATAATGGTCGCCACCAGGCACGGCGTGCTCTCCAGAAAGTCGGTACACACGCAGACCGACTACCCGTTAAAAAATGCAGCAGTTCAGGTCACCGGATGCAAGGAGTGTCTGAGCCTGTTGCTGCCATCGGCGGGAGGCAGAGAAACTGCGTGCGTGAGGTGCGAGCAGGTGGATGACCTGGTCCGCATGGTGGCGGAGCTCAAGGAGGAGGTGGAGAGGTTGAGGGCCACCAGGGAGTGTGAGCGGGAGATAGACTTGTGGAGTAACTCCCTGCAGGGCCTCAAGGGGAGGTGCCGAGGTGAGACTCCCCAAATGGGGGCGGACCCCCTGCCCTGTCCCCGTCGGGCAGAGGGAGGGGATCTGGGAGCTGAGGAGGAATGGAAACTGGTCCCTGCTCGACATCGCAGGCGATGCTCTCCCCTTCCGGCCCCACCTTCCCAGGTGCCCTTACACAACAGGTTTGAGGCCCTAGAGATTGAGAGGCCGGTGTGTGAGGAAGAGGTAGCAAATGTTCCCAGGAGGATGCCTGGGGCGAGGAGGTCAACTCCGCGCCTCAGGACTGCCTCCACCAAGAAAGACAGGAGGGTTATTGTTATAAATGGCTCAGGATTCAAATTAGGATTAAATAAAAAAAATAGGATTTATTGAAAGAATATAAAGGAATAGAGGTAAGCAAACAGCGCTGGGTGCACCGGGAGTCTCCGCTCCACCAGGACGCACACCAGTTACATCAAGCAGCTGATTTTTATGCTCCTAGACTAATACATATTCATTACTACTTCTAAAAAAATAGATTATTAAAATTAGCTTCCGGGGTGCAGTCCCTCCTACTGGAGCATGCGCGGTCTCCTCTGGGGTCTCTTCTGGGGGTCTCTAGGGGTCTTCCATGCTGAAGGCTCGCAGTCTTCCTCTTCCCCTTTGTACTTACTGGGCACCATCCCAAGTTTACAGAACACCTTCTTCAAAACACCTTCTTCAAATCTTGTCTCCCAGCCGCTTTTCAGCTTCTTTCTCGGCCCCCCCCCCAACCAGATACCAAAGATCCACATAGTATCCCATAACAGTCACTAGTTGTTATCAGTTGTTCTGAAACTCCCAGACACACGGGTAATTAAAACATTCTTCCCCAGCCATTCACAGACACATCTATAGCAGTGTTAGAAATAGAAGTCCGGAATAACAAAAGCAAACAGGTTCATAAATTTAAGAAGTGATAAATTGGCTAGAATGAGGAATGAGGGGGAGACTGGGACACACTGCAGCTGTGGTTCAAGCATTGAATTGCCAGTGCAGGGCCCAGAGGCAGACAGGATTCAAACATTTCAAACAGAATTGTTCTTTATGGACACGAATTGTTAAAACATTCCTCACAGTTATTGTTGTTGGTGACTCGATTCTTAGGGGAACAGAGGGCCCTATTTGTCGGCCTGACCCTACCCGTAGGGAAGTCTGCTGTCTCCCTGGGGCCAGGGTCAGGGACGTTGCCAGGAAGCTTCCTAACCTGGTACGCCCCTCTGACTATTACCCCCTTTTGATAGTCCAGGCGGGCAGTGATAACATCGAAGAGAGAAGCCTCAAGGCTATCAAAAGGGACTTTAGGGGACTGGGTCGGTTAGTGGATGGAGCGGGAGTGCAGGTGGTGTTTTCGTCCATCCCTATGGTGGCAGGGAGGGGTTCAGAGAGGACACGGAAAGCTCACCTGTTAAACACATGGCTCCGGGACTGGTGCCAACGCAGAAATCTTGGGTTTTTTGATCATGGGGCACTTTACTCAGCACCTGGCCTGATGGCCGCAGACGGGTCCCTATCTTTTAGGGGAAAAAGGATCCTGGGCCAGGAGCTGGCAGGGCTCATTGAGAGGGCTTTAAACTAGGTAGGAAGGGGGATGGGGCTGAGGCTAGGATTGTTGGGGCTGTGCCAGGGGGAACAATGGCAAGGCCGGAGGATAAGGCAATGGCCCAGCTGAAGTGCATCTACACCAATGCACGCAGCATGGGTAACAAACAGGAGGAGCTGGAAGCCATCGTGCGGCAGGCAGGCTACGACTTGGTTGCCATCACGGAGACGTGGTGGGACCAGTCTCATGACTGGAGTGCTGCAATGCCTGGCTACAAGCTCTATAGAAGGGACAGGCAGCATAGAAGGGGTGGTGGTGTGGCTCTCTATATTAGAGAGTCTTTCGAGGTTGTAGAACTCGAGGTTGGGAATGACAAGGTCGAGTCCCTTTGGGTTAGGATCGGCAGGGACAACAAGGCTAGTGTCCTGGTCGGGGTCTGCTATAGACCGCCAAACCAGGATGAGGAGACGGATGAGGAATTCTACAGGCAGCTGACAGAGGTTGCAAAATCATCAGCTCTTGTACTCATGGGGGACTTCAACTTCCCTGACATATCCTGGAAGCACAACACAGCCCTGAGAAAGCAGTCTAGGAGGTTTCTGGAGAGCGTGGAAGATAGCTTCCTGACGCAGCTGGTTAGTGAACCTACCAGGGGAGGTGCCCCGCTAGACCTTCTCTTCACAAACAGAGAAGGACTGGTGGAGGACGTGATCGTCGGGAGCTGTCTCGGGCAGAGTGACCACGCAATGGTGGAGTTCACTATTCTTGGCGAGGCCAGGAAGGGGACCAGTAAAACCGCTGTATTGGACTTTCGGAGGGCTGACTTTGAGCTGCTCAGGACACTAGTTGGTGGAGTCCCTTGGGAGGCGGTTCTGAAGGGCAGAGGGGTCCAGGAAGGCTGGGCGCTCTTCAAGAGGGAAGTCTTAATGGCGCAGGAACGGTCTGTCCCCACGTGCCCAAAGACGAGCTGGCGGGGAAGAAGACCGGCCTGGCTCAACAGAGAATTGTGGCTTGATCTTAGGAGGAAAAAGAGGGTTTATAAGCTTTGGAAAAGTGGGCAGGCCACTAAGGAGGACTTTAAAGAAGTAGCGAGGCTGTGCAGGGACAAAATTAGGAAGGCCAAAGCTCATCTGGAGCTCAATCTGGCTACTGCCGTTAAAGATAACAAAAAACGTTTCTATAAATACATCAACACAAAAAGGAGGACTAAGGAGAATCTCCATCCTTTACTGGATGCGGGGGGAAACTTAGTTACAAGAGATGAGGAAAAGGCGGAGGTGCTCAATGCCTTCTTTGCCTCAGTCTTTAGCAGCAATACCGGATGTTCTCTGGATACTCAGTACCCTGAGCTGGTGGAAGGGGATGGGGAGCAGGATGTGGCCCTCATTATCCATGAAGAACTGGTTGGTGACCTGCTACGGCACTTAGATGTGCACAAGTCGATGGGGCCAGATGGGATCCACCCAAGGGTACTGAGGGAACTGGCAGAGGAGCTGGCCAAGCCACTGTCCATCATTTACCAACAGTCCTGGCTATCGGGGGAGGTCCCAATCGACTGGCGGCTAGCAAATGTGACGCCCATCTACAAGAAGGGCCGGAGGGCAGACCCGGGAAACTACAGGCCTGTCAGTTTGACCTCAGTGCCAGGAAAGCTCATGGAGCAGATCCTCCTGAGAGTCATCATGCAGGACTTGCAGGGGAAGCAGGCGATCAGGCCCAGTCAGCATGGGTTTATGAAAGGCAGGTCATGCCTGACGAACCTGATCTCCTTCTATGACAGAGTGACGCGCTGGGTGGATGAGGGAAAGGCTGTGGATGTGGTCTACCTTGACTTCAGCAAGGCTTTTGACACCGTCTCCCACAGCATTCTCCTCAAGAAACTGGCTGCTCTTGGCTTGGACTGGCGCACGCTTCATTGGGTTAGAAACTGGCTGGATAGCCGGGCCCAAAGAGTCGTGGTGAATGGAGCCAAGTCCAGTTGGAAGCCAGTCACTAGTGGCGTCCCCCAGGGCTCGGTGCTGAGGCCGGTCCTCTTTAATATCTTCATCGATGATCTGGACGAGGGCATCGAGTGCACCCTCAGTAAGTTCGCAGATGACACCAAGTTAGGTGCGTGTGTCGATCTGCTTGAGGGTAGGAAGGCTCTGCAGGAGGATCTGGATAGGCTGCACCGATGGGCTGAGGTCAACTGCATGAAGTTCAACAAGGCCAAGTGCCGGGTCCTGCACCTGGGGCGCAATAACCCCAAGCAGAGCTACAGGCTGGGAGAGGAATGGTTGGAGAGCTGCCAGGCAGAGAAGGACCTGGGAGTGATGGTGGATAGTCGGCTGAATATGAGCCAGCAGTGTGCTCAGGTGGCCAAGAAGGCCAACGGCATCCTGGCTTGTATCAGGAACAGCGTGACCAGCAGGGCTAGGGAGGTGATCATCCCCCTGTACTCAGCTCTGGTGAGGCCGCACCTCGAGTACTGTGTTCAGTTTTGGGCCCCTCGCTACAAGAAGGACATGGAGGTGCTTGAGCAGGTGCAGAGAAGGGCGACGAAGCTGGTGAGGGGCCTGGAGAACAAGTCCTACGAGGAGCGGCTGAGGGAGCTGGGCTTGTTCAGCCTGGAGAAGAGGAGGCTCAGGGGCGACCTTATCGCTCTTTATAGGTACCTCAAGGGAGGCTGTAGCGAGGTGGGGGTTGGTCTGTTCTCCCACGTGCCTGGTGACAGGACGAGGGGGAATGGGCTTAAGCTGCGCCAGGGGAGTTTTAGGTTAGATGTTAGGAAGAACTTCTTCACTGAAAGGGTTGTGAGGCACTGGAACAGGCTGCCCAGGGAAGTGGTGGAGTCACCATCCCTGGAGGTCTTTAAAAGACGCTTAGATGTAGAGCTTAGGGATATGGTTTAGTGGGGACTGTTAGCGTTAGGTCAGAGGTTGGACTCGATGACCTTGAGGTCTCTTCCAACCTAGAAAATTCTGTGATTCTGTGATTTCTGAGATGGTGTGTTAGTGCCGTCACAGAACATTCACAAATTAACAGATGTTTCTGCAGTGGTTTCTGTTACAGTTGCAGAGTCAGAGAGTGCTGAGGTTGGCAGCCACCTCTGGGGATCATACGCTGCAGCCCCATTGCTCTGAGTTGCCTGGGGCCATTCTAGTTGTGTTCTGACCATCTCCAAGGATGGAGACTCCATAACCTCGCTGGACATCCTGTCCAGTGTTTGACCACTCTGAAAGTAAAATTGTTTTTATTATGCTTAGGTGATGTACCAGTCATCTTCCTCACTCTTATATTTGGAAATAGCTTCCAGGGAAGTGGCTCCATCGCATTACTAGGGGATGAGGTAAAGCTGAACAACCATTTTTTTCACAGATCCTCCTCCTTGCCCTTCTTGAAGACTGGAGTGTCATTTTCTTTCGTCCAGTACTTCTTGCAGATCACCACAACCTTTCAAAGATAATTGAGAGTGGCATCACAATGACACCAGCCAGCTCCCTCAACACCCATGGGTGCATCCTAGCAGGTCCTATGGACTTAAGCGTGTCCAGTTTGTGTAAGTGCTCTCTCACCTGGTCATCTTCCACTGACAGCGAGTCTTCTTTGCTCCAGACTTTGTGTTTTTCAGTCTTTCATGTGGAAAATAACTTCTGACACTTGCTGCTAGAAAGTTTTAAAGTCTTTATTCATTCAGAAAATAGAAATGTCTATCAATGGCCGTGTACTTATTACAGAGGAACAGAGTTTGCTAATCTTATGCAACCTAAAGAAGGAAGTTGGCAGTGGCTGGAAATCAAGAATACACTATATCTTGGGGGGATTTTTAGTTTTACATTAAAACCATTTCAGTAAACTATTCCTACGCCTTTATGATTTTCTATTTTTATGCCATATGAAGGTTACATCAACAATGGTAGTTTAAAAGGCAAAGGACTCAGTTTTGTTTCTCTGAAATCAATGGTGCCTTTAGCACCATTATTAAGACAGTTTTTGTCACTTCTGCAAATTCCTCCAGACTGCAAGATTCAAAGGGTTGCTCAACTCTGCTTGTATGTCCTTACAACTCAAAACAAGCTTGTTTGCATCCACTGCACCCGATTCCTTTGTATTCTCACCCTTATGAGCTTTCTTGCTTCTGCCCATGCCACATTGCCTCTCTCATAATGATCAAAGATATGGAACAAGCTGCACTAGTGCTACAGTCTACCAACATGTGAAAGTTGGAGATAAGACGAAGTGAGGAAGTCAGAGGGGTTGGAAACTAGGGTTAGAAACTTCTGAGAGAAAAATAGGAAAAATTAAATGGGGGAGCTGAGGTAGGGGGAAGAGTTCAGCTGAGGTAGGAGACTGACAGGGCATAGAGCATTGGTCCTGTGGAAGAGACAGCCACAGTGTCTGGAACAAGTGTATAAAGCCAGGGATGGGAAAGAAACATGTAAGTCCACTAGGTGAAGTTCTCAGCCAGCCCAAAAGCAAGTGGGTAGCCTCTGCTTTGTCTTCCATTTTCAGTGTCTGGCAAGTGTGGAGACAAACCTGCTGCTTCCATCATGTCCTCTGTTAGCTCAAACAAAAGAGGTTTGTTCTGTAGTCCTAAAAGTTCCAAGCTCAGTTCCTTCCAAGCTTCCAATTCCTTCTGCAGAAAAACACAAACCCTCTATGGCTATCTAAAGAACCAGACAATGCAAATCCCAAGCTGAGAAATGACTATTTATGCAACCCAGAGCTCTCTGTGGTAGAGAGCATGCTATCTCCTGTGGCTTCTTTTCCAAAACACTGCTGACCATTAGCCTGTGATCCTATTTTTATGTTCTAAGATTGAAATACTTCAGGAAAATACTTTCAGGAATGATGGGTGCAATGCACAGGACCCTGTGGAGCTCCAGCATCTCAGCTTTATCAAAAGATTCACTTTGTCTCTTTCACACCACATTGTCATGTACCATAGTCCTTTCTTTCTTCCTCACAGCCTCTCTTGCCTTGAGTATTGGAAACCAAAAGTTGACCTGAAAAGACAGAAGTACAATGCTAAGACATAGTATTACTGAGTTAGAGATCACCCAGACACTAGCATCCTGTATAGTCAGTATTGAAATCTATTAAAAAGAAATAAAAGAAAAAATATGTATGTGTCTGCAGGTGTTTGCCTGGATTTACCATAAATATATGCATGCGTATTTATGTTTCCATTACTGCATATGTACATATATGTATGGGGTGAATGTTTTTACAGGCAAAATATTATATATTATCTTTCATTTTGCTAAATAACTGCAACTTTCTCAACATTAAGGGGCTTCTCACAAATGCCTAACATTTCATAACTAGACTGTAGGAACACACTTTGTGCTGGAGGTGCTTAACATTCATGAAAATCAAGTTTATCCTCTGGATAGCTCTAAGTCTGAGGAGTATTTTCTTGCCAGCTCATGGCCATTTGGGTGCATCCATTTTGTGTCTGTTACATGTGTATTGAAGGGCAGAACCAAACAACCATGGGATATAAGCTTATGGATAGGCAAGCCATCTCTTGCCTCTGGCCTCTGCAGGCAAGCACTGGAAAAAGTCTATTAGAACGTAACTGAACTTAAGAAGTGTTTAAGTACTTCCTGGGTATGAATCTGGCTATAATACTGAGTGAGGGAGACTTTTTTCCCTCATGCTGATGGCTTACCGTTCTAGCAAACACATTCTTTGCAGTTTTCTCTTGTAGCTTTGCTCTTTTCTTGAGTAATTTTGCATGCAAATAATGTATCCGTTTTATCTCAGCATCAGGATAGAACGAGGTTGACACAAGTATTTTAAATTGGGTCAGGAGGCCAGAGAATAACCCAGAAATTATTAAGAAAATGATGATGATTCCAAGCTGGATCCATGTCGTGGAAAGATAGAGCTCTGGCTGAGGGATGCAGTCATGCTTAAACAGGGAGATCTTGAAAGGATCGTTCTTTACAATAAACTCTCTCACCCCAATGATGAAGTTGTTCTCATTCCTCTGTACAAGAAAAGGTAAAAAAGAGAGTTGATTATAGTACAGGTTCCCTCCTTTTTTCATATTTCTGCTATTGAATATTCAGATTTCCAAAGGACCATCAATTGTTTAGTACATCCATTGTCTATGAAGGACTGGTCATAATAATATATTAGCTATTTTTAAAATGTTTCAGACTCCTTTTTCACCATTTTTCTTGGCACATTGTTTGGACTGTTAAGAACTTACCTTCTCAGTGGATCTGGCAGAAAAAAGAACTTTATCTGGTTGTAGTGGCTTAACATTTTTTATTTTTATTTTTCTGTATTTTTATATTTTATATTAATATTTGAGCAACCTGGTCTAGTGGAAAGTGTCCCTGCCCATGGCTGGGGGGTTGGAACTAGATCTTTAAGGTCCCTTCCAACTCAAACCATTCTGTGATTCTACGGTTTTATGAATATGTTCCCACTCATGAATCTGCTCAGATCCTCTGTTAGAGGGTCATTCCTTCTTCCTTTGGTCTTTCTAAGTAAAACAGCAGCATAGAGCATGTTCATTCCTTTGGTTGTGGCTCAGTGTTTGATCAGCAGTCCTTCCACATCTACCTATATAGGTGCTCTGACTACAGGGTCGTCACACAAACAAAGCCACTTCTCATCTGCTATTAGGTGCCTTTGCTCAGAAGAGCTGATGACTGGCACTGCTTATAGACTGAAACGCTGAATGAGAGGGACTAAATATTGCTGCTGGGACCAGGATTTCATACTGGCAGGTGGCTTTCTGCTCAGTGAGTAAGAACCCTGAGTCATCCAGACCTCTCCTCTGACTATATCGAGGGTATACATAGCTCTTCCCTGTGGCTTCTCTAACCATCTCACAGAGGCCGCATACTTTTGTTAGAAAATTGTTAGATAAACCAGTACCCAAAAGTATGCCACCCATGTCTTTCTGGTGGAAAATTAAGGGGAAATAGGCCATGTCTTGTTCCAATCTATCTCATTCCCTTGCATTCCTTAACTAAATCAATGTATAAGCAAAGAAAAACTGCATTAGGAACTCAATATGAAGCAGAGTACAAATACGTGCAGATCTTAACTCTTTGTACCTATAATAAATATCTCAAGACACTGCTGAGTCTGTCCTGCTCACCCAGGCAGCATTTTAGGCTCTTCCTCTGAAATCAGTAACCCTGAGGCTTGTTATAACAAATCTGTGAAGATTAAATTTTATTTTTCAGTGTGACTAGCTTTCAATGGGGAACTAGAAACTATCTGATGATGGCATAATTTTCTGGATTTAGAGATAGTCAAGCAGTTCTCCACATGAGTGAGCAGTGCACATGGAGCAAATTCATGGTACAGAACTCATGAATCAGCCCGGCAGGGTCAGGATTGAGCCCTAAATCAATGAGTGGTGGGAATCAGTTCCTTCTTAGCCCTGACTTGGATTACCCTCAAGGCAGCTCATGATAATGGACTGTCCTCCAGGTAAGGACAGAAACACAAGTGAAAACACATACAGAAATACATGGAAGATAGCTGAGGCTACAGTAAGCTGCTTAAGGCTCTATTCAGTTGGTTTGAATATATCCAGGGATGGAGACTCTACAACATCTCTCATCAATCTGGTCAAGTGTCTGATCACCTGTACAATAAAAAGGTTTATTCTTACTTTGAAATGAAATTTCCTTTAATTTGTGCACATTGCTTCTTGTTCTTTCACTAGACACCACTGAGAAAAGCCTAGCTCCCTCTTCTCTATGCGCAAACTCCATTAAGTATTTATACACATGGTAAGTTTCCCCTGAGCCTCCTCTTCTGCAGGCTGAGCAGCCCCAGGTCTTTCAGCCTGTCCTTGTACCACAGATACTCCAGTCCTTTAATCATCTTCACGACTCTTAAATCACCCCTGTATATGCACGTTTCTCTTGTACTGGGGAGCCCAGCACTGTTCACAGCACTCCAGAAAGGTCTTACCAGGGTTGAGCTGCGGTAAAGGACCACCTCCCTCAACCTGCTGGAAGCACTTTGCAGTGCAGCACAGGATAGCCCTTTCTCTGCTACAGGGGCACTTTATGAGCTTGTCGTCAACCTGGTGCCTACTAGGACCACCAGGAAGGTTTTCTGCAAAGCTACTTCCCAACCAGTTCGCCTGCAGTATGTACTCATGCATTGGGTTGTTCCTCCCCAAGGAATGCAAGACATGGCATTTGCCTTTGCTGAATTTTGTGCTGTCCCTGTTGGCCCATTTTTCTAGCCTTTCCAGAAGTGGCAGCAGAACCTTCTGGTGTTTTAGTACTTCCTCCAAGTTTAATTTTATCTGCAGATATCTGTGACTATGCTTTGTACCTCCATTTAGGTCATTAATGAAGAGGTTTAGCAGTACAGGTCCCAGTATCATGCTCTGGGGAGCACCACTAGTGGCTTTGTACCAGTAACTGGAAACTTGAACCCAGAAGTTCAGCCAGTTTTCAGTCCACCTGACTCACTATCCACTTATCTACAGCATGCTTCATCAGTTTGTCAGTGAGGGTATTGTGAAAGACAGTGTTGAAAGCCTTACTAAATGCATAATATGCTGTTCTTTGCTGCTCCAGACTTCCCTTCTCTGGTCTCGGAGGCCTGGGATCCTCCCACTAAAGGCAGAGCTGAAGAAGGCATCAAATACCTTGGCCTTTTCCACGTCCTTTGTTACTGGGATCCCTACTGCAGTTATGAGTTGGCCTACATTTCCCCTACTCTTTCTTCTGCTGCTGCTAGACCTACAAATCCTTCATGCTGCCCTTTACCTGCCTTACCTCTTTCAGCTCCAGGTGGGCTTTGGCTTTCCTGACCCCATTCCTTCACAATCAGACCATGTTTCTGTATTCCTCTTGGGTTTCCTGCTCCTGCTTCCAAATCATCTATGCTTCTTTTATACATTAAAGTTTTGTCAGGAGCTTGATTACCTGCTTGTCAGGATGGACCATTCTTGAGCTTGGAGGAGGTGGATTTTGAATATCAATGAGCTCTCCTGGACCCTTCTTCTCTTAAGGAACATATCCCAGGAGACCAGGACCATTTCCTACATCTGGTTTGGTGATGTGAGAGCACAGCTGCTGTGTAGCAGCAGGGTTTGTATGAAGGGTACATCCCCCTTAGCGTGCATAGCAGTCTGTCCTTACAATACATCTCACATTAGACTGACTGAGGAAGTGATGAAAGCTTCTCTGCTTTGCATGGTCATCTGACCTCTTCAGGTTGGGTCTGACCTACACATGCTGATCAAACAGGTAAAGTCGATCCAATAGTTTTGCACCTACTTTCTTTAAAGAAAGTCTGGGTATCAATTAGAAGTTAGCAATCTCTGTCCTTTCGGAAGCAAGTGGTTTTCCACTGTTACAACTTGGGAACTTTTGGCTTATGTCTGCCACACAAATTCTGAATTTCTCCACTATTTGTTAATGTAGAACTGTTCAATAATTTAACTTCTATCCCATGGGAATGTTTGATATTTTGATATGTCATAAAAAATGTCAGTGTCTGAATTACGACAGAATCTGGCCAAAGATCTGACTTCATTTCAACTCATTTCAGCAAGTCATGTTTGCCTGAAGTGCTCCCATGCCTCAGGCTTCCTTCTGCTTCATGGTTCAGTCCCAACCAGATGAACACAACAGGACCAACAGACTGCCACAACACAGAAAGCAAAGCCTGGAATGGTTTAGCTGTGTGTCACAGAAAAAGTGGTCTGTGTGAGGAAGCCAGCTCAGAGACACAAAAAATCACATATGCAAAAGTGAGGAGGGGAATCTCTCTGCCAATGGACTGTTCTGCTAACTTGTAATTTTGAGATATGCCCTTATTTCATTTAGCACCTTAGGAATCTTATTTTCTGGATCTGCTTTTGGCAGATGAATTTTTGGGGGATGGGGAGAAATGAGAATGCATTCTTGTTATTATGAGGTCTAAGAGGAGGTAGTAGAATATGCTATGTAAGAAAAGATTGATAGAATAAAAAAAACATATATCACAATGCATTATGCATATGCCTTTGGGAAATACTTTAAACCTGAACTTGCAAGCTCTCAAAGGGGGCAACTTTTCTGGGCCCATGCAGCACCACACACGTCACCCACTCCAGTGCTGGAATTTCCTGCCTTGGAGGTATTCAGAGCTGGACCAGACAGGATCCTGAGCAATATGATCTTACTCTGAGATTGGCCCTGTTTTGAGCAGGAGGTTGGTCTACATGTCCTCCAGATATCCCTTCTAACCTAATTATGGTTATCCATGCCACTGCTGTTCCTCCTAAAAAAAATCTTCAGATTCGACAATCTGTTATTATTTTGTGTGTATGCAGCCATGCCTTCTGAAATGATGATCTCCTCACATTGCTCAGCTAAGGAAAGGCAGGCATCTCTTACATCAATGCTAGAGTGGTATTTTGACTTTAAAAGTGGTACTTCACAAATATCATCATTGTGAGCTTCCAATTTTATGTTTCTTGTTTTCTCTGCACATATATAAATATTAAATCCATTCTTCCCATATTAACCATTCTCGAGAAATATGATGACACTTTCAAGAGTGCAGAGACTTGTCTGGTTATATCCAATATACATATCTATAAAGGCAATGGCCCTTTTTGAAACAAATGTATGAGTTACAGTGCAGTGGAAGAAATGACAGTTTGTTGGCTGTGCTTTTGCTCCTGCAGCTGCTGAAAATGAAGGAGAAATGTTTAGCACTAAGTTAAACTGAGAAATACAAAGTACTGATAAGTACTTACTTGCTGGAAGAGGTTGATCTGAATCTCCAGATCTGGTAGCTCTTGGAGATGTTTATTCACAGAAATAATTAGCCAATAAAACAAATAATCTACTGCAGCAAACAGAAGCCAGATGCAAAGATGAACAATTACAGGGAGAAAAAAATACTGTATGTGTTTTCTCTCCTTCCTTGTGAGACAGAAAGATGGGATTGTCACATAATCTTTTCTTTCTTTTTTGTTAAGTGGCAGAAGGCCTGGTCTTTGCTGTTGCTTTTGAAGCTCATCAAATGCAATGAACTGTTTTGTGATATAAGTATTCTTAAACTTGACACCATGAGGGCCCACAAATTTTTTGATAAAAAGAGCAGTTCCAAAAGAAACTAGAAAAATCCCTACTATAGGCAGTACTTTCTGGCCTATATAGGGCAATATAGTCAGCATAAAAGATATCTCGTTAGCAACTCTTTGTATTTCTTGTTTTGTGTCATTTAGCTCTTGTTTCAATGCATCATCTGAAATTGAATTAGATGTTGTAAACTCATGATTTAGCAACAGTATATCTTTAGGCAGTTTAGTGGAACGCTTGGCCTCCTCATAAATCCATTTTATTGCCTCAACATAATATTTTATCAACTCAAATTGCTCAAACTCTAAATGGCAGGTTATACTGTCTGCCAGAACCTTCAGGTTGTGAAAAATATTTTGGATATTGCCAGCCACCACGACACCTGTACCAGCAGTAATAAGGGCGTTTCTTCCTTCTCGCAGCCCACAGGAGAGAAGGAACAGGGCACTGAAGCAGCGCAGGTGCTTGAAACAGCAGAGCGCGACAGAAAGCGAGATCCAGATGAGGCCAGAAACCAGTAAGGGACCCAGAGGCTGGTGAGCCAGGGAGAAGCGGATGCCAAGGAAGAAGAGAAGGCTTGAAAGGAAGCCAACTGCAGAGCAAACAGCAAAGAGCTGTGTCAGATACTTCCAGCCTGGCTTCCTTTCTGATACAAAAACTCTCCAGGCATCCTGGGCTGTTGAGACAAGTGCTTGCATCTCCTTCTGGTAGTGGCTGACACTGTAGTGGCCGAACCTGGAAAGAAAGGAAGACAAAAATACTGTTAGTTACAGGGTGACACTATTGATAAAGTGCATTTAACTGACTGACTGATTCACGTTACAAAAAATGTAGGTCTGACTCATGTGGGTGCTGAACTGCCCCGCATGAGTCCCAAATCTTAGTCCTCGGTATCACATATGCAAATACATCAAGAGATGATTATAAAAGTTATTCTATCTTTTCAAAGTGTTTTTGTAATTTTAGGTTACCTAGCCTACCTCAGCCCTCAGTGCTTCCCCTCAGATGCTTGCTTTGCTTCACAGCAGCACCAGAAAGACAGAAAGGGGAGCGTGGAAACTCCCCATAGGAGAATCTCCCTATAAAACCCCATGCAGGGCAATGTGGCTTGAAACTTTGGGGAGCAGCAAAATGGGGAGAGCAGCATATGAACGCTGCCCAGGGACAGGGAATGAAGGCCTCCTTCGTCTGGAGGTAGGTCAGTACAGAGGGAAAATAGTGTCTCAGAAGCATCATTCCTTCACTGGGTCTCTCCTGGGATAGCACAGCTATGAATTGACCCATATACATGGTTAACTCTAATTGCTCATTCTTGTCACCTTTTTTCCTGCCTACCAGCATGCCCATACTGGAAATTTATTCAGTTTGATTGAAGACAGTATTTGCCCCATGCTCACATCTTTCCTTCTTCTTTTACAACATATTTATAAGGCAATTTTTCTTTCCAAATATGCTAGACTAATTTGTATGCATATTAGCCTTTTAACATACTAGAACAAATAAAATACTAATTAAATAAAATAAACTGTTGCAATTTTGCCCTGTAATAAGGAACAGTTGTCTTCGCAAATACATCCTGAAGATATTACTTTGTCTTTTGTTTAGCTTGAACACAGCAGGTAGCCAGGAACTAAACTATTATTTAATACACATACTGTGTTTTCCTGGCATTTGACTTCATGAATTCTGCTAGCATTCACTGTACCATTTCCCCCTTCCTCTCTTTATTGTTATTTATTTGTTTTGTTTTGTTGTTATTGTCAGATCTGCATGCGACAGGAGGGAAGGGTGATTGGACCAGGCAGATCCTCCCTAGTGCTGAGGGCTGTACTGGAAGATGCTCTGTGGTGGTTTTGGTGCTTAATAGTTTCTGCAGGGATAGAAGGTGGGCAGTAGTAGAGTGGCCTATGTCCCTGGCACTGCCACTGTTTGGGAAGACTAAGGAAATTGCTTCCCTCCAGGGCCTTGGCTGTAAATAACAGCAATTAGCAGCTCCTTCTCAGGAGACAAATTAGTTAATTAATGTCCACAAAGTATTCAGGCAGCTGTAGGTAGAAGTCACCACCTCTTTGGGAAGGTAATGTGGGGAGGGGAGGTAGCACACAAGACGCTGGACTACGACTTTGCAGGATCCTTAAACGCTGCCTGCTGCTGGGTCTTCTTGTAGGTCAAAGGAAAGTAACCCTCGACAGTGAATAGACCTGGAGTTCTGTTCTTAATTTAACAGGTCTTAAAAAATCAACTGCAAAAACCCTAGCATTTATGTAACGTTATGCAAAGACTTCTGTGTGAGAAAATCACACATTACTAGTTTTGTTTTGCAGCATTGATTTCACAGCTGTTCTCAAGTATAGTTTCTGCATGGTCTTGTGTGTTTGTATGTATGGTTATTGTTTATTCCTGTCAATGTTTATAAGCATATGGTAAATAGGCTGCAAATTGTGACAGAGTTTGACATGACTGCTTCTGAGAATTGACAAAAAAGAGTTGAGAACAAAGCTGCAGAATTAACGAAAGCCATACTGCTGGACCAGGAAGCTGGAGACTGGCAAAAGATGGATAGAATTTGAAAGTATTCAAAAAGCCTCCTTTAATAGATGGATTTAGTCCTGTTACACACTTGCATAAGGGATGACTGCACTACTCAGCAAAAATGTGGTAGGTTTGTCCCTAACCTGCCTGAACCCAAATTTTTAATGCAGAAAAAGCATCATAAGGAGCCACTGATTCTTGGATCTAGATGCTCAGGTGCTTTTGCATGATAACTGAAGGTTATAAATTTTCCTGACCCCTGCAGAGCCCATTCCTGAGCTCAGTAACTACAGGTTCAGAGTCCTGACTCACAGCACACATCTCCTGGCTTTTCTGGTACCTCTTTCCCCCCTAAGACATCAGCAACAGAAGTAGATACTAAGCACAGAAGAACACAGAGGTTGAAAACAGGAGGCTTAAAAACTGTGGAGACCAAAAATTCTTGTATCAGCATGCACTTAAACAGCTGTGAGTACTTTGGAAGGGGAAATAAAATTCTGGCTCAGAGTTAGAAATAAAATCTTTTGCTCAGCTAAAGAGGCTAATTCTTCAAGAAAGAATAAACCTTGAGAGCCTTCTGGAATGATTCCTTTTGAAAACATAACTCACAAAAGCTCTCCAGAAGCTGCTAGGTGTAGATACAAATTCCATCAGGAAGGTGACAAGAAAAAAAAAATAATTTAATTTCAATTGCAGTCTGAAACAAAGCATTTTTTCTTCTGTCCCATAACATGTACTAATGTGGCAGCTGCTACCACTATTAATGTAGCATAAAGAAAGAATGAGTCTTGGAAAGCAGTTTCTTGTTCTTAAGTGTCAGTGTCTTTCCACCACCGTTTCTTGTGATGTACACCACATAGGGGAGCTGGAAATTCTTGAGCCCCAGCTCTGCCTTTGAATCTGATTTTTCTGTAGGGCCTGTGGGAAACCATCTCCGAGCCTTAGTTTCCCTTTCTAGGAAATGCTTACTCAGATCTGGAAGCATGATGTTCATCTACCATATGGCATGCTGGCAGGAGTAATTATCAAAACAAATTATTTTCAGCAAGAAGTTTGGTCCATACTTCTTAAGGCTTGTAATGAGATTAATGCAATATAATTAAGAGATGCCTTTTCTAGATTCATTTTAAAATTAAAGAGGATAATTTTAAAGAGGATCATACTTATTATATTTCAGATAAATAAATATGTAGGGATAAAAGAGATTTGATAAAATAGTGATCTGAGATAAAAAGATCATACTTATTTTATTTCAGATACTGGCTACAGTTTTTAAGTAGAAGATAAGTGCATAGCATTGAGAGTCGCTAGAAAATATCTTTCCAGCTCACCCACAAGCTTTCTGTTAGAGCTGTGTCATTTTCATACAGCACTTGTTCATGCCATGTATGATTTTTTTCCTTGCCTGCTATGGGTACTTTTTCATAGTCATTGTCCTAGCAGCATGGTCATCTTCACTGTCAGTTTGGTCCTGCCCTAGCTCCTTGCTCTGCCTATTACTTGCTACAGTTACATAGGCAATCCTCTTATTTTCAGGGAGTATGTCTGAAACTCTATCTTCTGCTTGATTAGAGGTTATTACTTGATGTAAATTTCTAGTATATGGATTATCCACCAATGCAAACCCTTATCCAAGTTTTAATATAATGGAATATAATGTCTTCCTCCTAAAAAATGTATAGATGGGATTTAGTAATTTAAAGAAAAAAAAAAAAAAAAGAAAGAAAACAACAACAAAAAAGATTTACTATTTTAAGATGGGATCTACTAAGATTGTATTTACTAATTAAAAATAAATAAATAAATGAGATTTATGAATTTATTAGCTTTCATGAAGTATCTTGGAAGGTTGATGCAAATTATAAGTGAAGGTAGACAGTAGGGACACAGCTGATTTGGCAAAGTATGACAAACAGAGTCACATATTTCAGCCTTCTTCCTATTTTGCCGCAGGCCTAACCCAGACAAACCCTTGGGACCACAGGTCACATTGAGTTAGGACTGATGAGTACCACCCCATTTTTGCACCCTTGCATGGAGTCTTTTCACCAGGCAGCCCGTTACTTGAGCAGAGCTCAGGAGGAGCATGGCCACGTGGCAGGCCCTGTGCCCCGTGCTGTGCACTGACCTTCACAAAAATTAGATCCAGAGAGCCACTAGGTGAAATGGGAAACATATCCTGCTGATGGTAAAGATTCAGCTACACTGTGATCTTTGCCTCATAAATCTGATTTGGATTTTATACAAAAATTAAAGAAGAGAAAGCACACAATAAGAATATAAAAACAAATATTTCCTTTTTTGGCTGTTTCATCAGCCTTCTTTCCCAGCCTGGATCACTTACATTGAAGTGTAAGAGAATTACTTCCCTTTTTTGGATACATTGGAAAAATACAATGGTGAGCTACAGTTTAGTAAGAAACAAAAAATACCGGAGGGAGACCCACATTATTTCTTTTAGTCAATGCAAGGCATTCAGCTAAGAAATAAAAGCCCAATCAAAAATCCATCATCATTAGGGCAACTATCCCAGGGCTTTGTTAGACCCCTGTCATTGCTTGTGTTCACATTCTTTGTTTTTGACTGCAGAGGGAAGGAGAGTAAATGCTATAAAGCAAAATAAATGCATACAAGGACTAAAATATATGGCCAAAATATATGGCCAAACTACCACCGCCATTAACAACAAAATATAACAACCCAAATAAAAATAATAACTGATCAAGATCTCTTTTTTTAATTCTTTTAAATATTGTCTCAGGAAAATTTTGAACATCGCAAGATATTACCAAGTCTTTAGGATTCTACAAGTCAGTTAGATCTCACCTAATATCAGATATCTATATTGTAATGTCAACATCTCAACTACCTGTCTTTACGTCAATGAGGAGGAAAGTGCAGCTTCCCAGGGGCATACTTCAGACCTGTTTTAGAAGTTTATCCTTGCATGAGATTAATTGCATCCTTTGAGAGCTTTGACTTCATATTTACTATGAAAAGACTCCGGATTGCTCAGAGACACCTATTCAAAGTCGGGTGAGATGAACTTCCCTCTAAGTGTCTCCATTGTAGGCACAGGTACTCAGAACAGGACACAATGAACATACCATGGGCAGATGTAGAAACTGGGCAGCCATGGAAAGAACACAGAGCAAGAAGCCACTTTTCTAATATTGCTGTGGACAGTGTTATATTTTTATGTTCTGATAAAGCAGACCCACAGATGTCTTTCACTTAAATCACCAGCAGGAATGAGGGCACGGTTTCAGAAACTCAAATAGTAGTTTGCATATTGACAAAAACTACTCTGCAAAACATAGAAAATGCCACTGTTACAGAACATTACATTGTCCCTTCTCCTACATATAATAGCTCTATACATAATTTTTGGGTTCATAAGTTCATAAGATTCATAAGTTCATGAAACTGAATTGTTTCATGAGCCTTAGGAAAAGTCCAATCAGTAAGGTGATAACAACTATCTTAGGGCAAGTTCCTCTACTTCAGAAGAGCTAACTCAGTCCACATTTAGCATCCACCGTAACTTCATATGAACTCTAAAGTGGGCAATACTGGTGGTAGGTGGATGTTTGGACCAGGTGATCTTAGAGATCTTTTCCAACCTTAATGATTCTATGATTCTATAAAGTGTTACTTACGGGCCTTCCTGTAAAGCGCATGAAGAATCTTCACAGTGCGGTGTCTCGTGATTTTGGTGAGAAACCAAGATGGGCACTAATAGAAAATTTCACATGAGTAATTTGTTTTCCATACCCTCCCTCAATGAGTCAGGCATGTCACAATTTTGAAATAATTGTGGTTTTGACAAGGATTCATGAGGAAGTAACTTATGCACAAGACCAAAATTAGTATATAATTTGCAACTGACAGTTTCTACCTTTTCTTTTCTGGCAGAGTAATAGATATCAGCAAATGAGTTTTGGCCCCAGATTTCAATGACTTAAATTTATGTTGAATAATGCCCTAGGTCTGGAACATCGAAGCTATTTTGGTGCTTCCCATTGAAACTAGTAGCAATTCAGTGCCCAAAGAACTTCAAAGTTTTAATCATTTTATCCCTACAAATGTTCATACTGATATCTGTGTAAATATTTCTGTAGTCAGTCTGTCAGAATCTGGCCTTTATACCAGTACCTGCCTTAAAAATCCAACAAAGATGCTCAAAATATGTAGGCTGTAAGACGGGGGGAGCTCTAAATTTAAAATATCACTTTTGTACATGGTTTTAGAATTGTATTTCTGTGTTTTCCGGTGAGGGACAGAATAGCAGCAGATATTGACATGGCACATGCATTTTCAAAATCATCTACAGGTATTCGTTAATTCTAGTCCAGCAGGCACTTTTTGCATGCTTTAGGAAACATCTTGTTATTCATAGTTATTATCTTTATCATGGAAGACCTTTGAGGCCTCATCATGAATAGGGATTACCACTGTACAAATACACAACACAGAAAGTGTCCAGCTCACAGTCTAGGTCTGGCAGGAAACCACAGCATGATGAGCAGTGGTCACAGCTTAACAGACACTTAGCAATTACAGGGCTTACATGTTTGGGGGGGTTTTTTGCTTTTTTTTTTTTTTTTTTTTTTAAAAGATACCCCAAGGAGGATAGGAAAACAGAACAAAACACCCACAGCATACTGAAAATATCTAGAACTTCATCTAATGAGAAATTCCAACTTAATTTTACTCTTTGGGGATCAAATGACTGGTGGCTTATTTATTGGTAGGAAAGAGATTAAAAAGAAGCATAATGCTGATTGGGAAAATTACTTTGGGACTGCTAGGAAGTAGTGTGCTTAAACAGATGTCATCAAGTTTGGTGTCATTTAGCATTAAAAATATTTGTAATTTTAAAAAATATAATCTTTATTAACCAAGAGTTTAATTCAAATATTTTCTTCTAGTTTGGGCTGCTTAAGAGAATCACACCCCAGGGGTGCTCTGTTCCTAGCATGGAGCCTTTCTTACTAGAGAGTAACCCTTTCCTGTGTCTGGAGTGGCAGCACAGGTCATCTACATTAGGGATTGTGTCTACAGTGACGGTCAGGTGTAGATGTCCGTCTGCATCCAGCTCCAGACTTGAGTCCCACATTCATTGCTAGCACCTGTGACTTGGGGTGGGAATTAGCTGAAGAATGTCACTGATGGAAAGACATAAACCCTACTGCGGTGCCTTTGTACAGGTTTACCCTTGTCTTCCTGCAATGATGAACTGGATACGAGTGAGGCTGAGCATTTTGCAGCCCACTCTAAGATCTGTTCATTGGACATAGGTACTTAGGTGCTACCTAAATACTGTTTAAATCACCTACCTCTGGTTTTGGCTCTTGATCTTCTTGATCTTCTTTGTCTCTTGATACTAGAGAAACAATCAGCCAAAAAAGAGGTCACCATGGGCACTCTCATGAGCCATACCAGACACATAAGACACATGAACTGTGTTATGCTAACAACTGTGGCAAGACTATCCTGACCACAGGTATGGCTTGGGTCAATGGGAATTCTTGTGTAGGTAGCATGATTGTGTAAACAGTTTATACAAAGGAACCTGTGATAGCCTAAACAATGTCCTCCTCTGGGACATCAAAAAGCTATCAGCAGATGACAGTTCTATAGCTATTTACAGATCACCAGCTACCCAAAACTTGCCTAGATTTGTTTTTGGGCCCTTATGTGTCTCACATCATCCTGTCAATTATGCAACTGGCATGGAGTCTTGATGCCATAAATAGGGTGCCCCAACACCATCTCATAGTAGCTCTTGTTCACTGGCCCAGGGGTGCTGTCTGGCAAAGGAGACATCTGGCGCTGTGATGGAGAACATGAGAGGTCAAAAACTTTCCCAACTGTTGCTTAATGGTGGGTAAAACTAATTGTTAATGGTACTGTACTTTGCCTATACAAGCGTGCTTTTCCAATTGCTCATACTTAAATTGCTTGCATCCCATTCATGCTTGATTATCCTGATAACCAATGTGTGTAGTTATAATAAAATCCATCAGAGTTGGTCTGTGGTCTTTTGCCATCTTATTGTATTGATATCCAAAAACCTTTGTCCTGTGACAACAGCCCAAATGATGGGATGGAGTGCACTCTCAGCAAGTTCATGGATCAAAATATTATTAATTTAGTAGCTTTGAGATCCTAAAGAGCAGGTGTAATCAGTTTGTCTTCCAGGAGTTTATCTGCATAAAGGAGCACAGAGTAATTTAGAGACTTGATGTTGGCAGCTTAAATACCCTACAGCTTTTATAACTTGCATAAGCTGACATATGATCTCTTACTTTTGCAAGACAGTAGTTTCCCTGCAGAGAAATGATAAGCTCATTTATCAGATGTGACAAATGCATTTACTTCTTGTTCATGGTACCAAGAACAAAAATGGTGAGAACTGCTAATTTGTGACCAAACATGAAATGAGCTAAAAAAGTGGGAGAGATTTCATTAACATCCTGAAACAGGAATACAATACACAGCAGAGACTTTTGATAACTTTTGGTTCATTCAGTAGCTAAATAAGATCATATTTCTTAAAATTTTCTGGAAATTTTGTAAAAAAAAAAATAATTTTTTTTTTTTTACTTTAATCTGACCTTGGGCAACTTTAATTTTACTTTAAATGAACAATGGTTTTCAGCAGACACTATGGTTTTGTATGCATATTTGTGTGTATCGAGGAGAAGGAAAGATCCTTCTGGATACCCATCCTCTCTTCTTGAAATGGGTCATCAAGGCTATGTGATAAAGGAAGAAGACTAAGATTTACTTTAAAGGAAATCAAAGGCCGATATACATCTTTACAACAGCAACATAAGTAGTAAGAGGATTATAATTGACAATCTAGTAACCACCTATGATACCTTTCCAATAAAATTCTCCACAGACTGTCTCTTACAGGCACTTTCAGAGCTAACTTGCATTTACAGTTTTGCTGTTTATGTTTAAACTTCCAGATCCATTTTTGGAATAAAACATGTTGAATGCTTTTCTCAGAAATGGCATAGGCGGTAATGTCCATTGCAGAAATGCTACCTACTTGACCTAAAGAATTCTAAATTGGTGATTAAGTCTCACGTACACTCTGATTTCAAAGATCCAGGGCCACATATCCTTCTCAGTTCTGTCTTCAGTATATTTGTGAACTGTAGAATCCAGTCAGCAACTAGAGTGCTGGCATGAACATTATCTATTTGCCCTTGGTTGAAATGGCTCTGCATGTAATTTTCCAAACAGCTGGTTTTCCAGCAGGTACTGATAGTAGTGAAGTAGCAGGTCTTACTGGTTCACTGTGTGACCAAGCTTTCCCTTCACAAAGAAGCCATAACCCTGCTATTTCAAGAGCAGCTACCAAAGAAGTTCAGAAAGCTGGTAGGCAGCAAGACAAAAATAGCATAATGCTTATAGCATCTAAATTATGCATACAGTAGGGATATAATTAGATATAATGGACCATCTATAACTTGAGAAACTTTCTGTTCATTATACGAGGAATGAATTAAATAATCCTTTTAGCAGAGCATATCCTTCATAGCATTATATAAGGGAAAATTCTGTAAAGTGATCCACGTAAAGGCATATTAAGTCTGTCATGGTTTTGGCCGGGACAGAGTTAATTTTCTTTGTAGAGGCTCATACAATGCTGGATTTTTGATGAAAATAGTGGTGATAACATACTGATGATTTTAGTTGTTGCAGAGCAGTACTTACACAGAGCCAAGGACTTTTCAGCTGCTCAAGAAGGCTGGGGGTGCACCAGGAGCTGCGAGGGGATGAAGTGGGGACCCAGACTGACCAAAGAGATGTCCCATGCCATGTGGTGTCATGCTCAGCAATAAAAGCTGGAGTAAAGAAGGAAGAAGGGTGGACATTCAGAGTGATGGTATTTGTCTTTCTAATAAACTGTTGTACATTATGAGCCCTGATTTCCTAGGAGTGCCCGAACAACTGCCTGCTGATGGGAAATAGTGAATGAAATCTTGTTTTTTTTTTTTTTTACTTCTGTGCATGGCTATTTCTTTACCTGGTAAACTGTCTTTATCACAACCCTTACGTTCTTGCATTTTTACCGTTCCAATTCTCTCCCCCATTCCACCTGGGAAGAGCAAGTGAGCAGCTCTGTTGCATTTAGCTGCCTGCCAGGGCTAAACCACAACAAAGTTAGACAAAGTCTCTATCTATACCAGCATCCTAGCCTTGACAGCAGCATGTAGCAGATGTTTATAGAATCACAAAACACTGATTTTTGGTACATCTGGGTATGGTCTCAGTATTGCTCAAAACCCCATCCAACCTGGCCTCAAACACTTCCAGAGACGGGGCTCTGGAAATTCTCCAGGCAACCTGGGCCAGTGCCTCACCACCCTCATAGTAAATAATTTATTCCTTATATGTAATCTCAATCTACACTCTTTTAATTTAAAACCATTGCCCATCTTTCCTGTAGTTGCCCTTTTAAAAACTGAAAGGCCACTATAACATCTCACCAGGCTGAACAACCCTAAGTGTCTCAGCCTGTCTACATAGGAGTGGTGCTTCAGCCCTCTGATCATCTTTGTAGTCCTGTATGCTGCAGGCCCCAGAGCTGAACACAGCACTGCAGGTGGGGTTTCACAAGAGCAGAGCAGAGGGGGACAACCACCTCCCTCACCCTGCTGGCCACACGTCTTTTGATGCAGACCAGGACTTTCTGGGCTGCAAGCACACATTGCCAGGTCATGTTGAGCTTCTCACCAAGAAACACCCCCAGGTCCTTCTCCTCAGGGCTGCTCTCAAACCATTCTCCACCCTGCCTGTACTTGTGCTTGGGATTTCCCAGGCCCAGATGCAGGACCTTGCACTCGGCCTTGTTGAACCTCATGAGGTTCACACAGGCCCACCTCTCAGGCCTGTCCAGGTTCCTCTGGATAGCATCTCTTCCCTCCTGCATGTCAACTACACCACACAGCTTGGTGTCATCAGCAAACTTGTTGAGGATGCACTCAATCCATGTCCATGTCACTGACAAAGTTGTTAAATAACACCAGTCCCAATACATCAACCCCTTTGGGATTCTGGGATTCTGTAACAATCGAGATTCCTGTTGGTCAATTTGTTCTTCAGACTCTGAGGCCCCTCTGAATGGCAGCACAACCATCTGGTGTATCAGCCACCTTTTCCAATTTTGCATCATTTGCAAACCTGCTGAGGGCACTCTCTGTCCAGGTCATTAATGAAGATGTTACACAGAACTAGGCTGAGTACCCATCCCTGGAACACACCACTAAATGACCTTTGTCTGGCTGGATTTGTACCACTGTTCAAAACCCTCTAAGGCTGGCATTTCTGACAGTTTTCAGTGTACTTCATTGTCCATTTATCTAACCTATTACTTTGTCAGCTTGTCCATCAGGGTGCTACGAGAGACAGTGTTGAATACCTTACTGATGTTCAAGCAAGCCATATCCACGGCTCTCCCCATATCCACCAAGCCAGTCACCTCAATGTAGAAGGGTGATGAGTTGGTCAAACATGATTTCATCTTTTTAGATCCATGTCAAATACTCCTTGGAAATGTTTTTTAGAATTGGTTGCTCCATTATCTTCCCAGGGATCAAGGTGAGACTGACCAGCCTGTATTTCCTTGGATCCACCTTCTTGCCTTCCTTGAAGAGTGGAGTAACATATGCTTTCTTTCCTTCTTCAGAAACCTCTCCCAGTGACTACCTGGAATGCTGTCTGTTTTCTAGTTATACTGTTGTGCAATTAAATAAAACAGTTTATAGGCAAGTCTTCCCTCTTCACTTTGGAAATTGTGCAGCAATTCTTAATTTCTTTTGGACTCCAGGAGGAATAGAGTCTCCCACAGCACTGCTACAAGCAGTGGGAGCATGCAACAAAAACTTTTCTTCCATGACCAGCCAGTTATAGCATTGAGAAAAATTCAAAATAATCCAAATGTCAGCCAGCTCAGAAGGTTTTTACCAAAGAACTGGACCCAAAGGCAGGGTGGCAGGAATTTTTGCATCAAGCTACATATGAGAAAGGAAGTGATTTGTGGGCATCTGGGTATGATATTTTCTTTATCCTTTATGGTTTCAAGAGCAAGGAGTTGTGGACACATAGACTTTAAACTGAGTCCTGGAAGTGACTGGTGTCAGTGCTCCTAGCCTCTCCTACTCTTTCTCAACCTGTATGCTGCAACTAGGGACAACTCTCAGCTGTGGTGGTATCACTGATTTTGGGACACTTCCTTTACAGCAGAATACTTCAGTGACCTGCTCAAAGCACACCCTCGTGTATCAGTACAGCTGTGAACCATGTTCTCTGGGACCAAGGTGGACACTTGCCAGCCAGCAGTGCCCACATCCAATGGGTCACAAACCACAGCAACAGCCTCCATTGGGGCATCATTTCCTCTAGCTAGCAATAACTGCTGGGGCTGCCTGGATCCTGGACATCCCTGCTAATTTTGTCCAATACTGACCACTGTAAAATAGTGGACAGTCTGCTAATTTCAATGGCACCGTAAAGGCTGCAGTTTCTTTCTTCCTCTTTGTCTGCTGCTGCAGTATGTATTCTTCTGCCTGCCCAAAAAAAAAAAAAAAAAAAAAGTGAGAATGGTTTCAGAATTTCCCCATTTTTCTTCCTAATCCCTGCCCAATGACTAGCAAAATTTGATTGCACATAAAAAGTATTTAAAATAGCATTGTTCAAGATCCCACTGTTCTGGCAGTTTCTTAATGCATTTCAGCTGATAACGATGCTGTGATTAACACAGTTTTGATAACATGTTTTTTTATTTACTGTTTTAATGTGCAACCACGATGCATATTTCTTTGGGTTTTTCTTTAGAATGTTGAAGGTTACTTTCTTTTCTTGACATATCTGTGTGCTGCAAGAACAAAGTGAGTTCAGCGCTGAGAACACCGTGTCACATTTAAATCATTTACTATTCTTCTCTGCCTGCTTCTGCCTCAGGAAGACCAGCTAGCAACTAATAGTCTTTTCTTGTGGCTGGCTTCCAGAGTGCCAGGAAAGAAACAAAGATCAGCATTCGTAAATATTTGTGCTCTTGGTTTTGAGTCATGGTTTTAATTACTGTTTCTGTTTTACCACTACAGCAGAAATTTAGATTAAAATAAGACAATTATATTTTATTTTCTAAATATCAGAGGAAATGAAATAATGACAGTGGATCATTACTCACAGTGAGCAGATCTCCACCAGATGAGCAGTATGTCTGGAGCCAGCCACACAACAGCCATGAGTAAATGGTTCTCAGGGTGAATCAGGATTACGGAAACCCCTTTTTGATGGGCTCCAGCGAAAAACTGGATCCAAATACTGCTGACCTTGGGTAAAGATTTTATTTGACTCTGGTAGCTGAAGTTAGTCTTTGTATGACACAAAGGTAAATTCTTTGAGTCGCTATGAAAAAAGTAACTTTGTGCTCACTGTAAGGAAGTGTCATTGTAGGTTTAGCCGGGGAAAAGGTAAAGGGAAGGTTCCTAACAGTCTACAGGAAAGCAAGAAGTTTTCAGCTTAATAAACAACATTAATTTCCACATAAATGCTCCTGACTTGGTCATAGGAAAATGAAATCTTGATAACTCCCAAAGGAGTCATTACTGAGTGCCCAACACAAATCATGAAGTGACTGCCCTCGGCACAGATTTGTCACATCCTTCTTTTAATGAAAGGTAGAACTACCTCTCTTCTCTGCTGCAAGTACTTCACTTTGTTTATATTTTATGTACTGTTCTGTGTTGGACATGTCACTGCCAACAAATCATGCAGGCAGCTATAGCTGGTACCTCCAACTGCAGACAGAAGAGTCATTTTAAGTGAAACATAAAATTCATGTTTAAAAAAGCACTGATAGGGTTTTCATAGTTATAATAAAGAACTGCACAACCTAACTAGCTCTACTGGAAAAGAGGATGCAGCCTTTGTGATATCTTGGGTTAAAGGGTCTATAATAACAACCTAATTGGGAGATAAATACTTGCTGGCATTGTGGTTCCCTGTGGGATTCCTGCCCTTCACTCTGCAGCCTCAACTGTTGAGCAAATTCCTGGTTGCATGCTTTGGGGCTGTAACTTCCCTTGGTGCCATCATGCACCTTATTTTGGACTCATCTGAGTCCCAGGCCTCCGTGCTTCTGGCCACCTTAGAGTTACCAGTACAACTGCACGTGTATTCTTGATTTAACCCATTTCAAAATGATGTTGCTTAGAAAAAGTACATTATTAAAAGCCCTTAAAATAACCTATGACACTTAGACACTGTTAGAGTAGCTATAAATTGTACAGTAGTGTATTCCAGAAAGTCTGAGCGGGTCATTAATCTCTGCCAAACCATACGGATGGGGATGGGCTGGGAACAGCAAGGCAAGTTCCCAGCTCAGTGATGGGATGAAGATACTGTGTGAACTCTTGCCTAGCTGGTGGATTACTCCCAAAGCACATTTTCCAGGAATTTATTCCAAATTATTTTCATCAGCTTAAAATCAACATCAAGCTATCCATATATTGAAATTTTTCTGATTCTTCATTCCTTTTTTCTCCTTAGTGTTTTCCCTCTGTTGTTTACTCAATACCCTATTATCTTCTTCACCAAAGTAAAAGATATTCCAAACAGCAGAACTGACTCGTTTAAATGACTCTAAGGAAACGAAAAACAAATAGGATACACCACAAAGAGGTTTTGCCCCAGACAGTAATGTAATGAGATACCAAGCTATCCCAAAGTAAGTTTTCTATAATATATGCTATTTCAGATAAATGAAGTTAACATTGTTCCAGTGAAGGCACCCTTACAGCAAAGACTGCCAAAGTGATAAAAGAAGGTTATATGGGAAAAAAGAGAAAAATGTAATAACAGCATTTGTTGGACCATATCTCACTAGGGAATCTGATACTTTACTAATAAATTCCTTACTGTGTGCTATGAAAAGAATCAGTGAGATAAGGAAAGGAATAATGTACACAAAGAACAGCAACTGGATAGCAATCTTTGCTTAGAATAATGTAAGTAGAATTTATAATGGATCTATCAAAGCATCTGGCAGTGTTGTTATAAAATAGCTCTGGCATTTACATCTTTACCCCTCAGTTACTTTGAAGGGGTTTATAACTTTGTTAACTTGGTTCAAACTTGCAATAAAATATTATTTTCCAGTCTTGGATGTTTGGGTTTTGTTAGTGACTAATAAGAAAGTTCCTTCTGATGAAAAAATAAATAAAAATAAAGCAGCCTAAGGCTTACAAGACAATACTTGTCACTGTTCTCTCCAAAGCTTTTCCTTCTGTTGTCTACTTCTGGCCAAAGACTGAATTCTCTGTCTGTTGTTTTCTGACTCTCACATGCTTTAGCTAAAGAATGGCTTCTTTAAATTAATATATATATATATATGTATGTATTGTATATATATATGTAGCGGCTGGGGGAAGTGGCTGATACAATAAAGTTAGTTCCTGTGCATAATGAGAATATGATACTAAAAGCAGTATGGAAATAGAGTTTTTTGACATGGAAGAATTGGTAAAACAAATGGGGAAGCACAGAATGAAACCCACAAAGCATTATAAAACAAATCTGAACACATCCAAGTTTGCAGTTATGGAAATAGGATTTCACTAGCTATTACTTGATAGTGTTCTAAGTAGCCATCTGACCTGTAACTTTACAGGACATGGTACCTTCTCAGACAACCACAGCCTATATCAACTACAAAAATATTAACATTCTAGCCATTAAACTACAGCAATTTCAGCTCCTTAAAAGCAATGAAGGTGTGAGCCCAAACAACATAGGAACCAAGAATGTGCATTACTGCAGTTAATTAGGGCAAAAAGCTGCAGTTTAGTGCTACTGAATGGAAGTGAAAAGGGGTAGTGGTCCTTTAATTTTAGTAAGAAGGACTCACAAATGACAAAAACCACTAAAACAATGTGCCTGATCCTGCCTCAGCAGGGCCATGGTTTGCAGAATATCCAAGGGCACAGAGAGGAGACAAATTGAACAGAGCTGTCCTGGAAAGGAGCAGCAGTAAGAATGATGACCAAGTTAGATGGGAAAGATTAATATCAGGCTATTGTAGTCTATGTAATGGATTTTTACTTTTATTTTTTATATATTTTTTGTTTTGTTTTGTTTTATTTGGTTTATCTGACTGAAGTCAATTGAATTATTATTTAAGGAAATGAGCAAAGAGGGAAGGTACATGTTTTACCAACTGGAAGCTGCAGCTCATGACACTTCTGGTTAAAAAGAGGAAGATTAATATGTAGAAGTTTAATGGTTGTTTGTAAATAATCTTTTAACACCAGTAAAAAGTTAGCTCTCAGTAATAAAACCTAGAAGGTAGGCTAGCAGCTTCTCTTCTGACCTACCCAGAGATTTGTGACCCCAGATTCCTTAATAAAGTCAGAGGACTATCCATATGATATTTACAGATAAATTGCTGTAGTGCAGAAGAAAAAGAGTACATTTCCCTTATTAATGATAGTAAACACAGAACAATGCTGCTCACTGGCTGTAAAGAGGAGAGAATGGAAGAAAATTGCAGTTGTCATGTCAGCTTTTGGTATCATATGGCAATTCATTGCCTGTTCTGAAAGAGTTTCATATAATGATTGCAGCAATTAATTACGTAAATTGTTACAGATTAGCATTCTGAGCATACACCTAATGAAAGAATATATGTTTAAAAATTTGTTAAAGTGATGTACAAAAAAAGCAGTTTCTATTCTAGCAGATTCATTTTCTTCTGCATTTCCACCGAAGACAACATTCAGGCTCCCAGTGTATTATCCTTTCTTCAGTACTCAGAACAATTTCAATTAGCATTTATCAACATGTGTACTTTATTTGGAAGTAAAATCAGCTAACCAACCATTTACTTTCCTGCCATATAGGAAAGTTAGTGTTCAACATAGTTAGTGTTCAACAAGCCACTCTATAATTACAAAATGATCTCTAAATACTGTAAATTTGGGTGAAACCTGTATTTTGTCATCAGCCAACAGGTTGCAGCATGAAAGACTTGACAGGTAATGGGGCGTTTGACTGAAAACATGAGGAATGCCTGGCATGAGAAATGCCAGCCTGTGAGGAGGCTTTGAGGAAGACCACTATGCAGCTGATGTTCATTGAGTTTTTCTCCAAGTACTCAGGCAATACAGCTTATATGCCAGCACTGGGAAAATATGGTTCAAAACTGACTTTAACTGAGAGATTTATAGGCAAGGTGGTTATCTTGTGGACACATTATGTTATGTTGAATGGTCTGAATTACACTGTGCTGAAAGAGCTGGATAATAGTCATGACGTTAATAAGTATTGTTTGGAGACACCAGCCACATCTCCTGGAAGTGGCATAGAGGCCGAGGCTGTTTTCTGGCCCAACAAGGATCTCCAGCAGTAGAGAATTAACTCAGAAAGAGAGTTAACCCAGGATATGCTCCAAATCTGAAGCACAGATTAGGTGATATGATAAAAGTTCTATCATACAACAATTCAAAGCAGTATCTGCTGCTGAAAAACTTTATCCTAGCTGACAAATGCCCTATTATGGACTTTTCAACAATTCTAGAGAAAATATCAATGCTATGACACAATTACAGCATTTTCTTTGCTTCTGGCATGCTGTAAATGTTCAAGTCAATTGGATAGGAATAAAGAAATATACTCAATACACTGTAATTACTTTTCCTTTCCCTGATTTACCAGCTCTTGATGGATCTTTCCCCTCCCCCCCATCACAATTATACTGAAAGCTTTCATTCTATTTTCTTTATCCTTTCTCTTGAGATTGTTTAAATATTAATGGATGAAATGTCTTTACGAGGAAATACAACCAAGTCTTCTAAGCAAAAGTAGCTGAATATCCTCCTTGTTTCACAAAAGTTTCACAAGAAGATTTATATCTTAGTTACTTAACTAATAGGTAGACAAAAAAGCTCAGATTAGGAAAGGAAAAAGAAAAACATCTTGTCATACTTTTAGTCAAATTGATTTGCTGCCATTTATTCAGAATACCAATGCCTTGGAGAGTTTAATCTGGCTCCATTATAATGAGCCTTGTAACTACTGAAGTCTGTTATGTATTAACTCTTCATTTCCTGTAGCTTGTTGCATGTTCATTCTCTTAAGATATAATTAGTTCCTTCCACATTTTTAATGTAGAGTCCTTGTTCTTTTTTTGTTTTTTTTTTTTTTTTTTTTTATATTTTTTTTTTTTTTTTTTTTTTTTTTTTTTTTTTTTTTTTTTTTTTTTTTTATTTTTTTTTTTTTTTTTTTAAGTGCCACAGCCCAGAATCTCCCTAATGAGAGAAAAGGCCTAGTTCTTTACATCAGTGGAATTTACCTAGAAGGTAGCTTGGTGTTGAGCCACATTGTCGTCTTTAAGGCAAACCTTTATGGCAATTGGAGCTGCAGTCCTCCATCCTAGCAGAAAATCTAGCTATCAATTATATTTTCAGACATGATTTCTCACAGCCATACAAATTATATTAACATTTTTAATAAATTAATTATATTTTTCATTGTGTCCCATACAAATCATAGACCCAGACAAAACAATAAAATGCACCTTCCCATCCCTTCATTCTTCTCCAGTCCTGAACCAGACTTCAGGGTTTTTCCTTTCTTGCAGTGACCCCTTGTCACACACAGGGCATTTCTTTCAAATCACAGCGCCTCTGATTATTCTCCCTTTCTGAAACACACAGACTTTCTGTCTGAATACTCTGTCCTGTGTATCAGGATGAAGCCATGAGCAAAACCCTTGTCAAGCTGTTACTGTCCCCACCAGACCTGCTGCTTAGTTACCAGCTAGCCATGGCACTCACTTGGTCTGGTCATGTCCCTGCCCAGAGATTTAAACAGAAGTATTTTAGATATTCACAAGCATCTGCCGTTAGTCATGTGTCCCTGCTTCCAGGAATTTCAATCCAAGATGAAGGCAAAACATTTACAGAAATTGCAGGCTAATCTAGTAATCAAAATAGCATTTGCAGTTCATAACTTCGGCTGAAAATACCACTGTGAACAGGGCATGTATTGCAAAATTGCCATGCAGACAGATATGTTGACTGTGTTCTTCAGCCTGGATAGAACAGAAATGTGCTAAAAATGTGCTTTTCTCAGTGTCCATGTGAAATGATGCAGGTCAGATCTGTCACAACAGGCAGATTATTTTGAACATTGCAGGCTTCTGATCACTAAGGAAGCTCCTAAAGTCTGGGGAGACCCCAGGTGACTGGCCCTTTTCTTCCACCTTCTGGCCTGCCAGAACTGCTGTATGCACCAGGGAACCACCTGGCACTTCAGCTTCATCACAAACTTTGCCCTCTCTGCCTCCCACTGAAACCTGATCTTTAGCACTCTTGAAGCACTTGGCCCTACCAGCTCCTGCAGCTCCCAGGGGGAGAGGAGAGCTTCATTGGGAAGCTAGCATAACTTAGGAAAAGAATAAAGAAAGAACTAGTTACTTTTAAGAACTTTCCAAGTTGGGGGTAGGAGGGAGAGCTTTAGCATTGGCCATTAGCCCTGGTCACCTATCTTGTCACAGTCACCCACTGTGTCCATGGTCATTAACCAGCATAACACACATTAACCTCTTTAGACAGGGCTGAGCCCCTTCTCCAGCTCCACAGCTAGTATCAGGCTTCTCAGATGAAATTTGTGCATGTTTTATGAAGGATAAAGTTGTGAAGGGCAGACCAGATAGTTCTTGGGCAAGACAGCATGACAGAATGGGCAGAAAGAAAGGACGGGGGCGGTGACCATAACCCCTACTTCATCTTGCACTTTTGATACCACTCACGATCACTGACTCTCTTCCTTACCTTTTACTATTACTATCACTATCACTATTACTATCACTATCACTATCACTATCACTATTACTATTACTATTACTATTACTATTACTAATACTAATACTAATACTAATACTAATAATTATTACTAAATAAAAAATAAATAAAAATAATTACTAATAGTAATAGTAATAGTAATAGAATTAACTATTATTAGTAGTAATAGTAATAGTAATAATAATAATTTTCCTTCTGTCTAGGCTACATTTCTCTGTGTTTTTTGTTGTTGTTGTTGTTGTTTTTGTTTTCGTTTTTTTGTAAAACATAAAGAAAACTCACATTCTGCATTGGCTATCGACAGCTCAGTTAGTGCTTTTCCTCACCCACATATTAAATTGTGTAAAAACTCTATGCAAAATTAGAAGTTTATTTGCTCTTTTGTCAGATAAAAACCTACCTACCCTTTAGGGCTCATCTTTGATAGTGTTTTCTTGTATGTCCTCATGTTTAATGTTTTTTTTCAATTTCAGTGTCAGGGTGTACCTATGAGTGTATGTGTGTGTGAGTCAAAAGAAATGGAAGACCCTTTTACAGCCTGACTGAAATGTTTTCTTTCAGTGTTACAAGGAGTAAGAAGAGGAAATCACCTCTTCAGCAAGTTGTATGTGCCAGATGCCAACCTGTGACACACTGACAACAGCACTTGGTGCAGGCAGTGCCCTGAAGTGCAGATGGGTGGGAAGACCTGGTCTTCCTAAGGAATCTGATGGCACAGAGTCCACTGCACTGCCTATCCAAAACCAGGGTTATTCAGCATGAACACAGGGCTTGCTGGTGATCCTCCACGTTGAAAATATTGCAAACAGATGGCAGGAAAAGTGTTCTGCACAACACCCCAATACAGCTGTAAAATTGTAATCTTTGCAGAAAATTATTGTTTTATTTATCTAAATAAATATCCTTCTTTTACTGATCTCAGTCCCTTTAAACTGCCAACCAATACTTGGAAGTCCATACAAGATGGCCCTTGTTTGTTTTTTTTCCCCTCAAAGTTTAAGTTCTTTACTTATAAAAGGTTGAGAGAAATTGCTTTAGTGATACAAATGTATCACATTAAAAATGGTTATTAGCCTGTGTGACCAAAAAGAATAGGACTTGTTTCTGTTTCCAAAGCTCAAAATTATTGTGTGCATTTTATTTTGTTTTTGTTTTTAATTAAAACTCTAGTACAGTGTCTTTTGTGTTTGTGGTAATTATTCTGAACTTCGTATCCCAAAGGAGAAACGTGTAAATAGTTCACTCTTTTGTGGCTATTTGTTCCTGCCATTAGCTCAGGAAATGTGTTTTCCAAGCTCTGCATTAGTTTAGCCAACTGGTGACAAAAGTAGTCATTTGTGTTAACACAAGCAGAGCAGAGTTAAGCAACACAACAGACTACATGTCTTAGTAACATAACATGACCATCTGAGGAAACAGTAATTGTACAAAATGTTTTGTCTTCAGCGTATTCTTTATTATTTATGTGCCAGTTGTCAATGTGGATGTAGAATGTTTTATAAATCATTGACAGCTGTCATTGGAAACTTCTTCATTTTGAGGACTTTTCAGTCTGTCCTGCTGAAAGTCCACAAGAAGGCTACTCTCAACTTACACCATAATGAGCATGAGGATTTAGGTTCTATGCAAACATACATTGTGTTATCTGCTTTGGATTTGAAGGATCCACTACAAAGCCTGGAAGGACTGATAAAACTCTGACCACAGCCAGCAACAAAGCTCACAAGCAGCAATGCTGAGTAGCACCTAACAGCCATCAGAGAGGAAAATAGATGGACTGGAATAGATCAAGTGGCTGAGGGAACTGGGGTTGTTCAGTCTGGGAAAGAGAAGGCTCAGGGGAGACCTTATTGCTCTCTCCAACTACCTGAAAGGAAAGTGTGGGGAGCTGGGAGTCAGCCTCTTCTCACAGGTAACTAGTCTAGAGGGAATGGCCTCAAGTTGTGCCAGGGGAGGTTCAGGTTGGAAATGAGGAGACATTTCTGCTCAGAAAGAGCAGCCAGGCATTGGGACGGGTTGCCCAGGGAGGTGGTGGAGTCACTGCCCCTGGGGGTGTTCAAGGAGAGGTTGGACATGGTACTTAGGGACAGGGTTTAGTGGGTGGCATTGGCAGTAGGGTGATGGTTGGACCAGATGATCTTGGAGGTCTTTTCCAACCTTAATGATTCTATGATTCTAAATGCAATCTGTAGGGCAGCATGGCACAGGTGTTCATGACCTACCAATTCAATGATTTTGGAGAGGCCTGTGGTATGACTAAGTCCCAGCCAGCTTGCTGGGCACGGACATAGATGTGCTCCCTTGCACCCACACTATGCTGAAAGGCTCTTATGGGACTCTGGAGGAGCTGACAGCCATCAACCTCTCTTCCTGTCCATTCCCCACCTCCAGCTCTCTCCACCTCTGCTCCCTCCCCAGATACTTTCCCCAAATTCTTCTCCCCTGGGGACTTTGGTGCTGCTTCTTCTTCTGCCTCTGCTGCCAGCCTCCAGTCTTAGCTGTTCCCTACAGAAAAACCTGTCTGAGTTTGGGCTGGCAGCAACTGCATCCCTGCCCCACACCATGCCAGCTCAGCTCTGGCAGAGCCTGTGCCCTGTGTGCCAGGCAGCTTCTGCATCCCCTGTGTGCCTTGGAAGGGCATTTCTGTGGTGCTTCCCATGTTTATATCAGGAGCTGGCATGTCCAACAGACACCCCAGATAATCTGTCCACACATTATTTACAATGGCTGGTATACACTATCTCTTAATAATAATAATAATAATGAATTAAACAAACAAGCAATATAGGAAAGTACAGGTCCAGGGATAGACCCCTGCAGCATTCTTCTTCCTACCAGCATCCATGTGGAGTATGGCCTGCTAACCACTGCCCACTGAGCCTGACCACCCAATCGGTTTTTTACCCATCTAGCTGTCCATCCATCCAGACTGTTATGTCGAACATGAATGTTTGAAGGACTCAATGGTTGGAAGATAGAGCATATGCTTCTCCAACATTCAGTTTGTGAACATCTTAAGAACTGCCATGTGAGTTTTTCGATCCTTTGTACATGTTAGCTCCAGAGCCTTTAAGAACATGTCATTTCCTTGTCTTGAATATGGCTCACATGAATCTGGCATTGCAAAAACACAGACAGCATAAAAATATTACATTGTAAATACACTAAACAATGGCTATTTCACTGATTATTTAATATCACGCTTTAGATGACAGTTTTCTCTCTGACTGTTATCATTTACTTCTAATGTTTGTATTTTCTGTAATGAATCCAGAACGTGTGAATGAGGGAAACTAGAACTATTCAGTCCCTCACAAAATACTGGTCTTCATAATTGTGTGCTAGGGAAATTAGATATTTGGAAACTAGAGACAAGTAAGGCTTGGCTGGTTTTGTGCTGCCCTGGCAATACAAGCATGGTTTTGCTGGCCAGTGCTCTGACTGCTTTGGTCTGTTCTGAATCTCTCCTTAAAAGTTGAAAAAATTTGAGTGGTTTTAGCACCAAACATTGTAACAGAAAAACATTAAAAATAGCAAGGGATGTTGTCAAGAGTTTATTTGCAAACTCTTTGCTAACTTTTAGAACCCAAAGATATTGCTAGACAAACAAGTATGTTAAAATACAGATAAAGCTGCTCTTCAGCAAGATAAGGGAAAAATGAAACACAGAGCCCAAATCACCTATTCTCAGCCTAAAAAAATTAGAGTTGAGCTAACTCTTGGAAGAGTACCATGTTGACTGTTACTGCTGTATCACTGAGACATTCAGAAATACTTAATGCTTCCAAGCAATTACGATGTGAAGGAAAAATATTTTAAAAATGGGTCTTTAAAAAAATCACAGAATCAGAGTACTTGAGGCTGGCAGGCACCTCTGGACATCTAGCTCCTCTGCTCAACAGGGTCAGCTACTGCAAGTTGCTCAGGGCCACATCCAGTCAGGGTTTGAATATCTCCAACAATTAAGACTCCACAGCCTCTCTGCCAGTGTTGGACTACCCAATAGTAGAAATGTCTTTTCTTATGCTGAAATAGAATTTTCTTCACTTCAGTTTGTGTCCATTGCCTCCTTTCCTGTCACTGGGCACCACTGAAAAGAGCCTGGCTTCTCTCCTTTGCACCCTCCCTTCAGGTATTTACACACACTGGTGAGATTGTCCCTGAACATCCTTTTCTCCAGGCTAAACAGCCCCAGGTCTCCCAGCATCTCCTTGTATCACAAAGGCTCTAGTCCCTTAATCATTTTTGTGACCCTTCAGTGGGCTTGTTCAAGTACACGTCTCTCTCATGCTGGGGAGCCCAACACTGGACACAGCACTTCCAGATGGGTCTCACCAGAGCTGAGCAGAGGGAAAGGATCATCCCCCTTGACCTGCTGGCAATGTTCTGCCTAATGCAGCCCAGGGTACATTGGCTTTCTTGCTGCAAGGGCACATTGCTGGCTTATGGTCAACCTCTTGTCCATGCTCCCAGGACTTTCTCTGCAAAGCTGTTTCCCAGCCAGTTGGCCCCCAGCCTATGTTGGTACATGAAAATCCTTTTCATCTACTCTGGGGATAAATAATAAGGTCAACATTCAAAAGAACTTTGTCACCTTGGAACAATTAGGAGGAGTTTACATACCCATGGCCCCAAGAGCCCTTACAGTACTGCCTTCAGGTCCTGAGAGGCTACAGGAGTGGGGCTCTTTTCATCTTCCTTCACATCTCTGCATGTGAGCTTGCCACCCACAATTTGCTTTATGGACAATATGCATGTCTAGGGTACAGTTAGTCCTGACTACTTTACTAAGAAATGGGTTATATGGCACAGCTGCTTGTGTCCTTCCAACTGCTGTAAGGGGAATCTAGGTGAATCCTTGGGTCAGATGAATCCATCCCTTGGTCTCCATGATTTCGCAGCAAAATACAGGACACCAGATGATGATGTCCTTTTTCTTTGTTTTTCATTTTTATGCAAAGGACATGGCTGTGAGAAGCTGAGTCCCACAGAATTGCCTCAGGGCTGCAGGTACTCGTGCCCAGGAAAGTCAGAAAGATTTAAAAAATACTGCTACTTCTTCAGAGCCAAGCTTTCTTCCTATGCTTGATGTGCTGACTCCAAAACCCTTTCACAACAAAGAGTATGGCTCTGGGATTTCATCTCTGCAGGGAGGAGATAAGGATATTTGGATGCTGAAAGGGGTTATTTGCATATTTCAAGTTACTTTATTTCAAGTTACTATCCAAATACCAGTCTCCAGGTTTGTAATGGTCATTTTTAGTAACGTTATTGCTTTGTGATGCTCTGCACTTCCTTCGCTGTCTCGTTTCATTGCTACTGTAACATGTCTGGGAACAACAAGCAAACCAACTCCAGTTTTTTCTATGCATTTAAAAAATAAAATAAAATAAATTGTAAACATGGTTGTTGCTAAATGAAGTTGTGCCTTCCTGTACAAGTGCTTCCATAAATACATGTTTTGTACCATTACTAAGAAAAAACCTTCAAATTCTGACTATTCTAATAAAGCGCTTGTATTACTGAAGCTAAAGGTACAAGAATGACTAAACTTGCTGAACCAAGGCAGAGTCAGATTTTTTTTTCCTGGAATATGTATGAGCCACTCATCATTGCAAAACCTTATGGTCAGGTTAAGCCTCCAGCAGTGGCATTCCCCTTCAGAAAGTGGAAGTTCCTTGCACATAAAAAAAGCTGTAATGACTGAGGCTGCAGGATGTACAACAACTGCAGATTATCACAGCAGCCAGTTGCGAGTGAAACAAAAGTGACTTCTGAATCACCAAGGGTCCCAAGCTGTGTCTGCTGCTACATCAAAACCATAGTTGATGTCTCTTGTTTCTTTTTCAGGTCCTGTCTAGGAGACAGCGAAATTCCTGTTATACACTTGACTTGCTGCCTGAACATTGTAATGGCAGTTTTTTTTTCTGTCTTTGACTACTAGCAGAAAACACGCTGCTCTCTGTCAGAGAAAATATCACCAAAATCAATGGATCTTGCCCATGTGTTTCTAAACTCTCCGTGGGTTTCACGTTCATGGCATCTGATCAATGAATTTCCCATAAGGACTAAGCATAGAAGATAATGATAGAAAAGACAGGTCAGAAAGGCCTAACTTTTAACCAATCTCACTTAAATGCTTAAACTTATGCTTCTTATGTGCGAGGCACAGCAGACACAAACAGATAAGCCAGTAATGCACCAGTGAGGCTGCTCAGCAGGAGCAAGACACTACTTGACCACACAGCCCTCAGCATGCAGACACATCATGCGAAGTTCCAGCTGAGGCTGCAGGGATCCCCTCTGCCAGGAGAACACCACCTCCCAGGGCAGCTAGGTTCTCACCACGTTTCTCACTTAGCATAGTGGCCAGAATGGCTCACCTTCACACCCACAAAAACCCACCCCCTTAGCCAAATGCTATGTCTAACTAAATTCTTGGGAGTGGTTCTTTCAGTGGGAAAATGCTGTGTCCTACTTTGGCAGTGCTGCTTTTCTGCTCTTCTGCTCCAAGCTTCCCTGCCAGCCCCCTGCCTACCCTGAGACACCCCACTCAAATGGGCACGGTTCAGCTTGGGAAGATGGATGAAACCAGAGTGCACAATGATGCAGCTGGAGACCATCTGCTCTCAGCCATGGGACCTACAGATGTGTACGCACATGTTGCTACAAAGCACAGAACTAGCAATTGTGTGTGTTTTGTGAGGCTGGAGCTGAGAATGGGAACAATTAAATAAGCATAGAGGCAGAAGTAACTACAGCATTTGTCAAAGCAGTGCCTAGAGCACAGGTCTCCACAGCTGTGTAGCAGTGCTGTGACCTGGTGCTTCTCTCTGGCCAGTGAATATCTGATTGTTACACGCAGAACAGAGGGCACTTAACTGAACAGGTAGGATATTCTGAAAATTCTTCCCAATTTGTGCTCCTCTGGAAATGTACCCAGAGTATTGGCTACTTTGTGGATTCAGGTAGGACTTAGGCAGCAGTGAGCACGCCTAACTAAATTTTCAGATGCCGATGAAAATTTAATGATTGAAACATGACCGACCACCTCTGATCAGACAGGTTAGCTGTTAGCAGTTGCATAATGGAGGATTTGGTGTCTACAGATGCAGTTAACAGAGGCTAAGGCTGGGTGTGCACCAAGGATCTATTCTATTACTAAGGAGGTATGTGAGCTGCTCCAGCTGAGCAGCTTCAAAGTGTGGTGTTTGAAACCAGCACAGGTCCCTGACACAGCACTGAAATCCAAGCCCAGACCTGCTCTAAGGTCCATGGTGCTGCCAGGGGAGGTGTCTCCTCCCTACTCTCACCCTGTGCCCTTGTATTCCCAACTCCATCCTCTACAAGTCTGGGTCTATACTAATACATGTTTACTGGATCAGAGAACTTAATGAAAGCTAATCCTGGTCATGCTACAGCTTACTTTTAGAGGCAGTGTGGATGTTGCTCAGCCTAACCTACATGAAATCCCACACAGACCTGCACGCTGCACTTTGAGCAAAAAGGTGTTCTTTAAATCCCTCAAACCCAGTAAAGAGTGGGTAAAACTGATATAAATTATTTAAAAGGGTCACATGCTGAAGTGTGAATAAGTCTGAATATGTAGACTTAGTTTTCCCTGATAGTGCAATATAGAGAAGGGAATTTGAAGGTTGCTCACATGAGCTCCTTTTGCCAGTCCTTTTCTCAGATCTATGCTCAGGTATTTATTTATAAGACCTCTTCTGTGCTGATTTTGCTCCTTTTAACTTATAAGAAAGACTTAGCTCTAATTTAAAGGGAACTAAATAATGTCTGTACAGCACAGTACTCCAGATAAACATAAAAATACTAGAGTATAGGTAAAAGCCAAAGTAAGCTTTACTAGCAGGGTCAGAACATGACTTTGAGTGGCATTTATCTGCTAATTATCCCTTAATGGTTGTGTCTGACAAATAACACCATGAGAGGAACTTAAAAAATGTCTCTGTTGATAGCTCTGACAACTCTGGTGGAAGATAGAGATCTGTCTAGGATGAGTCAAAGGTAGGGCATGACAAACATCACAGAGACAAGGACTTGGTTTCAGATATTTCTCTGGGTCTACAGAGAAACACCAGTTATGGAAGTGTTACATTTTGTCTGACCCTGACACTGTAGGAAGACAAGCTTTCACAGATTGGGGAGGGATTATAAATCTTTATCCCCTTGCCTTAAAACACAATAGCTGGCTCAGCAAGGCAATCTTCACATTTTTGGTCTGCCTGCAGAACATGTTTAGCTGCACAACATAGCTGTGGTTTTCCTTCCTATTAAAACCAGGATATAATGTATTCAGCTATTACATTCCTTTATTTTTGTTATGTAAATGCACAATAATACTCAGTATTACAAGAGGCTGCCCCCAGCCTATGGCACAAAGCTCTGTGTTACCCAGAAACCTTCCCATTGGTATGAAGGAGAGCTCCCAGCCCTGCCACTTCGCAAAGCCTCCTGCGTGGCAGCAGCTGTCTGCCACCCACCACCTCAGTGCCAAGCACAGGGTGCTCTCACAGCCCTGGAGGGGCTGGTGACAGTCATTCCTTAAGCCAGACACATTTTACATGAAATGTGGGTGTGGGAGATAAGCCATGGCTTTAGGCTCTTCAGTTTTGAAGGAGCTGGAATCTTGCTCCAGTTCACTTTATAGCAATTTTTGTGTTCGTGTCTGATTTAGCAAGGCTGGAAATCATGATTTATAAGCATGAGAGGAGAGGATGTGGAGCAAATTCCTGTAATCTTAGGGCCTGGTGCCTCAGGACTTCAAAGGCTGTGATATTTTGGGTGTTTTCTCCAAGTTGCCCGGTTCCTTCAGGTTATGGGGGCATTTGCCCACGAGTTTTGTGGAGTAACTCCTGAGTGTTCATACGTTTATTTTTTCCCCTGGTCTTCAGCATTTACAGCACAGGCACTTTCTCTTAAAGCATAATGTTGGTCTTACATTGTCTAAACAGAAAAAAAAAAAAAAAATGCACATCTGCTTCTGCTGATGCTTTTGGTTTTGCTCAACTTTCACTGGAACAGGCAGTACATCCCCAGACTACAGCACATGGACATCAGGGA
Source organism: Aythya fuligula (assembly GCF_009819795.1). Classification (NCBI taxonomy): domain Eukaryota; kingdom Metazoa; phylum Chordata; class Aves; order Anseriformes; family Anatidae; genus Aythya; species Aythya fuligula. The sequence goes on along the minus strand of NC_045560.1, from coordinate 139,245,358 downwards.
ACAGCTACATGTGGCCCTGTAATACCACATTGCTGCTGCTAGTAACAGGCCAGGAGCTCTGAGGCAAGTCTGCAAGGCCTTCGGGCTGCTGCTTGTTAGTCTTGCTCTGTCTGAACTCCTCCTCACCTGACTGCAGCTCTGGTTTACTTGGTTTGCTGCAGATCTGGGCATAACATGGGGCTGCAGGCCAGTGAAGAGAGAAGGAAGGTGCAAAAGTGTGTTAGCAATTGTACACAAAAGACCCCAGGAGAGAGGAAGAAGAAACCCTCAACACAAACGTCCCACTCCAGAATGCACTTCAGAAGCTGGAAACTCCTCCACCCACACCAGAATGAAACAGCCCACCTTAGAGGAGAAGGGGAAGGGTGAGCATAACTTAGGGAAAAGGAATAGAAAATAAGAAGTGTGTATACAACAATTTTTAATCGGGTTCTATTTTGGGGAAGCACTCTTTAAGCACTGAGGTGAGGTACCCAGAAAAGCGCTGTGCTCTGAGGTGCAGCTATACTACTATTATTGTTATTAATATGATTATTCTCTTTTTTTGTAGATTGGGAACTGAGGTTTACAGGATTGTGTTTAGTGTACTTAGATATGACTTCAGTGACTTCTCTATGATTTTGCAAGGAGTCTGTGAGAGGCAGGCATCCCAGAAGGGTCACTGAGTCCAGTCCTTCCAGTCACAGGCACCAAATCATATAACCCCTCTGAAACCTCTCATGGTCTATACACATCGAATTGCTTCTCTGCTTACAGAAAAACAAAGCAGTTATCCTTCCCTCCTGACACAGTGTTTCAGATGTTTCACTGAGTGACTGTGCATTCCAACTTGCTATTCATTTTATTAATATTATAAAAGATATTCATGGTAGTAAAGAAACAAGTGAACAACATTTTAAATGGCTACTGTACCGTATCCAGAAATCTCATGTCTCTTGTCTCAGCCTTAACAATTCACAAATGCATCAAATTCCTTTTTAGGTCCCAGTAGCCACAAACAGTCCTATTGATTTCCATTGTATTTGTGAGGTCTGGAGCCAAGGTTTTAGTGCAAGACTGTGTCTGAGATGTTTTCTGGAAATACCACGAGTGGTTTTACAGTCTACCAGCATCCAGAGGCAGTGTGGAGATGCTTTCATTACTGCTTCAGTGGGTAAAGAGAAGACTATTGCCCAGGGCAATCAAGCCAGTCCTGGCTTTTTCTCCTGCAACTTCAGTTCAGAGTTCACTGAGGGAACTTGCTAAGAAAAGTTTCTGAAATCAGCTTTAGTCATCTAAACAAGATGAGATAGAGACAAAATCCTCTTCACAGTAAGTAAAAGCACTCATTTGTTAGAATTTTCAGTGTTGAAAGCAGTGATTTGGCATTTGCCTTCTGACCAGAGCTTTGAGGCAATTAAGGTCAGGTAGCTGCTGCTGTTACAGCCTGGATTTTTATCAGCCTGAAAAATGTTGAACTGTCATGAGCTGAATGTCCATACCATCACTGCATCTCTGAGTTTTTTGATCCCCAGAACCTTGGAAGTTAAAACCAGAGATTAAATCCCATCCAGTACTAAATGTGTTGTATGCAGTCACTCTTGCCTCATAGGTTGAGAAGACACTGCTGAGAAGTGAAATTGGTTGCTGCAATTAGCAGAGTGATTGTGAAAAAATTGCAGCATCTTAACATCAGAGGTTTGTACATCTTAGGATTTAACTCTGTGTGCAAGACAAACAAGAGAGCAGAACCTAATGCAGCCTGAGCAGACTACAAAATTTTCTCTTTAATCTTCCACTTTAATTTTACCTCCATGAATTCACATGGGTCACATATTTCACACAGAATTTCACACAGAATTTTCTAGGTTGGAAGAGACCTCAAGGTCATCGAGTCCAACCTCCAACCTAACGCTAACAGCCCTCCACTAAACCATATCCCTAAGCTCTACATCTAAACGTCTTTTGAAGACTTCCAAGGATGGTGACTCCACCACTTCCCTGGGCAGCCTGTTCCAATGCCTCACAACCCTTTCAGTGAAGAAGTTCTTCCTAACATCTAGCCTAAAACTCCCCTGGCTCAACTTAAACCCATTCCCCCTCGTCCTGTCACCAGGCACGTGGGAGAACAGGCCAACCCCCACCTCGCTACAGCCTCCCTTGAGGTACCTAAAAAGAGCGATGAGGTCGCCCCTGAGCCTCCTCTTCTCCAGGCTGAACAAGCCCAGCTCCCTCAGCCGCTCCTCGTAGGACTTGTTCTCCAGGCCCCTCACCAGCTTCGTCGCCCTTCTCTTCATCCGCTCAAGCACCTCGATGTCCTTCTTGTAGCGAGGGGCCCAAAACTGAACACAGTACTCGAGGTGCGGCCTCACCAGAGCTGAGTACAGGGGGACGATCACCTCCCTAGCCCTGCTGGTCACGCTGTTCCTAATACAAGCCAGGATGCCGTTGGCCTTCTTGGCCACCTGAGCACACTGCTGGCTCATATTCAGCCGACTGTCCACCATCACTCCCAGGTCCTTCTCTGCCTGGCAGCTTTCCAACCATTCCTCTCCCAGCCTGTAGCTCTGCTTGGGGTTATTGCGCCCCAGGTGCAGGACCCGGCACTTGGCCTTGTTAAACTTCATGCAGTTGACCTCAGCCCATCGGTCCAGCCTATCCAGATCCTCCTGCAGAGCTTTCCTACCCTCAAGCAGATCGACACACGCACCTAACTTGGTGTCATCTGCGAACTTACTGAGGGTGCACTCGATGCCCTCGTCCAGATCATCGATGAAGATATTAAAGAGGACCGGCCCCAGCACCGAGCCCTGGGGGACGCCACTAGTGACTGGCCTCCAACTGGACTTGGCTCCATTCACCACGACTCTTTGGGCCCGGCTATCCAGCCAGTTTCTAACCCAACGAAGCGTGCGCCAGTCCAAGCCAAGAGCAGCCAGTTTCTTGAGGAGAATGCTGTGGGAGACGGTGTCAAAAGCCTTGCTGAAGTCAAGGTAGACCACATCCACAGCCTTTCCCTCATCCACCCAGCGCGTCACTCTGTCATAGAAGGAGATCAGGTTCGTCAGGCATGACCTGCCTTTCATAAAGCCATGCTGACTGGGCCTGATCGCCTGCTTCCCCTTCAAGTGCTGCATGATGACTCTCAGGAGGATCTGCTCCATGAGCTTTCCTGGCACTGAGGTCAAACTGACAGGCCTGTAGTTTCCTGGGTCAGCCCTCCGGCCCTTCTTGTAGATGGGCGTCACGTTTGCTAGCCGCCAGTCGATTGGGACCTCCCCCGATAGCCAGGACTGTTGATAAATGATGGACAGCGGCTTGGCCAGCTCCTCTGCCAGTTCCCTCAGTACCCTTGGGTGGATCCCATCTGGCCCCATCGACTTGTGCACATCTAAGTGCCGTAGCAGGTCACCAACCAGTTCTTCATGGATAATGAGGGCCACATCCTGCTCCCCATCCCCTTCCACCAGCTCAGGGTACTGGGTATCCAGAGAACATCCGGTATTGCCGCTAAAGACTGAGGCAAAGAAGGCATTGAGCACCTCCGCCTTTTCCTCATCTCTTGTAACTAAGTTTCCCCCCGCATCCAGTAAAGGATGGAGATTCTCCTTAGTCCTCCTTTTTGTGTTGATGTATTTATAGAAACGTTTTTTGTTATCTTTAATGGCAGTAGCCAGATTGAGCTCCAGATGAGCTTTGGCCTTCCTAATTTTGTCCCTGCACAGCCTCGCTACTTCTTTAAAGTCCTCCTTAGTGGCCTGCCCACTTTTCCAAAGCTTATAAACCCTCTTTTTCCTCCTAAGATCAAGCCACAATTCTCTGTTGAGCCAGGCCAGTCTTCTTCCCCGCCAGCTCGTCTTTGGGCACGTGGGAACACACCGTTCCTGCGCCATTAAGACTTCCCTCTTGAAGAGCGCCCAGCCTTCCTGGACCCCTCTGCCCTTCAGAACCGCCTCCCAAGGGACTCCACCAACCAGTGTCCTGAGCAGCTCAAAGTCAGCCCTCCGAAAGTCCAATACAGCGGTTTTACTGGTCCCCTTCCTGGCCTCGCCAAGAATAGTGAACTCCACCATTGCGTGGTCACTCTGCCCTAGACAGCTCCCGACGATCACGTCCTCCACCAGTCCTTCTCTGTTTGTGAAGAGAAGGTCTAGCGGGGCACCTCCCCTGGTAGGCTCACTAACCAGCTGCGTCAGGAAGCTATCTTCCACGCTCTCCAGAAACCTCCTAGACTGCTTTCTCAGGGCTGTGTTGTGCTTCCAGGATATGTCAGGGAAGTTGAAGTCCCCCACGAGTACAAGAGCTGATGATTTTGCAACCTCTGTCAGCTGCCTGTAGAATTCCTCATCCGTCTCCTCATCCTGGTTCGGCGGTCTATAGCAGACCCCGACCAGGACACTAGCCTCGTTGTCCCTGCCGATCCTAACCCAAAGGGACTCGACCTTGTCTTTCCCAACCTTGAGTTCTACAACCTCGAAAGACTCTCTAATATAGAGAGCCACACCACCACCCCTTCTATGCTGCCTGTCCCTTCTATAGAGCTTATAGCCAGGCATTGCAGCACTCCAGTCATGAGACTGGTCCCACCACGTCTCCGTGATGGCAACCAAGTCGTAGCCTGCCTGCCGCACGATGGCTTCCAGCTCCTCCTGTTTGTTACCCATGCTGCGTGCATTGGTGTAGATGCACTTCAGCTGGGCCATTGCCTTATCCTCCGGCCTTGCCATTGTTCCCCCTGGCACAGCCCCAACAATCCTAGCCTCAGCCCCATCCCCCTTCCTACCTAGTTTAAAGCCCTCTCAATGAGCCCTGCCAGTTCCTGGCCCAGGATCCTTTTTCCCCTAAAAGATAGGGACCCGTCTGCGGCCATCAGGCCAGGTGCTGAGTAAAGTGCCCCATGATCAAAAAACCCAAGATTTCTGCGTTGGCACCAGCCCCGGAGCCACGTGTTTAACAGGTGGGCTTTCCGTGTCCTCTCTGAACTCCTCCCTGCCACCATAGGGATGGACGAAAACACCACCTGCACTCCCGCTCCATCCACTAACCGACCCAGCCCCCTAAAGTCCCTTTTGATAGCCTTGAGGCTTCTCTCTTCGATGTTATCACTGCCCGCCTGGACTATCAAAAGGGGGTAATAGTCAGAGGGGCGTACCAGGTTAGGAAGCTTCCTGGCAACGTCCCTGACCCTGGCCCCAGGGAGACAGCAGACTTCCCTACGGGTAGGGTCCGGCCGACAAATAGGGCCCTCTGTTCCCCTAAGAATCGAGTCACCAACAACAATAACCCTCCTGTCTTTTTTGGTGGAGGCAGTCCTGAGGCGCGGAGTCGACCTCCTCGCCCCAGGCATCCTCCTGGGAACATTTGCTACCTCTTCCTCACACACCGGCCTCTCAATCTCTAGGGCCTCAAACCTGTTGTGTAAGGGCACCTGGGAAGGTGGGGCCGGAAGGGGAGAGCATCGCCTGCGATGTCGAGCAGGGACCTGTTTCCATTCCTCCTCAGCTCCCAGATCCCCTCCCTCTGCCCGACGGGGCCAGGGCAGGGGGTCCGCCCCCATTTGGGGAGTCTCACCTCGGCACCTCCCCTTGAGGCCCTGCAGGGAGTTACTCCAGAAGTCTATCTCCCGCTCACACTCCCTGAAAGAGAGTAAGAAGTATGTTTTTTTTAATGTTAATATGGAATTTTCTTACAAGAAAAAGGTCAAAAAGTAAAACTGTGTAGTTTGTTGGTCACATAGGAAGGATGAGTGTGGCAGTGATGCACCTTATATGAAGGGAAAGATGTTGTCAGAGCTGGAGGTTGAAGGAGAGGACAAAAGGACCCAGGAGAACAGGGTCACTTCACTCCATAGCCTGCTTGTACGCTGATCTCTTCCCTGTGCCTGTGTGTGCACATGCTTAACTTCTGTCTCTAAAACACGCTGTATGCTTAAAAATAATTCTGAATGTCAGGGAAAGGTAGAATAGGGAAAAAAAAAAAAAAAACACTTGGAGAGAGGATGGCCACATTACAGCCCAGCACTAGACAGTGCTCTATTTGAGATGGACAAAGCAGTGAAGCAGTGGGCACAGCAGTTCAGCAAAAGGCTTCTCAGGGAAGTGCTGTACCAGTTGACTGTCAGGCTGCAGCCACACTTTGCATCGAGCCCTGCACTTGAAGAGCAAACCAATACAACCCGAAACCCACCTCTGTCCCGCACATCCCATGCCTGGGAGGTGATGGCCGAGGCTGCCACAGCCAGGCAGGCCAGAGGCTACAGCCTGCACGCAGCACTGTGCATGCTGCCGTGTGTCAGCTGCACTTCGTGTGAGCATCTAAAGTAGACCTCTCTATTTTTTGCTCTGAGTACACTGTGATCTGCGGTGGAATAAATTAATCTTTTGGTACAAAACCACTTTTATGCAAGGATGTGAAGGAGCACCTAAAAGATTTCTCCACAGGCAAGGCAGAGCCCTCAGAACCAATTAACAGGGAACACACTGTGCTGAAAAGTCTTCGTTTTCCATTTCCTGGGCCAGGGAAAGCAAAAAAAATCAGAGCGCCATTAAAATCGAAATTTAATGTAGGAAGCAAACCTTTTAACACAGGAAATGGGAGGATTTAGCAGAAATAAAGCCTTTTACATTTTTGTTTCCTGCCCCTCTTCGGTGCACGTGGTGTGAACCCGAGCCTGTTATCTCCCTCCTGCTTCCTGCAGCTCTAAAGGGACCTGGCTGACTCAGAGCCCAGACCCTGTGGTGCAGAAATTCCTCCCTATCAGTCACCCTCAGCTGACTGCTGCTGTTGGTGGCCCTGTCCCCAGCCAGCCTGCAGGGCAGCTGCCCCTCTCAGTGCAATGTTGTGTTTACTTTTGGTAAGTTCTGGGTAGATCCAGTGTTTTCTCGTATGTAATATATGGCACTCAACAGCTGTTGTCAACGCTGGTTTAATAGCAGGTAGTAAAACTTTTATGGAAGTGCTTTACCATGCTTTGCCCTAAACCAAAAGCACATGTAAGAGCTGCTCTTTGAACTTTGAATGTCAGCCAGCAATGGGATGTTACACCACTGCTCAGTCCGGCACATCCTTTCTTCACCCAGACTGCATGCTGAGTCCTGCTCACCTTTCTGTTAAAACCTGAAGATAATCTTTAATTTAAATGAGTTTTATTAGAGGAAAAAACATTCAAGAAAGTGTCTTTTTACATTGCTCATATGTAGATACTATATTATTTATATAATATTCTATATTGTATATACACATATATACATATACTTATATATATCCAAACCTTTGCATACTTTTTTCCATTCCCAAGTGACAAATCCTTAAAAGTCAATGGACAAATCCATCGGGTAAAATTTTAGCTGCATCAGTGAACAGGAATTTTGTTGTTGACTCTGATGATATAAGAATCCAAGACAGACATCTCCAGGGTGGGCTCCTCCAGTTGAAACAATAAATTGTTTTTAAAAAGGCAGTACAACTCCTGGGTTGGTTTTCTGTTTTTTTCAGCTTGTGCTGAAATCACAGAGGCTAGATTGCAAGTTCTAGTTCCTTCCTTACACAACATCTTTTCTACAAGCTGTTGCTCAAAGTTGTAAGTTTAGTTCAACTAAAGGTTAATAGCAGAACCAGAAGATGGCCAGACAGAGAAGAACAGACTGGAGAAAGAAAAAAAAAAAAAAAAAAAAAAAAGTCATTCTGTTTAATTTCAGCACTTCTAGAGAAGATATGCAATAATACTAATAAACCTGCACAAATCTACTCTCCAAGGCAACAATTATATTTGTTGCTTACTGACATATCTGCACAAACATGGTTTGGATGCCACAATCATTTCCCCTTCCTCTGAGTACACCGGAAAATAGATTAATGTGAAAATGGATGAGTATGTTTAGGCCACAGAACCCTTCTATGAAATTCCTACGTGAAACCACTGGTCTTCTCTCACACTGGAGGATATCTTCTAATACAACGTCTAGATTTGAAACACTCCCAGTGATGCTGAAAGCACCACATCTGTGGGTTAGTTGCATCATTAACTAATATTTTTCCAATGTTTTAGGAAAAAAAAAAAAAAAAAAAAGTGTAATTTCATTATGAGAAAGTGTCAAAAAACCTTAACATTTTGCCTTTGGTCTTTCTAAGCCTTTTCTGCAGGGCTGGAGGCCTTCCTTCTAGCAGAAGTTTTGCTACTGAGTAGGCCAGCTCTGAAAACTTGGAAGGGAAAGCCTGGAGTTGTTAGCATATGGAAAAAACTTTTGGAAACACAAATAATGTATTTCCCTCAGTGTGTTCCGGCTTTTGTTTTCTTCCAGTGTCTATTTGGTTGCATGTCTCTGGAGCAGCCTCGGGAGGCATGGCTCATCCTCTAAACTGTGCTGTGCATGTTGTTGTCACCTCCTTGCACACTTGCCTCTTGGTGTCCACAGGACTCCAAGAAACCTTTCTTATGTGTTCATTTTTTTCTTAAATGATGGCCTATATGGTGTTTTAGACTGCAGTCTGTGTTACGAAACTGGTCTCTCAAAATCAGGCCCAGCCTGCTGGTGTAGCAGTGATTTCTGCAGTCCTTACACAAGCCAGACCACCTTTAGCACAGCCCCATGTCCTCCTAGCACCAGATCTGCCAGTTTAGCCTGCATCAGCACCCTCCCCAGGCACATGTCCCACCGGTATTACTGGAACTGACATTAACAAGAGGAGATCTTAGCTGAAGTGACATTCTTTTCTTCATCATTTCTCTGGCTCAGATGACAACTTAAGAGTTTTGTCTCATTTTCAAGTGTATTGATGGTATACAGAGACTGGGTATGGCCTTCAAAACTGGGAGCCCATCAGGCATTAATGTCAAAATAAAATCAGGTTAGAAACTTCATTCATCACTGCTTTACTTTTGTGTTCCCTTTCTTCACAGAAGTACCCTTCTTCTGATAGAAGTGCTTGGCTCCTCAAGCTCATTGTCTCACACTCTGGAAAGGGGAATAAGTAACTGAATAGTAACTACGACTGGGACAAAATACAGTAGCAAGTTTCCCTGCTGAACACCATTCTCTTCAACTGGAATGAACATGTATCAGAGGGATAAAATAATATGATTTTAGGATTAAATCATAGTTGATAGTAAAAGGAAAAAAAAAAAAAAAGCAAGGTTAAATTGAAGATTAAAGAAGAGGTATGCTTTCTGACAACAGATATAGGCTGCTTATGTATGAGGACCTTGTGACTTGTAGAAGACGTGGAGTTTAGTCTAAATCAGAGGAAAGGAATCCCGTTTCTGTGTTGTGAGTGAGGTGGCCTGTGAGAGATGGCAGGGTTGGTGAAGTCTATTTTATTCAGCATCTGTTTAAATCCAAAATCCTCAGATCCAGGACCAGAACACAGCCATGCCTATCCACTCAGCCCACCCCTCATTCCTACTAGTCCATCTGTCTCTGCCTTAGCTGGGAAAGTCCTTTATCCACCATGTGCCTCAGAGCTGGCTTTAGGGACCCTTTCTGCTAGGTGAGAGATTTGGGTGTGAAGCTTCTCTGGAGCAGTCCCACATTTGGGACTAATGAAACTCAACATGCTTTTAAAATGAAACATGAGGCAGAAATAACTACCTGAAAGAAAGACTGCCCTCCTCTTTTTGGGAGAGAGCTTTCACCCTGCCCATCATGAACCCTTGCTATTTCACACATATCCAGACCTGTCTCTACTGTCTCTGCTGGGCTAGCTCAAGGCATCTCTTGCCCTGCAACCACTAAGGTTATTTTGGCTGCCACCCTGCAGCACTCAGTACATGTCTTCACCAGCCTTGGTCTGGAGGCTACAGCAGTGCTTCTTCTGTACTGGAGTGGTAGGCCTCAGTGAAAAATCCATTTAAGTGTATAGAGAGAATTAATGGGATTCAGCTGACTGGAGCTATTCCCTTTATAGTCAGCAACAAGAATGAGTACAACTAAGCTATGACCCATGCTCATCCTAACAGAGACATCTAAAATGTCAGACTGAGTTCTAAAAGTGCCAGTTCCACTGCCTGTAAAGGGAGGCCAGATTGAACAACCCAGCTGGCAGACTGATGAAATTAGGTAAGATGACCTAGATACATGCTAGACAGCAGAGCATCCTTAAACTTTAGTACCATGAGAGAGGGCATATCCAAGGTGAAGGCAGAGAAACAGTGTTGGGAGCTAGGGGGGGCTGTGGTAAATTTGCTGTTGTAATACATGCAGAATGTGTAACCCCAGGTTATGGATTTATGTGACCAATGCAGTGGTGAACGGGCAGGAGGAGAGCCCAATACTTAATGGGGATCAACAGCCACAAAATCTGTCTGGTGTCATTAGATGGGAAACCTGGACCACTCTCTTCTCATAGGAACGTCCATCAGAGGGAGATACCATGCTCCTATTATGTAGGATAACAGTGGGTAACGTATTTTCTCTCCCTGAGGAGTCCCAGTCTTCCATGGAAGTGGAATATTTGGCAGAGGGCACTTCTTAGATGCTGCACTGAGATGGCTGTGCTGGCTATAAGACAGTTCAGTGATGAATGAAAAATAATTAGAGCACAGGTCTTGTCCTGCAGCTCCCTGTGCCTCCATATCTCTCAAGAGCCAAAAAGTCCTTCCACCTCACTGCTGATTCATTAGTAATTTTTGGTACCTGCATTTTAATGTTTAGTGAGACATATAAACACTTCTAACAAACCCAGCCCTGGCTACACACTGATCACCATCTAACTGAGCCATGCCTGTCATCTGTGAAGATCTTGAGGGATCTGTGGAGTTTCATATTCTCAATAACCCTCCTGGACATGAGCTCCTCTCCCAACAAAAGAAAGTTCCAGCGAAGTCTCAGTGGGAGATGAATGCATCACAGCTTCCTCCAGCTTGCTTCTCCCCCTGCAGAGTTTTGGGTAATAGTTATTCCTAAAACACATTCAGTTTTGTTCATTTCCAGGAGAGATGATGTATGGATTTGTCTTAATTTGACAATGGCCTATTGTGAAGCCTTGCAAGGCAGGAACTTATCCCTTAACTTTCCTTTTCTGCATGAATTGTGAGCTGTTTCCTTTCTATTTGCCATTTTCTTCTTGGCTTTCAACCAAGACAACACTATATATTTATTTATTTTTTCTTTACAGAGAGTAATGTGTTTTGAATGACTCAAGCTGTATTGACCTGAATACATGTGGCCAATGAATAGGAGGCTAGTAATAAATAAATAAAGAACACATTTAGGCGTAAGGGAACTTGAGAAAGAAAGAGAGTGTCAGTTAAATACTCATAAATATGATTTTTATGAAATTTCATTTCAGTGTTATTTGGCATCCTTAAAGGCCGTGGATCAGCAACAAGATTAAGGCTAGCCTGGAAAACCATGGGAGCCACCATGCTGGAACACAGCCTTTCGTTCCACCTAAGTTTGATCATGCCCCTGCTAAATGCTTCAAATGAAATTACATGATACCCCTTGGTAGACCAGGGCAGGACAACCCAACCCACCAAAAAAACTTATTGTTTTCTCTAATACTTGGAGATCAGCTTCAGCCCTGAAACACAAGTAACTGCACCCCTTCCACAAACCAGTTAGGTCAATGACAGCCCTTTAATGGAAAAACAAATCAAAGCAAATCAAAACGCAACACATGCACCCTGCTTATTTGTTTTAACTATTGAAACGCTTATGGGACAATAACACAGGTGCTTAACTAGACTAGGAAACACCTGGGTGCGGCCAAGGGATGGAGAGAAATGAATTAAATCACTTAGTAGTTTCTGTTTGTTTTTCCTCAGGCTTTGCTTGGTTCATTCAGATCATCCTTGTTGATTGTGATTAATCAGTCTTGAAGCTGTTATATTTTTGCAAATTCATACAAGTAGGACCAACTTAAGCAAACTAAATATTTGTCCAGACAATCAGACTTCTGGAAAAGCAGAAAATGACCATGGCTCCATTGCTTATTTTTTCTGAATCAGCTCTCTCAGCAAACTGGCTGGCTTTTATCCCTCCTGCAGAATATGTGCTGTAGTCCTTTTAGAATGCCCTCCAGCTCCCACTACTCCCGTCTCTTCTGTGGTAGCAACAACACATGATGGCTCTTCAACATCTCCCAGATGTTTCATTTAACTCCATAAGCCTGGACTTCCTGGGTCCCCTGGGTCCTGCCCCTAGCCAGGCGAGAATTGGTCTTCTTACGTCTCCATGCCTGCAAACTGGATCTGGCAAATTTAATTGAGCAGTGCAGATGTGACCTATTGAATGAAGTCCAGAGGCTGAAGTGAGCCAGGCACACCAGAACAATGCTGTTGAAGGGTTCCAGCAGCCAGGTGGCTTCTTGCTTGTCTTCAAGTGGAACTCAAGGAGCTGTCTGAGAGCAGAAATATAAACAAAACTCATGTCACCATGGCCAAGGTCTGCCACAGTGTTAGAATGAAGTCCTGAGGTTTGCATGAGAGGGTGGTGGGGCACTTTAGGGGAGGGAAAAACTTCAGTGGGTAAATTCCTCTCTTCTTCACATTTTTGCCTTCACAACATTCAAATTGTCATTCAGGTCTCAGAAGAGAGATTTTCCCTAAATGATTTCTGGGAGGAAAAAGTTCTGAAAGTAATAAGCACTGATTCTTCCCTTACATCTTATCAAGAGGATGGCATTGCAATTTTCGGAACTATTCACATGGACTACCCTGGAAGCTGAATTGCCTTGGGCCTCCTATGTAGCTGATAGTGAAAGGTGCTCAAAATGACTTTCCAGAGGATCCTAAATTAGAATTACCCTGGAGGGCCTCTTGTCTCCTTCCATTGAGCACAATTAAATAGACTCTTAATTTTGGCCTTCTGAATTCCACCTAAATTAGATGTCTGAAGACAGCCATCTCAGGCTGTATGCGTGGCTTGCTGAATTGCATTGACACCCAGCTGTCACAACTAAGTTTGTTAATCAACACTGGTCATGCACGCAAAGCTGCCAAGGGAGGGAAGGAGGTAACTACATGCCAGATTATTCTGAATCTGTTGCCAAAGGCATCTGCTCACATTTGAAGTATAAATCATACACATATTATCATAGAATCATAGAGTCATAGAATAGTTTGGCTTGGAAGGGACCTTAAAGATCACCTAATTCCAGCCCCCTACCATGGGCAGGGACACCTCCCCCCAGCCCAGGTTGCCCAAAGCCCCATCCAGCCTGGCCTTGAGCACCTCCAGAGATGGGGCATCCACAGCTTCTCTGGGCAGCCTGTGCCAGTGCCTTGCCACCCACAGACTAAAGAATGTCTTAATATCTGATGTAAATCTTCCCTCTTTCAGTTTAAAGCCATTGCTCCTTGTCCTATATTAGATGTGAAAATGTCATGTTGAGGCAGATTGGTCCTGCTCTCAGTTCATGAACCAATACTGAAGAAAATAAAGAAGGAAAACCTTTGCAGGCAAAGAAAAAAATTACTTTACAAAAATAAGTTGTTAGTTATTCAACTGTGTGACTGAAGATAACTAGTCCTACTGACACCGTGATCTTTATTGATAACTCAGCATGTTAATTAAAAACAAGAAATCCTGGGTTAAAAATGAATACCGTTGGGTTAGAAATGAATACAGTTCACAGAAATTGGTAGTCTGAAGTGAAGATCATCATGGTCATTTTCTTTTCTTTTTCACGCTTTTCTTTCCTGTCAGTAGGACAGGAAAGCTGAGAGCAATGCTAACAGGTTTTTATTGGTTTGAGGTTCTTTTTTGCTGGCAGGAACGTATCACTTCTGTATCTCCATTCAGCATGTCCTTGCCTAGCACCTGGCTCATGTGTTTTGGGAACAGATTAGAGTCAAGGTTTTCAGCTGATTTGGTGGTCTGTTCCCCTTCCTGTAACCCAAACATTTCTTGGCTTACTCTGAGATCTACTCTTCTTATTTACAGTTTTGTTTCAACAGCTAAACTGCATCGGTACCTATACAAAAATGTCTTTTCTCCAGATTGTATCTTTGCCAGTGAGGAATAAAGTTGTCTACCACAGTAGTGCCCACTAACCTAGGGCCATTCTTAGAGAGCCAGAGCTGCTGGCCTTCAGGCAGTTCTGCTTGTACAAATGAAGCACTGCAAAGGACAAGACTTGTTTGTGCATGTGGCCCTGAAAATACGTGCACTGATGCCTCAGGTAAGTGGCAGGTGGTAGCTAAGACTTCTGCAAGTCCAAGTTAGCTGATATGAGAATAAGCAGCTCTTGAGTCCAGAAGGTCAAAACAGAAAATCACAGCTTGGAAGCTGGTATGGAATCAGAATATGGACTGAGAAACTGTTACATAAAGAAAATCTTTGTCTTTGTGTCCTTGCCAGTGTGTGGTAAACCATAAGAAGGAACTTGAAATGTCGACAAGCTGCTTAACCTAGTTGCCTCCAATGCAGCAGCACTCTCAGTGTGCTGGTCCCTGGGTGATGGGGCTGGTATAGATAACTCTTCTACATCTTCAGGGCAGCTGCCTGCCACTGTTCAGGAATGCTGCAGCTAACATGCTAATTCATCAGAAACAAAACAGGGGATCAATAAAATATCTCTCCCATTGTTACATTGATAATTTCACAGTCCTCCTTCATCCTTCACTCTTCCCTAAATCTGCTTTTTATTCTCTTCAAGGGGGTAGTAATTTTGGTAGCTATTGTTCTTCAGACTAGATTGACATAAACTGGCAAGTGTAATACTAGCCTTTTCTTCATGCGTTGGATGCATATTCACATAGCAGGACTGTTTTGTTGCATTTTGTTGCCTAGTAAGTGTTGGGATTTTCTTTTGTTTTTATTTCAGTGTGTGGTATCACCTTAATATAAACATCATCTTTAAATCACTGATTGTTCCCTAACCACAACTGCAGCTAGAGATGACTTTGACTAACGCCTCTCACACCATCCCTGCTAACAGCTGTCCAGAGAAATAATCCATTTGACAGAAACAGTCTAACAGTGCCAGCCCCACTCCCACCCCACTGAGATATCCTAAACTTCTATGTATTTAAAACTAATGGCATCCAGCGCCCCTTATCCATTCTGTTTTCATGCCAACATAACTACAGCAATATATACATTTTGTATGGCACTTAAGAAACTGTTCTTGGTTGTAGGAAGATTCATGAAGGACAGGCACTTCTGACTGTTTTTCTCAGTGCTGTGCCACGTACTTTCTGCAGTGCTGTGATGCTCTTTCTTTTCTGTGTGACCTCATGTCAAATATATTTTGGGGCTTTAATGTCCTGTAGTTTAATTATCATAGATGGGCAATTGCTTCTCTTTTCTGCAAGGACTGGGCTGAGTGACCTGACAGGGCAGTTTGTCAGTTCTGAGGAACTGATTCCCAGACATTTCCTTCCTCATCAGTCATCAGCTGCCTGCTGCCCTCAGACCTGTTAATTACACAGGCAGCTGAGATAGGACTTGCTAATGAAGGACCATGGAGTCCTTGCTCTTATTCCTGGCTGCTGAGACTGAGTCCATCTCTCCTAAGCTCAGCTGCCACAAAGTTAGATATTCAGCTCAAAACAGTCATCGCTCTTTCTGCCTCTGTGGCCAGTGGGGAGAGAGGAAGAGAAATTGATCTCCCCAGAGCGGTTCACTCCATCCTAAATAGGATATCTAAAATAGGCATGTATGAAGCCAGTAATTCCAGAAGATGATTTATCTTTGGTCTTAGTAGTGTATACCTTTATTTTTTTGCCGGCTAAAACCAGCTTCCATGAATCTGTCCTAAATGTGGGCCATTCTTACCTAGGAGAATGTGTGCCATGCGTGTCTTCTTTCTCCCTTAAATTTTTGCTCTGGATTAAGGCTCACTGTAAATGTTTACCAAAGAGGGGACAGAGAGGGTAATCACACTTGAAAGATTCCTATAGATCTGTGTCTGCTTTTTGCTGCTTAGATGACTGATGCTGAGGTGAGCCTTACACCGAGATAAGAAAAATAAAGAAAATAGACACGAACCACTCCAGACCTCCTGCCCTCCCACCCTGCCAGTCACCTAACTTTGTGAAGAAGCAATGAAAGCTAATGCTTTGTCCTAAGCCTTGTTGATCCTCATACAGTTAGCGTCAGATTATTCAGATCCCTCTGTAGAGCCCTCCTGCCATTGAGCAGATCAACACTCCTGCCCAACTTGGTGTCATCTGCAACCTTACTGCTGGTGCACTCAATCCCCTTGTCCAGATCATTAAAAAGATATTGAAGAGAACTGGCCCCTATACTGAGCCCTGGGGGCCACCACTTGTGACCAGCCTGCAACTGGATTTAACTCCATTCACCACAGTTCTTTGGGCCTGGCCACCCATAAGTGAAGGACTGTTTGGAAAAATGGTAATATTGCAGACATTCTCGGCCTGTCACTTTCCAAGGCATAGGTGCCTAATTCAGCAGCAGTGCTTGAGTCTTGCCAAGCCCCAGCAACCACTACCTGTGCCAACACTCCCTCTGAAGAGCCAGGCAGAGAGAAAAGCTTCCATGCCCACCTTCGCCATCTCCACCCCTGCCCCTGGCCAGGCTACAGCCAGTTCTGGTTTTGGGAAGCACTGCCCCTGCTCCCCTCCCACTGAACTCCCTGGAGCTGCCTCATGTGGCTGTAGAGGTGTTGGCCTACAGCCTGCTCCCTGCTGCTTACTCCTGAACTACCAGTGCCTGGCCTCATTTGTGCCCTGCTCAAAAAAAAAGGCTAATGTTAGGTGGTATCTGGACAGTAGAGGCTTACTAACTTGTCTTTTTCATAGTCCAATCTGTTTAATATTACAGTCCAATAACTAAAAATCTAAAGCTACAGCTCTCCCAGTAAATGAAGCAGTGGCAGGAACAATGAAAGGTCCCCATGCCAGGGACCACCGCCGGCATTGCTTTGGGGAGGCCAAGCAGAGCCTTCCTGCCAGCCACTTGGAGTGTGGCCAGCCCTGAAATTGGGCTTTTTTTTTCTTCTTCTTCTTCTTTTTTTTTTATTTTTATTTTTTGTCATTTACCCGAGTTGCATGGCCACGTGTGCTTTGTACAGCCCCAGCACCTTTCACATCCTGGTGACACCAAAGCCTGAGCCCAGCCTCGCAGCTTCGGACAGCTTACGGTCATAACAGTGAGAAAAGAAACAAAGCACTGCAGACAAGCTCTGTAAAGAAAATGTTTTATTTAAAGTGTTAAATACCATCACCAGAATGAGTTTGATTTACATTAGTCGGTGTTCATTACAGGCCTAATCTGCCTTTTTTTTTTTTTTTTTTTTTTTCCCCAACTGTATTCCTTTTAACTTTTTAAAACATAGTATGTACAAGACAGCAGTGATCACTGGAATAGTGCTATTTACATGACTAAACCATAAGTAGAGTTGCAGACGTGTGAAAATTAAAAAAAATACATTAATTTTTTTTTTTTTTAAATAAATACTGCATAATGACAAGTATGTACAAACCTTCCATGCGTCATGTCCTTGATTTTAAAACTTGAAATAATTTATATAGGACAATGCATACAGCAATGTGTGAGCACGTCTCACAGTATCAGGAAAATGGTTATGTAATTTTTCTTTAATCCTAGGGAATATTGTAGACTGCATGTTGGTAATATTTATTTGCTGCTGGTAGACAGGTGTCTAAATTATTTCAATAAATATAATTTTACCAGTCTGTCCATTAACTTAATAATCCATTATATAAACTCTGAAGACAAGACACAATCTTGATTTATATGATATTGCACAAAGTAAAAGGCATTTTAAGTGATACTATTATTACTTTTGCCCTCTAATGAGGCATGTACAATTTAATAATGGGAAACATTAATAGATTTTCAAATAAAATCAGAATAATTCTGTGTGGCCTGAAAGGTATATGTAATGTGTATTTCAAAAATTATTGCAAGGTTTCAATATTAAACCTTAAGTAGGTAATAAAGGCATACAAAGACCCAGAAAAAAAGGGACATTTTCTTATTAAATGTTAGCCAGTTACATTCCCTTTAAATAATGTAATTTAATGAGAAGCTTGAACTTGCAGCACCACCCAACGGTAGTTACTGTTTGCTACAAAAACCAGGTTTTTGAAGATCTGTTGACTGCAGTGAGGGTTCTGGTAATGGTGTCAAATAACTGCCGGAGTGGTAGCAATAAGCTTTAAGGCTACATTATGAACTGAAGATTGACATTTTTCAGACTGCTATTACCTAATTATGTCTTTGCCAACACAAATGTAGTTTACGAAAATTGAACTTTACAGCAGAACTGTAAGAATTAGTAATCTTTGTTGCTTTTATAATCTCAAGAATGTAGCAATTTGGTTTAGTGCAAATAAAACTGTTTAAATTTACCTCCTAAAAATCAACCATTTACTTCGTTTTTCCTCTTTCCAAAACCTTCAAGAAATGATAGTTCAACCTTTGAATGAATGATGCTGGTGCTGAAAACA